>NC_138766.1:70287547-70728433 GCF_965113315.1 Podarcis vaucheri
CACAATGGAGCTCCCAGTTCTGATGCCTTTATTTGGTTGACAAGGGTACCTACTAACCTGCCACAATAGCGCTAATGCTGAAGAATATGTAGTTGATTGGGATGACCTCTTCTGCACCATAGAGCTTCATTGCTTCATTTAAAACCCTATGAGAAGAAAGTCAATGCACTTTTAGAGTCACGTCAATAAGAATTCACAGGCTAGGGCAATTGCAGCCAACATTTAATAACAACTGGGCAGTTGGCATTCCAACACTCCAAGAAGATGCAATGCATGCTCTTGAGATCAGCTCTTCCTGGATGCTTCACCATTACTAAAACAGAGCAGAAAAACCCAAAGCATCAGCATTCGTCATATATGCAACAACCAAGATGACCAAGGGCCTGGGAACTAAGCTTGAAGGAGCTGGGTAGGTTTAGCCTGGAAAAGAGGAGACTGAGAGGAGATAGGATAGCCATTTTCAAATTAAGGACTTAAGGACTGTCACATGGAGAATGCTTGTTTTTAGCCCCTGCTCTGGAGGGTAGGACTTGAACCAATGGCTTCAAGTTGCAAGAAAGGAGATTCTTACTCAACTTTCGGAAAAACTTTCTGACAGTAAGAGCTGTTCAGCGATGGAACAGATTCTCACGAGAGGTGGTGGGCTCTCCTTCCTTGGAGGTTTTTAAACAGAGGTTGGGTGGTTATCTGTCATGGAGGCTTTAGCTGAGGTTCCCGCATTGCAGGGAGTTGGACTAGATCGCCATTGGTACCCCTTCCAACTCTAAGATTCTATGATTCTATTTCCATAGACCTCAGTTCCACCCCCTTTTTTTTTTGGTGCAAATGACACTCTGATCTTTTAAGTTTGACCTGGAACCAAAGCTCTTCATATTGCATAGGCAGCGGTTCTCAACCTGTGGGTCCCCAGATGTTGTTGGACTACAACTCCCATCATCCCTAGCTAGCAAGGCCAGTGCTCAGGGATGATGGGAGTTGGAGTCCAACAACATCTGGGGACCCGCAGATTGAGATCCGCTGGCATAGAGCATGGGTAGAAAAACTAAGGCCCAGGGGCCGGATGCGGCCCAACTGCCTTCTAAATCTGGCCTGCGGACGGTCCGGGAATCAGCGTGTTCTTACATGAGTAGAATGTGTCCTTTTATTTAAAATGCATCTCTGGGTTATTTGTGGAGCATAGGAATTAGTTCATCATCATTATTTTTCAAAATATAGTCCAGCCCCCCGCAAGTTCTGAGGGACAGTGGACCAGCCCCCTGCTGAAAAAGTTTGCTGACCCCTGGCATAGAGAGTTGGAACACACTCCTCTGTACATCGACCAAGGTGTGAAGTCCCTCTGTACTCAACAGAGCTTGCTCCTAGATAAATGTGCACAGGATCGCAGCCTTACAAAACTAGGCTTTGAAGTTTATTTTAACAAGTCTGCAAAAGGGGGGTGGGGGATTAAATAAAAAGCTTTTTAAATCCACAAACTATATTAGGTTAAAATCAAAATATCAAATACTGCAGCCAGGGGTCTAACAGGCTTCGGCAGAACGCTCGGTTGTCTTTTCTTTGAACAGCAAACCTCCAGGCTATATCATAAGCGACTCTTGAATGTTTCTAAAGTGATTTGCCTGGAAGTATCAGGGATTGAGCTAGTATGGTATTATCTGTAGAATCTCAGTCTAGGAATGAGGAGACTCAGGTTCAAATCCATACTCAGAAGTGAAGCTCACTAGGTAACCTTGGACCAGTCATTGACTGCATATATACCATACATTTAAAGCACACACACACACACACACACACAACACACACACACACCCTGAATCCTAGGATCTATAGTTTGTTAAGGGTACTGGAAATTGTAGCTCTGTGAGGAACTCTTTGGGTGTGCTTCAAATGACTGGTGTGTTTGCAGCCACTATCTCTGTCAACGTTATTGACTTCACAGGGATGTTATGCTGATAAAGGGCAGGGAGAGAAGCAAACAGAAGAACCAAGGCAGGATATGAATGTAATAAATAAATGCTGTTTAAAAACCCAAGCCAAAAGCCTCTTTGAGTATATGGAACTTGTTACAAAATACTCTGGTTCCTGGCAGGTACTTCAAAACATGAGCATTACTCAGTGCAGAATAACACAGATGAACAAGCCTGTGAGCAAAATCACCACACCCTCTCACCCTTCCCATTACTTATCTTTCTAGGGAGGAAACTAAGGAAATCACCCATGTTCTTCAGCCTTGGGCACCTTTGGCCATGGACAGCACAGAAGAACTTGTTTAGTGCAGTGGCTCAGGAAATTCCTGGCTAAGATTTCACTTCTGCCACAAACTCACCAGGCAGGCTCAAGTCAAGCCACTGTCTAGTAGACCCAATCTTACAGAAGATGGATCCTGCCTGAGATCTTGTGAGATCTGCTATCGGTCAGAGTAGACAATGCTATGCTAGATGGACAAACAATCATGTTATAGTACAGCTACCTATGTTCCCAAGGTAATGTTTGGCCTACTTTAAAAGGTTGTTGTAAGAATTACTCGGTTTGTATATTATTATTATTTATTGAATTTATATACCATCCTATATCTGGGGGTCTCAGGGCAGTTCACAGAATAAAATCAAGATATAAAACCACAAAATACCTAATAAAAATAAAAACAACCCAATATTTATATTTAATAAAAGTATTTCTGTACTGCCATTTCATAAAATGACAGAGGGTTGCACATCACCAAAACATAAAAATGTTGATGTATTTTAAAAACAGTAGAGTGTTATATTATATTATTATTTATTAGGATAGGCACGGCTGCTCGTTTCAAAACCTGTTATTTAATATTTAGTCCTGAATTTAAATATTTTATTTCGTGAGGAAATGTCGAATCTTTTCTGACCATCAGAGTTTCCAACCATTTCTGCCTTATCAACTGGCAAAAGAGCTGCTTTGAAAAAAATACACTGGGGGACACCCACCACATCCCCAAAAAGCTGGATCAGCAGCTGAATATAAAAGTCTTAATTTCATGTAGAAAATGTTGTGCATCCTTTAAAAAGAGCGATCCTCCAAATGGCCTATTGATACAACATTAAAGTCCAGCTTCTAATCTGTTTTAGACATTAGGAGTGACTGCAAGGTTATTTTAGCAACCGTTGAGCAGTCTCCATGGAGCTTTAAAAATAAAATAAAAAATCCTGCATATTCATGGCATAGTCAGGATTTCAAAATCACTGCAGACACCTCATTACTTTTGGCCAGTCATACCATTGACACTCTGAAAAATAAAATCCAACATAAATGCATGAAGATGCTACCCCCTCTCCTAAAATAAAAAAGGCTGTTCAAATGAGTCAGTAAAAGAGGGATGGCAGAACTTTGGCTCTCCAGTTATAGATAGACCACAAATCCCATCATCCCTAACCACTGACCATGCTGGCTAGAACTGATGGGAGGTGTAGTTCAGCAACATACCGAAGGCCACAGGTTAGTGACCCCTGCACTAAAATATGTTTTGAGTTATGTTTGGCTACAAGAGGAAAAGCTGTAAAAGTGTCAGCTGCAAAGTCCCCGGTTTGAATCTTAATTCTGATATCAGTGCACCAGGTGGTCTTAGGAAAGCCAATATAAAGGCTGTATACGCACCATACATTTAAAGCACACACATCCAAGAATCATGGGAAGTGTAGTTTGTTAAGAGTGCAGGGAATTGCAGTTCTGCGAGGGGTAAGCCACATTTCCCAAGATACTTTCAAGAGGCAGAGGTGGAATAGATTGGATTAGAGAGTTTAGAGTTTGGATTTGATATCCCGCTTTATCACTACCCAAAGGAGTCTCAAAGCGGCTAACATTCTCCTTTCCCTTCTCCCCCACAACAAACACTCTGTGAGGTGAGTGGGGCTGAGAGACTTCAAAGAAGTGTGGCTGGCCCAAGGTCACCCAGCAGCTGCATGTGGAGGAGCGGGGAAGCGAACCCGGTTCACCAGATTACGAGTCCACCACTCTTAACCACTACACCACACTGGCTCACATGCGGTTTAAGCCTAAGAACATTAGAAAATGTGGTTTAAGCCTAAGAACATTAGAAAAGCCCGGCTAGTTCAGACCAAAGGTCCATCTAGTTTGTTTATTAAATTTTGCATTCCACTTTCCCATAGATATATGCTCAAAGCGTCTTATAACAGAATAACAAAAATGCTAATAAATGCTATTATTAAAATAGCAACGTCAGGTTGTGTTCACGTTGCCTGCAGTTGGTGAGAGTGGAGAAACACAGGGCATAATGATACCAAAGCATAGAGTGAGTTAAACTACTAGACAGTCTAAAGGTTTGGGGGAGAACTAGACACGGAAATGCTATTATCGGCAGCAGCCCCCTGTCTTCTGCGAGAACTATCATCACAGCCAGGTTAATCAATGGACAGACCTTGAAAAGACAGGAAGGAAATCCCAGTTGGAAGAAGAACGCTTTTGAAGACATAATTATATGAGTATTCTGGGGAGATTAAGCTCCTTCCCCTTTAATAGTAATAATAAAAAAACGGACATGGGAAATAGTGTTGCTACAACCTGCAAATACAGAGCAGCACGGGGGAACAAGATGGCGAAATTAGTGAAAGCAGAGCAGGGTGTTAGTTTTATTAGTGACTGGCAGTGGGTGTAAAAGCTGTGGAAAATGTCAGAATGAAAAAGCAGCAGGAAACCAGCAAGGTTCATCTGGCCTGAAATCCTCAGCAAATGTAAAAGTGCATTTAGGAAAACCTGCATGGGCAGTTAACAGCAAAATAAAGCATGGCGGTCATAAATCAAAACTAGAAGTGAGCGCATAATAATGCATCTGGCCTGAAACCATCAGCGCTGAGTTGGGCCAAGGGCTTGTTAGAAGTTGGCTGTATAAGCAAAGCTATGACACGAAGCATTAACTATAGGAACAGAAATTAGCAAATGGCTGTTAATAGGGTAATAAGATGGTAGGTGAACATGTTAGAAACTTACTTGACTTGGTAAGCACATGTTACTGCCATCAGAATGAGCATGATGTAGAAAACAGGGTAAGTTAGCTGCATGTTCCCTCTCACAGAAAGTGTGATCATGGTTGCCACGGCTTTTACTGAAACGACGTTCAGAGATGCTGGAAAACAAAAGAGACTGATTCATGCATGCACATTATCTGAAGATCTTCTCTCTCAGTGTCTCCTGCCTCAATGTCTGAATAGGCACTGCTGAAAAGTGTTGTGTTTTAAGTGAGCGGAACCAACTGTGTCTGAAATCATTTCTGGTTGCTTTCATTTGTATTTATTGCTTACTTGGAAAATGTTAGAAACTGCTTGATAAAAAAGTGGTGTGGAAATAAAATTATAGATAAAACACAGCTAAAATCCACAAACCAGTTAAAAAAACAAATGCGCAGGAAAACCATAATCAAAATCAAATATAAAAAATTAAAAATCAATATAGGTAACTAAATCATGTTTCTGGCTAGGCTGGGCATCCCACCCACCCCCATCCTAGGTTTACTGCAGGCATCTAAAACAATATAGTGAGGGTACCTGCCCAATGTCAATAGGATGTATTAAAAGTATCTATCAATGAGCAGGCATATATCATTCATTGGTTTCTTGGCCTAATTTTTCTGGATTGGATTCAGATTTAGGCTGTGTGCACATTACCATTTACTCTGGCTCCAGCATGCTTCCAACACTGGTGTTTAAAGCTAAATGCACATGACATTAGCCACAATCTATTTGTATCCTGTAGTTTCTTGAGAAATATTCCTGTTTGACGCACTTTCCCCTGAGACCAGCTTCCATCCAGTTATAAAACAGAAGCCACAGTTAAGGCAAGATGTGTACATTTCAAGCAGCCATTGCACATGTGCAGGTGATTGTACATGCACAGATGACAGCTATGGTGAACTGGAATTCGGTGTGGGGAAACAAATCAGGTACAGTGGTGCCTCGCAAGACAAAATTAATTCGTTCCGCGAGTTTTGCCGTCTAGCGAATTTTTCGTCTTGCGAAGCACGGTTTTAACGGTTTAACAAAGTCGCGAAAAGTTTTTGTCTTGCGAAGCAAGCCCATAGGGGAATTCGTCTTGCGAGACAAATCGCAAACGAAAAAACCTTTCGTCTAGCGAGTTTTTTGTCTTGCGAGGCATTCGTCTTGCGAGGTACCATTGTATTGGGCATTGGGTGAAGACATCTCTGCCCCCTCTCTAGTGTGTACAGGAATCCAAGAAAGCAGTGTTAAACTTGGGGGAATGATCTCACCGTGTTTCAAGCTGCTAATGTGTACACACCCTAAGGCTGGCACAACCTACACACACTTATATAAGAGCAAGTCCCTCTGAATTCAGAGGGATTGATTTCTGAGCAGACATGTGCAGGATTTCTCCACATGTTAGCTGCACTTCACTACCACTGAAATCAATGGAACTTAGGTATGGCTAACTTGTTCCATTGACTCCAATGGGATCTGGATCCAGTCCTATATAGTTACCCATAAACCTCTGGATATCTTATTTTTTGAATGACTTGAAATTCACCCACCCAATCTTGATATTTTGCATTAAGAAAATCTCCCATGTTACCAGTCAGCCTTTCACATTTCCCTGTACAACATGGTATAGCTCACTGGAAATATTTTACTAAGCCTAAATTCATCCTTCACCAATGGTGCACACAGGAAAACAGGTAACTTGCTTGGATCCTAAGGGTTTGTCTGAATCAGAGCAAAAAGCAGATGTTGCCCCACTGTTGTTCTGAACCTTTCCCCCTGTAAATGCGGAGTTTCTTGATCCTGGACACTTTGGACTTTCGAAGGATCAGCACACACACACACACACACACACACACACACACACCCCTGCATTTAAAGAAGGAAAAGTCCAAGACAAAACTACAATGGGGAGGATGTCTTGTGGACCCTCCTGTATCAGTGGGGAGACTGGTGGGTGGAAATCCACATTTTGCTCTAGTGTGGACAAGTCTTATGTCTTGTAGGGACTATCACAAATACATGGTGAGAAGTAAGTGACATTGTTAATATATGTGACGTGGGCAGATACAATGGGCATATCTGGGTAAAGAGGAGAACAAACCTCAGCTCTATGGCTGCTCTATGATTTTGTCATCTACAATTACCCTTTTTTTTCACAGAGGCAATTACACTGTTCTGTACCTCATCTGTCCAACACAAGCGCCAAGGTAAAACAATGGGAGATAAACTCGGCAAGTTCAGTGCTGGCACGAAGCTATGTGGAAACAGAGTCAAATGGTGTAAAATAAAAGTTTTCCAATAAAACCCGCCATTTCCGTCCTTCCTGCTGACAGCTATATTGCTGGAAGGTGAATATATTAAAGCTGACAGTATTATCAGAGATGGCGGGACTCTTTCCACCCAGATTCTATATAAGTTTAACAATCAGGCATAGGAAGCCCCTAAGAGCCTCTTTAAATATTAAATGCAGAAATTGTTCTTCTGGTTAACGCAGCACCAAAGAGGGACAAACGGCTTTTGCTGACTCCGATAACAGATCCCCTTTAGTTAGCAATGCAGCAGCTGAAAAGTGACATCATCTGCAACAGCAGGAAACGCAGAAATCCTGCTCAGTCTCTCCCATTTCACCCCTCCAGTCTACCATACTGTAAATTCCAGATTAGGCATGAAGCAAGGTGCTTCTCGATGAGTCAGTTTCCAGAGCTGCGTCGCCCAAAGCGTTTGCAGATTTATACCAACACTTCTCTGCTCCTATTCCGGGGGAAATAAAAGCGAACCCAAATGTATGGAACACAGCTCTCTCTGCTTATTAAGACCGATGTGACAAATATATGGAAGTATCCACACACCACACCTCTAGTGAATTGTACATATGGGTAACGGAGGACAGACACTAAAACAACTCTTTCACAATAAAATAAAATATTATAGCATAGTTCCTTGCTGGTTTACACATCATGCCCTGAGGGTAGGCGGAATGTAGGAAAGTGTGTTGGTCTTAAATGGCTCTAAAGGGTGATTAGATAAATTCGTGGAGGTTTATCTATGGCTACACTGAAACTTACATGTTCACAGACTATATCCCATTGAATACCAGCTGCAGGGTAGCAACAGCAGCGGAAGGATATTGATTCCGTGCTCTGTATATGGGCTTCCCAAAGGATGATAGACTAGATGGAGCTGGTCTGGTTCAACAGGACTCTCCTTAAATTCCACTTAAAAAGACATCCAAACGGGGACATCATCTTAACACATTTATAAGGACTAATTCCCAGCTCTGGGATTTTTAGCTGCTCATATTAAAGATACTATTCTTGAACGAGTGGGAAAGAGATTCACCCTTCCATTGATGGTTTACGAAGCAAAGTGCTCTTTGACTGGCAATCAGAAAACAAGTTGGAAATGTCAGAAATTGCAGTCAATGACTTGGTCAAGCGGTTCTGTCTCCTCACCCTTCAACCTAGAACGATGATTATTCTCAGTGCTATTTTTCCTGAGGTCCCAGAACTGAGTTCCAGCAAGTTCCGGCTGGGGGGGAAAAGCCCTGATTATTCTACTGCTTCAGTTGCTCCTGGCAGCTACTGAATGACACCCTGGTCTAAGCAAACTAGCAACAACACCATACAGATATCATATTTATCATGATTGGTACATATTTGGCCAGCTGTGACATCAGAAAGCAAACTGAATTTGCTTGTGCAGCTGTGGCAGGCAACTCCAGCCTGTACTTTATGCAACAGTCATGTCTGCCACAAATCGGGTCCTCCCTTAAAGAGGGCATGTGTTGTGGTGGGACCTGGCAACCTAACCCCGTGTTGTGGGTGGGTACGTTTGGATAGCCACAGCACCCGATTGGTAGGTCCCTCAAAGCTGGGTACAATCTGGCCAATGGAATGCAGTCTAAACGGTTCGAAGGATCTATTTATGCCCATGCACGTGGCCCAGAGCTTCCTCTTTCGGTGCTTGCATCGGAACACCCACCCGCCTCTCCCTATATTTAGGGCTTGCGCGCTTGACCTTGCTATGCCGTCGTGTGTCGTCTGTCATTGGGACGGGGCACGGCAGGAATTTTCCCCATTTGGCTGATTGGCTGTTGCCATTTGGGTTTCGCCTGCCGCGTAGCAAATCATCACAACTTGTAAGGTTGCGGATAGGCTCTGGTTCAAGTGAAAGGGATGGGACAATGCTCTCGCCATCCCTATGTGAAGGGTATTCTGTTTAAGGAATCCAGGGACTCGATGGTTTGGTCAACCTGT
Source organism: Podarcis vaucheri (assembly GCF_965113315.1). Classification (NCBI taxonomy): domain Eukaryota; kingdom Metazoa; phylum Chordata; class Lepidosauria; order Squamata; family Lacertidae; genus Podarcis; species Podarcis vaucheri. The sequence goes on from NC_138766.1 coordinate 70,296,780, forward strand.
GAGGGGGTTGTGCCCATGCCTGAGTCCAGGGGGGCATCTGGGTGGTGGAGATAAGACTGTTCCCGGATTTCCACTTATCCAGGTGTTTACCCTTGGCTGACCTATGCTGGTGTCCTGGATCAGCGCTACCTGCAATGGTGCAAGGAGCTAGTCGAACCAGAGCATATGCAACCATTCACTTGCTGTAATCAGTAAAGTTGTGGCCTAAATTCTGCCAAAAACCAAACCAAAATTTGAGTCTTGTCTGAATTTATTTAGGGGCGGGGGAAGGTTTAAAGGTCTCAACACACAAATGCAGTGATGTTTCTTGTAGCAAAGTGCAAAAGACAGGACATGTGCTCTTAAAAGCTGCTCTACATGTATTGGCAACAGACCTATCAGAGCTCTCACACATGGGTGCTTATGAACACGTGGCTGTTGTTCACATTCTGCGCGTGTGTTTTACAGGAAACAGCAGCACACCAGTTAATTTCTAGGCATGAAATTCTGTGTAAACTGGAGCTATTCTGAGATTGCGATGTCATGCTCTGGCTGAATTCAATCGGAGAGGATTAATTCAGCATAAAAGATACAGATCAATATTGGAATTCTATGCATAACTACTTAGAAATCCCTTTAGAGTTCGGTGGGACTTATTCCGGGGTAGAGATGTACAGAATTGCAGTGTAAGGCCCTTAAATGTCTTCAAGCACTTTCCAAACTAGGTATCATTATAAAGGGGGAAGAAGCAAACCCAGTCACCAAGAAAATACTGAGACATGAGAACTTCTAATGCACACATAAGATTCGTGTGAAATGTACTCCACTGAGTCACCTAAATCCAAGCTGGTAATTGCAATGTGTGAACATCATTAATACCACCAGTTTAAAAAAAAACCCTGTAGCCCATGACCATAGCCCACCAAGTCCAATCTCCTCCAGAAGACATAGTGTATAACTTGTATTCCATTAAATTCAATGGTTTTTACTAAGGAATGTTCTCCAGGGACTGTGGCATATATCCATAATTTTTATTCTTCTAGGCTGAAGACTGTTTTACTGTGCAAACAATGGAATATGTTCCAGTGCACCATGAAGAAACGCAAACAAATGTACAATACTAAATTTTTTATTTGCTTTGACTCCAACTCTGAGGGGAAAATATGTATGCAAATGAGAGACAAAAACTGAATAGGTCTCCTGTTGCCCATCTCGACACACAGCTTATATACACTTCCACAAAGTGCTTGGATAGGCTTGGGCTTTTATGCTTGAGTTATTGGTTTGTTTACTTCAGCTAGTGCTGGTTGAAATCTCTTTTCAAGCAACAAGGAATTTCAGACAGACTCTCTAATTCACTCTCTCTGGGATCAAGTGGTCCAGAACAGCCATAACTGTCTTACCAACTTTCTTACCAAGCTGATAAAAGGTATCCCTAGCCACTGTGCCCCTATGTGCTTCAAGTGACAAAGATGGATCAAGGAGCATCCCCAGAAATGCTCAGTGGGGCAAATGTTCATGAGATGTCATAGGTCAGAGAAGGCAACAGTGAAGTCTTGGCACCTATGTTCCATGAACTGACTGCCCTACGTATAATCTTTCCCCAAGTGTATATTTGCAGCAGATGTGGACAGAGTTCTGATTTGACTGAACGGTCTGCACTCTTCAGACCGTAGGCTGGACATACAATTTATGTGTGTTCATCTGTGTTTAAAATTTCCCTGCAAATAGAAAGCCAGCAGGAACCTGTCCCCTTCTGGGCTAGCTTTCTACTCACAAAGAGTTTGCTATGTGGCATAGGATTCAACAGCGGTATTCTCCACCTGTAGCCTGACGCAGAACCAATATCTAATGTGGAATTCTGCTGCATGGATACTCAAGACACACATAAGTTAGCATGAAGAAAAGGGACAAGGGGGCAAAATTCTGGAGCCCTGCAAGAGGTTTCGGGATCAGCCACCACAAAACAAAAGAGAACAAAGGAACGATGTGCACAAAATCAGCACAAAACATTGCAGACGAGCCGTATTCTTACCTAGCACTGCTACCATTGTTAGCAAAATCACAATGTGATTCACTTTCTTTCTTTTATGGAAATACAAAAGAATGCAGAATGCTATTACTGCCAGGATCTGAAAAGACAAAGTGTAAAAGGCTTAAGTTGCTAAAATGCAGAATAAAAGCTTCAGACAAAATCTTTAACAAGATGTCACATACTTATTTCCCCCTTTAAAGGGATGAGTAAGAGGGGTAACCTCACCACCATTTATCAAACAATTATTCCTATAAACCTTTCCTAAGAAATGTTCACATTTTGCTGTCTAGTTCTCTTACCCTTTCAAGTGCCTACTTTATTTTTACAGCCTTGAAAAGATTTAAAACAAAGGAGAGAGGAGAGAGAGTTCTTGCAGTAATAATCTGGCAAGCAAAGGCATCCAATTTTAACTATGTATAATCACGTTGAGCCATCACTGTACATAGCAGTGCCTGCCACCCTCCAATTGCAATGAGACTACTCTGGTGTAGGTGACTTGAAGATTGCAGCCCACTCTATGGCTTATCTTACTTACCGCTTGCATTAATTACCTTCACTTACTCTTCTGTTCCTCCACCCTCATCAATAAAACTTGGACTGAACGCACAGTTCTGCTCAGAACACCTGCAATGCATTTGTAACTCTGCACTGGTTTTCAATCACTGCCTAGCCAACTACCTGTCAAAAGGTTGCATAAAAGAAAAATATACCAGCAGAGTTAATGGTACGCGAGGAGAGGCTGCTTTGCAAGACATTCTGCAGATGGGATTTCCTTAGCGCTGCACGCAGACTGGGCTTGCTGCTTCATAATCGCCAGCAACACCCCCACATGCACTGCAGCCCCACTCCAAAGCGGCTTCCATATGGGACATAGATTGCTGCTTAGTAGACACATTCCATGAGGTGAATTTCCGCTTTCCAGTGCAGATGTTGGGATCTGGTGGGTGCTTCTTTGACCTGGAAGCGGTGGGTATGCATACATAAAACTCTTTTGCGCTGGCCCTGACCTAATATAGTATTACCTAGTATTCCCTTATGCTAGGTAATACTATTCACATAGTTACATAGGAACACAGGAAACTTTTTTATACAGAGTTAGGCCATTGGTCCATCTTCTTTTTCTTCTTTGGCGATCCCTCATAGCCGAGTAAGGCCAGTTCTGGATCCACACATCCTTCCACGGTGGGAACATAGGTTTCCAGGCAGGAGTTGATCATGGTGAGGGTTTGCCAAGTGTGCCTTCCTCTTAGCACATCTCTCCCTTTCATCCTGAGTTTGAGCGTCTTCAAAGCCCATGACACTTTTGGTAAAGGCTGTTCTCCAATTGGAGCTATCGCAGGCCAGTATTTCCTGGTTGTCGGTGTTTATACTACATTTTTTTAGATTTGCCTTGAGAGAGTCTTTAAACCTCTTTTGTTGTCCACCAGCATTATGCTTTCCATTTTTAAGTTTGGAATAGAGTAGTTGCTTTGGAAGACAATAATCAGGCATCTGCACATCTAACTTGATATTGTCCATCTAACTTGATACTGTCCATCTAACTTGATATTGTCTACACTGACTGGCAGCAGATCTCCAAGAGTTTCAGACAAGGGCCACTGCAGCCCTACCTGAAGATTCCGAGAAAAACTGAACCTTGGATCTTTTGCAGGCAAAAGAGTTGTTCTATATCGCTGAGCTGTTTTGAGTAAGAATATTTGTCCACCAAGCCCTGTTGCACTCTTACAAGCAGCGGCTTTCTGGTCCTTTTAGCTGGAGATGCATAGAGACCCAGTACTGAGTCAGACCATTGGTCCTACACTGACTGACAGTGGATCTCCAGGGTATAAGGCAGGGGAACATTCCCAGCCCCACTTAGAGATGCTGGGGATTGAACCAAGGACCTGCATGCAAAGAGATGTTCTAGCATTCAGCTATGGCCTTTCCCCTATGGGAAAATACAGTACTACCAATTAGGTTTCTTCTACAACAGCAGATGGTGCAGGCTTTCTGGCCTCATCTGCCTTCCCTCCCAGCACACAAGTCTTTCTTAAGGAACCCCAGGGAAGGTGGGGAAGAGCCCCCACTATGAAAGGGGGGGAAACCTTGCTTTTCAACTTTTATTACTGATATATATTTCTGAAGCCTTTTTTTATTTCCTGTGAGTAAGGAGAGTTTGGTAACTGAAAAAGTTGCCTCTTCCTCATTTGCACAGAAAAGCATGTGGTTAGATTCATTTCTTAAAAAAAAAACAGTTGATTTTAATCATCTGTGTTTTGTTATATGATTACTCTGTTCCATTATGATTTTAGACATCTGTGCTGCATATTCAGTTTTGTTATGGCTTATGGTCAAACAATAAAACCTAAAGAAAATACATAAATAAAACAGCCAATCAGGTATGGGCATTCCTTGGTATCCCAGCTTCCAAATCTGGAACTGTAGGTTTAAAATTCTAAAACTGCCCTCAATCTGTTCAAGTCAATAAAGAGCAGCAAGTTACATTTGGAAACTCCCCTTTTTACTTCTCATAGGAAAAAAAATAGGTCGCCAGTAAATGTTCTGAAAACATGTTCAAATGGGTGTTCTAAGTGCTTCCCTGGACTGCAGCCTAAAGCTTTAGAAGGTGAGGAAAGGTATTTATCCCTAACAAGTCCACGATTTTAAGAAAGTTTTTTTATTCGTTGAGAAAGAAACGACACTGGACATGTTGGCAGGGCAAGGCGCTTGCTTAAAATAATGGGGAAATAAAAGCAGAATAGTGGATATTTTGGCTCCAGGCTTTTAATCACAGCTAGGAAATTGTTACGTGTGCTATGGGCTTGCTGGCTTCCCTCTTTTCTGATATGCAAATTTCCCTTTACTTCCCTTTATAGAACTAACCAAGAAGTTGCAGAGTTGTGCTTTCACCAATCGTATTTTCAAGCCAGAATATGCAACTGAAGTTTGAAACATTGCATGCTGTTGATTACAGAAGCGATTCTGATACTGCTTAAAATGCCATAGCATGTTTATGAATAGCAACCATTTTGTGACAGCGCCCACAACACTTTATCAAAATTCCAGATGCGTTCACCAGTCCCCAAAGATTAGGGACATCTGAACAGATGTGTGTAAAGAAACAGTTTTGAGCCACATTTAATCCATCCACCTAGAATAGTCTTTCTCCCACGAAAAAACTAAAAACAAGCTCCTCTTGTCTTTCAGGGGTGGATTACAAGACATGAAGGGTCTGTGCTGAACTATCTCCTGAATCCTATGCATTCCTGACTCATAAATCATGTTTTCCACTCTGTCAAGATTCCCATAAACAGGCATTTCCACTCAAAGGCCACCACAAGCAGAACCTCCCTCTCTGACATCTAGCACATCATGCCATGCTTCTAAAAGTATGGATTTACTCTCACCCTTTCTTGAATGCTAGAAAGTCCAAGGCAGCCTTTGCAGAGTCAGTTTCTGCAGCTAATGCAGAGTGCTGCAGCATCTTTGGGCCAGCTCTCTCATTTGAGAGCATTTTACATAAAGCGTATCAAACCCAAACTTATACTACATGTAGAAAAAAAAGTTTTGTTACACTAGCCTTTAGCTTACTGCGGAGGCGGCCTTGCCTTTTTTTCTATGCTCATTTCCCTATATTTTGGAAAGGCACTCTTAAATTCACACTCTGTTTGACCCAAGGAATGTGGAAGGAGTAGAAGCTGAAATAAGCAAACAGCAACATCCTTGACCGAAAGAACAATCGGTTCCCACACGAGAAATACCTGTTGACTCTGCAAACCAAGAGTGCCTGGATTACCCTGTACAGTGGATGATGGGGTTGCAAATGAGATCCGTATGGGATGCACGTTCGCAACCCGCAGCGTTCGCAACCCACGTCTGCGCATGCGCAGGTTGCGATTCGGTGCTTCTGCGCATGCACAAAGCATGGCTTAGCGCTTCTGCGCATGCATGACCGCTGAAACCCGGAAGTAACCCATTCCAGTATTTCCAGGTTTCAGCGGTCCGTAACCCAAAAAAAAAACGCAGCCTGAAGCGTCTGTAGCCTGAGGTATGGCTATACTGAGAGGGAACTCATTCTCTGAGTGCTAATCGTTATGTGGTCGAAAATGGTACCTTCCATGCACAACAGGAAAGTAGCAGTGGACTTGTGGAAATGGCAATGGCCACAGAATGCCAAATGACTGTTGCGCAGAGGGGAAGGTGGACTATATTGGAGGATGCTGGAAGGAGGCACAACTGGCTGGGTTCCAGAATCACAGCACTTCTCGCTGCGATGTTTTGTTCTAGACCCCACTTGCAAAGAGCGACTTTTGCATACTGTACTCACCACATAAATCAGGAACTGCCAGTTAACTAAATCATTCTGTATCTTTCTTGCCGTGACTTCCTGGGTATCGCGGGGAGCAAAGGTCACCACCAAAAATGTTCCTGCCATCGTCACAGTTCCACCTTTCAAAATAAATACATGTAGACAAACATGTTGTTATTATTATTTTTTACAAAACACATAACTGGAAGTCTCCAGAGTGAACCTTCTAAATAGCAGCAGTTTGATAAAATTTAGGTGACCATGATTATGCACAAGCTCTATTTATCTCCTATGACCTGGTCATATTCCAACCACAGAGACAGCATAATTCTATGCATGTCTACTCAGAAGAATGGCCCACCAAGTTCAATGGACTGCAGAAATGGAAGCATTTGTTTTCCTGACTATGATTCGGCTGCATATACGTCCAAACTGACTTAGGCAGTTTTACTCATATTGCTCCCCAAGGTTACCTATGATATACCAAGTAATATAATCAATGAACTTCCCTTTCCTCTAATTTGGTGGTCTTTCCGTTCTGCTTTGCATGTTTTTGATTTTTGTTGCTTGCATTTTAATTTTATTTCAGAACACAATTCCACAGAATTGTAGAGTTGGAAGGAACCTTAAGGGTCATGGAGTCGAACCCCCGGCAATGCAGGAATCCTGTTCACAGCCATCCCTGGGTGGGCTTGAACCACCAACCTACTGCTTAACAGCAAGACACACTGACCCATTGAGCCATCCTCCTTCTGACATGCTGGTAGTCTCATTGTCCAGTATTTGTATCTACCTGGTGCACACTGGTTAGCATCATCTGGAATGCTAACCCTCTGTCATAATACTGCCTCTAGACCCCAGGATGACGCGAAACATTGACACATGCCAGGCCAGGTATCTTAATTGTGGGCTGGGGGGTCATTCGGATTTGGGGGAAAGTAAATATCACTGAAATCAAGGATGCAACTGCATATGTAGCAGTTGTTTGAATGCAGAGCTGGTAGCTGCATAGCATAGCTCTGATGTCTTGGGATAGTTACATTGCCCTCCTCCTCTCACCACTAATAGCTATTGCTCCTGGAAGTGGTCAGAACTCTTCCTTAAGCCTGAGGACTCCGGGGATTTCCCCAGGCAGCAAGACGTATGCACAGAGTCTTCAGAAGGTACTCTGATATCTCAAGATCACTTCCAAGGGAAGCGGGGAGCAGTGTGAAAATTAATGATCGCAGCACAGGAAAGTGAGGAATTCTGCTCCCCTTCCTTCGGTAGCAGTTTCTTTCTTTACATCACTCGTGGAAGGGCTGTGTGGTAACTACACTCATTGAAAAGAGGATGTGGGCTTGTGACAGAGTGTTCTTGAACGTGCAAGTGCATACAGACATGTGCTTTTCTTCATGAGTATGTCTTGTGTTCTTCGGTGCTGCCAAATGCCAATTTTAAATTGGTCTATGCGGTTTCTAGGCTGCTTTTTAATTTTATTTCAGAGGTCCCATCCCATAAAAATAAAATAAAACAAATCAATAAATCAATGTGGAACGTGAGTTTCTGGGGCACAGACTACTGCACAGAACATCAATGGGACATAATAGCACATTCACAATTTAGAGGTGGGGGGAACAATCCCCACAGTGTTCTATATTTATGCATTTGCACAAACCTCCCAACAATCACCGTATCTGCCATGGTACAGCTAACTCAAATGGAATGCAGCAACATTGTTAAAAAACCTCCATGGCAAAGACAAACTCGCAGAAATAAAATAAATCAGCCCAGAACTCTAGTTAAAACATTGTGCAGCATACAAGACTGAAGGGGAACATGATCAGCTGAGGGATGAATTCTCCATGTATCACTTGGACCAAATAACTAAATATTATAGGGCTATTGGAGCAGCACTGAATTTCTTTCTCCAAACGCCCACAACAGCTGTGCAATTACCGTACAATCATTACACTAACAGCCTGCATCATCTGCCTGCTTATTTGCGCAGGGAGCCCAGTCATCCTCTTCATTTTGCACGTATGACAGGCACTCCAAACAAGATAGACGTTCCCACACAGATAGCACTTCTGTGTAGGAAAAAAGTATGCAAATCGTCACTAGGGATGGGTGAATTCTGTCAGTTTTGGTTATTCCCTGTTTCCTGTTTTTCTAATCTGAAATTCAGTTCTCCACATACTAGTTCACAATTAAAGCAAAAGCAAAAACCAGCCTCATGAAAACCCACCGGCCTTTTAGTGCAAATATCCCCTACTATACACAATTTTTGTCTAACATACACATGTTTTGGAAACAGTTATCTGCAATATAGTGCATTTTGTATGCTATTTTCACTAATATATATCATACCTTACTTCCTTCCCTTCCTCTTCCCCTTTTAATGAAGATTACCCGCTCTAGGATCCCACAGCTAATTCTCCCCTGGTCTCCTCACTGGCCCAAATAGGACTAATTTAGCCAGCTAGCCCTGGTGATCATCTAATGTTTATTGGGACTGTCCCTGCTAAATTGATTTTTGAATTCTGAATTTATTGTTATTCACGTTTTATACTGTATTTTATGCTGTTTTTTGTTGCATCAATTAAGTGTTTTAAATTTTTTGTTAGCCGCCGTGAGCCTGGTTTTCTGAACCAGGAATGGTGGGGTATAAATAAAAGAATTATTATTTATTAGGTCAAGCTTAGTCGTAAACTGATATGGCTGCTTTGAGCCCTCCACAACAACAAATTACCTCTATGGCACTTGTTCACAAGCAGTTGATGAGAAGACCTTGTCTAACAGCAAGTGGACAGGTATCATTGCTAGACATTGCTACGGAATTTGAAATTGATCCTTCATCCACCAAACTCCCAGTTAGAGAGCCTCTTGCTTCCCTGAGTGACAATGTCATAAGGGATCTGTCTACAGATCAAGCATATGGGTACTGGATCATACAGGCCATAAGGACAGGGAAACCTTCCCATGGATTTGGCCCTTCTTGAAATTGGTCCAGTGAGCCATTCAAGGTGGTTAACAACAGCAAACAGGTTTTGCTGCATATGGGTTCCAATGGCTTTAAAGGCAAATCCCGCAACAGCTTAAAGGCTGTTAAATAGAATACATCACTTGTGTGTAGTACCCCTGCTGGTTCAACAGCAAAGTAAAACACTCCTTGAGTAGAAGGCCCACACCACTTCTTGTTTCAGCTGTGGTGAGTTAGGCTGCAAAAGAAGGCTGTGGTAGATGCTGTTTTGACAACTGCCCGGCGTTCAGCATGGTATGCATTCAGCGAAATAATCCATACACTCTCATGCTCCTATGACAATGAGAAGAGGAGAGCTGGTGCCCAGATGATCATTGACCTGAGGGGCAGAGATTATGAAACACTGGGAGATCTTTCTGTATGTCTAGAGAGACACCTTCCACCAGTGCTTTGTCCTTGTTGGAGCTGATACACTGGTCAAACAGGATATATGAACCTCCTTTGACATGTAAACTTACTACAGAGGAAGTAGAGAAGTTCACTGACAAGCCCATGCAAATTCCACAGTGGCCCTATCAGGTTCGGTCTATAGAGAGGTGTGTGAAACAAATGGCAGAGGCAACGGTCAGGGTAAGGTAAAGGTAAAGGGACCCCTGACCATTAGATCCAGTCGTGGCCGACTCTGGGGTTGCAGTGCTCATCTCGCTTTATTGGCCGAGGGAGCCAGCGTACAGCTTCCGGGTCATGTGGCCAGCATGATTAAGCTGCTTCTGGTGAACCAGAGCAGCGCACGGGAACGCCGTTTACCTTCCAGCCGGAGCGGTACCTATTTATCTACTTGCACTTTGACGTACTTTTGAACTGCTAGGTTGGCAGGAGCAGGGACAGAGCAATGGGAGCTCACCCCGTCGCGGGAATTCGAACCGCCGACCTTCTGATCGGCAAGTCCTAGGCTCTGTGGTTTAACCCACTGCGCCACCCGCGTCCCGGGTGACGCTGTGGGTTAAACGGCCAGGGTATATGGACATAAAAAGTGTGAGGGCTAAATCAGGCCAAGAAGCAAGTTGGAGGCTGATGTTCAAGAGCAAATCAAAGCAAGACTTAATGAAACTTAATTAAATTTCTTATTAGCTGATGTCATTAGTTTCTAATGTTGTTTTATGATTACAGTGTATCCTTAGTAGCATGTGCTTTATGCAGAGAAACTAAAAATTTTACAGCATTACCCAACATTTTCAGAAGGTAAAATTAAAATTATTTGGTTTTCCAAGAGTAGTTGATGCGCTTTTTAATCAAATGAAGATTTGCTATTCTAAATGTTGTCAAGTCACAAAAATAATAGCATATTTGAATTCCTCACACCCCCAAAACATATTTTTAAGACCCCTCGCTGAATAAATTTGCAAAAACCAAGCTTCACCCCTTCAAATGACATGTCCCATTGTGGTAGACCCATTCATAATCTTAGTGGAGACAAAGACCAGAATGGGCTGACTTGTCCCCCTAGCTGGTTTCCTGAATTTGGTGCCAAAGCTTTTTATTGGGTGAAGGTTAGTGAGGGAAAACAACACTTTCCCCAGGAATACATCCTAGTGTTCTGGTTGAGTTTTAGAGCACACGAGCAGAACTATGACTATGGACAGCTGCTGTGGGAATAAGCATTGTGACAAAGTTTGAGAATCACAGCCATCTCAAATATGTCAACAACATTTATGCAGCAATTGGCCAGAGTAATCTCAAATGTCAAAAATAGCTATAGACTCATTGTCTTACATAAAGCAACCAAAATATCTGCTGGAACTAGTCACATATCTAATAAACGAACCATAGAGCAAGGCAGATTTAATTTGCAAAAATGTTTTTGAGGCAGACATAAAGTCCAGTGTTTTGTGGAATTGAGATCATGTGTGCTAGCAAAACATTGCTGAAATGCTCTTGGAAATAACCAAATTAGTATAAAAGGAACAAACGGTTACTATTTTTTAATGTTATAAAAAAGAGCTTGTGTGCAAATATCAACATTAAAAGAGCTGTCAGCAGAATGATCAAGCAGTTAGATGCCTTGTTTTTGATAGGACTCCTACTGTTGTCAAACATATCAAAATATGTAAAATATTGAAGTATTATCTCCCGATTTAAAAACTGGAAGCAAAAACATGAGCATAAATAGAAAACGCCCATTTAATTGATACAGATAAAAGTCTACCTAGGACAGCTCAGTCAAGAATGAGACTCTTAATCTCAGGGTCGTGCGTTTAAGCCTCATATTGGGCAAAAGATTCCTGCATTTCTGGGGGTTGGACTAGATGACCCGTGTGGCCCCTTCCAATTCTATGAGTCTATGATTGGAAGAAAACTTAACAGAAAAAATAGATTCAATGGACTTTGGGGTTTAAAATCCAAGCTTGTATAACATTTTTGGAATAAAACTGGATGATCCTGCTTATTATTAAAACTATGTTCCAACCTATTTTAAAATAAGCATATTTATCTTCAGCTGACAAATGTTGGGGGGGATAAATATATCTTGCTATTAACGCAGCATTATTTCCCCTATCTAAACAGCACTCCAAGTATTAGACTGGCAGCAAGCATTTACTTACCTAATATACCTTCGGATCTTATGTACTCTTTTAGGAATAAGACAGAAATAACTGCACTACCTGGGGAACAAACAGTCATTGTTAAATGTTACATAATAAGAGACTATATTAAAGATGATGAAGTCGCCTGCGATAACATTGCTTAACAATAATAACAAGAAAAGCACCCATTTGCCTCCACAGTAGCAATATAATCCTGGCAGATCCTGGTGCTGGAACTAGAGTCCTAGTTTACTTCCACACACTTAAAAAAAAAAAATCCATGGAAAATTGGCTACAATCCAAGAGACAGGGCTTGTGAAAGGAGTGCTCTGCACAGCACATCCCTCAAACAGTTATTTGGGGGCTCTTAAACTGCCACCAATACTACCCACTTCTCCTTGTGCATACATAACTTGGGCACCCTCCTGGCAACAAATGGTTGTGGAGTTTCAACAGTGCCTTCCACATGACTTTACAGGCTTTGATATGTGCCATTTCCACCATGATTTCTGCTTCTTTCCAACTCTAATCCCTGCCAGACATGGACAGGGGCATTGTGGTTCCCATTGCTCAATAGAATTTAATTCCCTTTTACAGTGGTACCTCAGGTTACATACGCTTCAGTTTACAGACTCCGCTAACCCAGAAATAGTGCTTCAGGTTATGAACTTTGCTTCAGGATGAGAACAGAAATTGTGCTCCGGTGGCGCGGCAGCAGCAGGAGGCCCCATTAGCTAAAGTGGAGCTTCAGGTTAAGAACAGTTTCAGGTTAAGTACGGACCTCCGGAACGAATTAAGTACTTAACCTGAGGTACCACTGTATTGTGATCACATCTCAAGAACATTCTTACGAGACCTTGATAGGTGGTACATATACACGTCACAACAGGGATGTGAATTATGCACCATGGGAAATTCCTTTCAGGCAGTATCTCAGCCCCACAGAGACTTGCTTAATTTACAAATGCAGCAAAATGAAGTGATTAAAATCCTGAAGTAGTACAAATAAACAGCACAGATATTCTGGTGCAACCCACTACGCAGTGGGCTTGTGTTGTATTTGTAGCGATTTTTTTCATCTAATAGAACATTTAAAAAAGTTTCTGTTTTCAAAAAAAAAGAAGTAAATCTAGCATATTTCCATTTTGTCAATGACCCATAGAAACAGCCAATGAAGAAAATGGCATTTGCAGCAGAAAACTCACATATGGTTCTTCCAAGCATTGCAAAACATTTGTTAAAATCAGTGTCCTGTTTCAAATGCTGTCAAGGGATTAAAAAGAGATAAACAGCAGTGTGTACACTTGCTTCATCAGCAGGAAACCTCCCCCTGAGGACACATAACTTTCTTCTCCCTAGAAATAATTTAAGTATAATTGCTATAACGAGCTACTGGGGGCTGTATAAATTATGACGAGCATAATAATAGCAAAGGTCTTTTTAAAAAGGAGTTACTTGAAATGCACTTAAGAAACCTATCAACTTAAGATTACCATTTCATGTGGAATATTAGGATGACAGCTTTCGTGAGCAGAAAGTGCTAGTATCCAAGCAACATCTTGTAACACTGCAGCTCTCTGACTGAAAAATTGCGTGTGTGTGTGTTGAGGCAGGGGGAAATGAACCCACCTAGAATATAAATTACTTCTCTCAATGATGCCTCATGGTGGTAGACTTCTGTCTCACTGGTACCACTTCAGACTGTGATTGGGAAGGGATGGGGAACACATGACTGAATGCTCTGGTATGAAAAACAGCCCCCACACTGGGAGAAAGAGACAAACTTTCCCCCTGAAATTCTTATACTCTTTGTGGAAAAGCTAGGCCTGAAACTGACACTGGGTCTTTCAAATATCACCAAGGTACCAAGACAGTTGCTATAATGATTATCTAACTGACACAGTGTTTATTTGCTCAAGCATTTCTGTCCCCGACACAAAAAGTACCCTGTGCTGAATTGCAGCTACTTCGGTCTATATGGAGCCAGTCGTTTGCACCCAGTTGCCATGCGGTGATTTGACTTAACTGTGACATAGCAAAAAGCAGAATTTGGCTTGGTACAGGCTGAAGCAGTCAGATATCATTCCAGAATTGGCTTTTTCCACAGCTGTCACAGCTGGAATTAGTCATGAGAACTCATCTTCATCATAGACACTAATGACCTCTGAAAAGGTACTATTCAGACACAAGAGGAAGCTATCAGCAGACTTTGGGAAATCTTAATGTATGTAAGCATGCAGCATATATTTAAGGGGGGAAACCCTTAAGGTAGCCCCATGAGGATGACACATGCTCAGCAGAAATGCTGTTCAACTTGGGGAGGTGGGAGTCAGAAAGCTGAGGGTTAAAGGAAATGGAATATCCTGGTAAAGGGCATGACTGGATAGAACAGGCAAATTACACTTTTTTGTTGTGGGTGCCACCAGTTTCTCTCTAACAGGCCTATCAATATTTTTATGCTGTATATGCTGTCATCATAGAATGAAAAGTTCGTGCAATTGAATTCCATAATACCACCCAAATAGCCAGTTTTCATAATGTCGGTACAAAGCTATACAAACAGAGCAGGTATGGCCCTCCAAATCACCCCTGACCATTGGCCATGTTGGCTGGGGATGGTGGGTGTTGTAGCGCAAAACACCTGGAAAGCACCATATTGAGGAAAGCTGTTCTGTCCCATGATCCAGTATGCTCATGCAACAGCATCTTGGAATCCAAGACAATGTTATAGTATAGAAAAGCGCAGGGATTTTATAGCACATCCCTTCCACTGGAATACTTCTTGTTCTAGCAAATATCTCTCTCCAGGGACCTCTCTTATATGTCTCTTAACTTTCCTTAACCATTTGTGCAATTATCTCAAATAATTTAAAGAAAAATCTCCATGGATGTCACAGAGGAAAGGTGAGAGGAACCAGCTGGGGAAGCACTAAGGGACGGAGGCTCAAATCCCAGGGAGTGGTGGCAGGACAACAATAAGTGCTCAGAGGGAGAAGACTGGGAAGAGGAAGTGTTCGAAGATGATGACGTAACAGGGCTTAGTGAGCTGAGAGAATCTGTGGCAGAGAGAAGTAGTCCAGGCTCAGAAGCAGAAGCTGAAGCAAGAGAGTTGGAGGCAGGCAGCCAAGAGGCAGGAATGTGTCAGACTGGTGAAAAGTCATGACGGTCTCCCCCTCCTGCCCTCCCCCCTTGACTCATAGAACCATAGCTGTCAACTTACAGAAAATAAGGGATCAGCAGCCAAAATAAGGGATTTTCTGGGCACAGGTATGTTCAACTTCTGAGCCCCTCCGAGGCAAAGGCAGAAAGCCCAGCCAGCAGCCAAACGAAGCCTCAAGTAGTGGTTCCCACAGCGCAGCAACCCGGTAAAGGGGATGCAGCAAGGAAAACCACCATCACCTCTCCGCTGGGAAGCGCTGAGCAAAGGCGAGTTCCCAGGCAACACGGCCAATTTGATCAGCACAAGGCATGCAAGCTCCACCCCCTCAGTCGTTCTTAGACTCCTTATTGGGTGAGCAACGCAGCCAAGCAACACAGTTGGAGCCTCCCTCCTCCCTGGCCGGCAGGGAGGGAGAGGAGCTGCTTCCTTTGAAACCCAGGGAATTTAAGGGACATCATCGATAAGGGATGGCAGCGGGACACGGCACTGGGATAAGGGAGTTTCCCGCCAAATAAGGGACGGTTGACAGCTATGCCCAGAACCAGAAGAGGCATGAAAAAGGCGAGGAGAGCTTGGCAGCACACAGGCATAGTCTCTGATTGCTTGGGGAAAAAACTCTGAAGAAGAGGAGACTTAAGGAAGCTGTGGGGAGGTGGAGACTGTCAGTCTCGGCAACTGATTCATGAGGTAAGACCTACCACGGATGAGCTGCTTTGCTCATTAGACCTGACACTTAGCTGAGTCAATGAAGTCATGTTTTTGGTAATAAAGAGTTAACTCCAACTTGGAACTGTGTGAGTTATTTCTGACTCGTTCTTTGACAATGAATAAGGGATGGGGTCGGGTCATCTTACCTATGACAGCCACATTTCCTAATGGAGCAACGAGCATGACTGAAGCAAATCCGTAGGCGGCGAAATTTCCAATTTCTCCAGTCCCCATGAGTATAATGCCGAACCACCAAAGCTTGCTTCTGTAAAAGGGCTTCTGACTGCCTTGACGCATGAGTCGAAGATGACAGTATTTCTAAAAGTTAGATATGATGGAGAACATGTGAATGAAAGACATGGGTTTGCATGCATGTAACAGATATTGTACTTGACATCAATATGGCATTGCAGAAGCTTTTTGCATCATGCTATCAGTGCTGAAGGAATTATATAAATCTCCAGTCCCTAAATAAACACTCCTGGAATAAAAATGACAGCATGAGCTGAAGTTAGCATTCAGTGTAGGTGGTTTGCAATGCATGACTTTGGAGCTACTTTCAAAATAATGAATTTTTCAGAAAACTCTTCAAATTCTTAGGGACATCCTGGTGTCAATGCCAAGAAACCAAAAAGAATGAAAGGCCCAGCCAGGTGCCAGTCTGAATAAGACTGATAAGACATTAGCTTCACTTAAGTGGGGAAGGTGGGAAACTGCATGTAACCAGAAATACAAAGAGACCACCAAATGACCAAAATTAATATTTGATTTCTTTGGCAGCAAGCTCTAAATGGAATTATCTAGATTTGTATTTAGATCTGGACAGAGGAAACTCGGTTCACACAATCAGTAATTAGGATTTGTTGAGGATTTCTCCACACTTACCACTCTCTCCAAGCACAGTCCACAATTAAAAGCGCCATATCGGAGCAATCTTTTCTTTTGCCCTGGGGCTTTCCCTGTGAAAATCTACTCTTTAAAGCTCAATTGGAGGAAACATCCATTTGCAGAAAACCTGAATTGGCATTTGCTCCAATTCAGCTTTAAAGAGTAGGTTTTCACAGGGAAAGCTTGGGGCAAAAAACCCCACCACGAATCACTCAGACACAAAGCTTTTAAGTGTGGACCTGTGCCTGCAAAGAGTGGGGCAAAAGGTACCGCATTTTTCGTCCCATAGGACGCACCTAGTTTTTTGGGGGGGAATAAAGGAAAAAAATTTTTCCTTTATTTCCCCCCCAAAACCAGGTCGGGGAACAGCGGGATGGCAGCGCTGCGCCTCCCTGCTGTCCCCCAAATTTGTGGGGCTGGCCGATGTCTGCCCGGCGTGCCGGGCGCTCTGCTTCAGGGCACCCTGTGCGCCGGGCGGGAGGCTGCTATCGGCAGCGTGGGGAGCCCTGCGGGAACTTCCGCGGGCTCCCCAGGCTTGCTGATAGCTTCCTGAAGCCTGGAGAGCGAGAGGGGTCGGTGCGCACCGACCCCTCTCGCTCTCCAAGCTTCAGCGAAAGCCTGTATTCGCCCCATAGGACGCACACAGATTTCCCCTTCATTTTTGGAGGGGGAAAGTACGTCCTATAGGGCGAAAAATACAGTAAGTCTGGATAAACTCTGAGATAGTGCTTTCAAAAATTGTATTACTAATGAAAAGCAATAATCAGCTACTATACTAAAGGGACACGGGTGGTGCTGTGGGTTAAATCACAGAGCCTAGGACTTGCCGATCAGAAGGTCGGCGGTTCAAATCCCCATGACGGGGTGAGCTCCCGCTGCTCGGTCCCTGCTCCTGCCAACCTAGCTCCTGACAACCTAGTTCGAAAGCACATCAAAGTGCAAGTAGATAAATAGGTACCACTCTGGCAGGAAGGTAAACGGCATTTCCATGCGCTGCTCTGGTTCACCAGAAGTGGCTTAGTCATGCTGGCCACATGACCTGGAAGCTGTACACCGGCTCCCTCAGCCAATAAAGCGAGATGAGCGCCGCAACCCCAGAGTTGGTCACGACTGGTCCCTTTACCTTTACCTTTTTATACTAAAGTGCTACAGAAGGGGCACAGCTTCTTGACAGACACAGTGGACCCCATGCAGTTCTCTGTTTTGCCCTCCATTTCATATGCATACCTGGCCCTAAATGAGCAGAATGATGGCAACATGAGAACACACCTTGTCAGTGGTGGCTTCCCCACTCTCCACAAGGAGACATGTCCTGAGACATTTTTGGTTTTTAGCTGCCAGGAAAAATGCTTCCTTTTTACCCAGGATTTTGGTCCTTAATTTGAATGGCTTCAGATATTTGAACCTGGAACAGCTCAGTCGGTACAGCATGAGACTCTGAATCTCGGGGTTGTGGGTTCGAGCCCCATGCTGGGCAAAAGATTTCTGCATTCTGAGGCCTTGAAATGGCCCTTGTGGTCCCTTCCAATCCTACAATTCTATGTTTTGTGGCTTCTTTTAGTGGTGCAGGATCTGTAAGACCTGACTTATTTGCATACATGTGTTTTTTGGGCTTTTATTGGTTGTGTTTTGTTACAATTGGTTATAGTATTTATACTATTTTGGTAAGTTGCTTTGGGTCGCCTTGATGAGGAACGCATCATCATCATAACAACAACAATCTGAACACTGGAAAGAGAGGGGATGGTGGCAATATGAAAAGCTGCTTTCAAATGGTAGAGCGATTAAGCCAAGCGCTCGCATACAGAATCAATTTCCATTGGCTTCCACATGGGAGCTGTAACATTCAAATTGGTAGTCAAAAGATCTTTACTGCGGGACAAGGATTACTGAGTGCGTGGTGAGCATTGATTTCATGGAAGGGTGGTAATCCGATCACTGCTCTGCGCTGCAAGCCAATGCTCAGCTCACTTTCAGACATTTTGCCTTAATATGGGCAAAGTATAAGGACCGAAGAGAAGGAAATGTGGCAACTGTTAAGGAGGCACAGGGATGTGGCTCTTGTTTATACGGAAATTTGATATGGTGGCTCCTATGCTTAGGAACTTTTGCCTAGCATTAAAAAAAACACACCCAAATAAATCACAATACTAAATACGATTCGCAGGAAGAAGGTTGAAAATAAGTTGTGTAGTCAAATATCAACAAATTAAATATAAAAGTCGCAGAACTTTAAGTGTGCTTTTATGCCTGAACAGAGGAATAAAACTCAAAGCATATTGTAAGGTAATCAGTAGCTCAGTGCTGTGTTATGTAAGTGCGCTATTAACCAACATTAAATATTATGGCTGGAAGCCTGTGCACACAGTTTGCTGCTTAGATCTCATTACCAATCACCATACAAAGGAGATTTTTCATACCTGCAGATTCAAAGAGATGCTAATGAGAATGTTTCCTGCGATTGCCAACAAGACGCCTAAGAGCAAAGTCTGCAGAAACAAAACATTTGTGTACAGTAATACAGATAATTAGTGGAACAGCAGGCAAATATGCACACAGTTTCATTCATTTATAGAATAACTTGCTGGGGATTGGGGCTGCAAGACTTCCTGCTCTTTCAAGGGTAGGGCTGAGCTATGTTGCCTGCTATTTACAAACACTCTTCCCTATCCTAACAGCAGAGCCTAAATGGTAAAAGTACCTGAGACATGTTGAATAATCATCTATAGTATGCATCTTGCATACCAGCTCCCCAATTTCCCCATCTTGCCCACAAATAAAATTATTGAGAAAGAAGAAAAAAGACTTGAGAATCCTAAGGAGCTGCCAGCACTGATTCCCACCCCACACCCGAATCATACAGAAAGTAGAATTGGTTGTTCTTGTTGTATAAATAAGAAAATAGTCATGCAAGACTTCCGGAGGCGGCGCGAAATGAGTAATGGCGGTCCTCTTTGCGCAGCAAAGAGGGGCTCCGCAGGAAAGGGTTGTTCGCTACGGCGAAGCGACGACCCATTAAGTTAAACCACGAGCAGAGTGAGCTCGTGGCCGTGGGATCCGGCGGGCACCGAGAGCGACCCCCAAAACGAAGAAGGGACCCCGTAAGGGGCTCCGGAAGCGCGGAGGGGAAGCGGTGCTGTGGATTCATCGCTCTTTCTGCGGGAGTGAAGCCGCGCGGCTGTTACCGATGAGCGCCGACCTTTCTTCCTTCACATTGGATTACAAATCAACTACTCGTGAGTAGGATTTATTTGAGATTGGATTACAAATTGTGAATTCGGCTGAAAGCGGGAGACGAGAAAAAGGAAGTCCGTCTCCCGGAGGTGCTTAATGATCAAAGGCAAAGGAACTGACAAGCTGGAAGCAGTACAAAAGGGTTTTTAAATGAGAGACAGCATACGTCTGGAGAAGTTTGGAAATTGAAGGGAAAGGCAAGTTATCTTTATTTTCCTGTGATCGTGTCTATTCTGCTTGGGGTTTCTTCTCCGCTAAAACTTTTAAAAACTTTAAAGACTTGAAAATCCCTAGTCCCGGACTTGCAGCGGGCAAAAAGTTGTGTTGCGGATACACTTACAAAGCTGAAACAGACACTTAGAGGCATTACCGGTGGATACAATTAAGTAACTGTATTTTGCACCTTTTAAGAAACTATTGTGGCAAAATTGAGAGGGCTCTGCCAGAGGGAAAAGATCTTCTCTAAAGACACTGATTAATTTAACTAACTGTAGGAACTTTAATGGCGACTGAAACTTTGTTTCTTCTTTCATGAACTGAACAACACTCCCCCTAGTGGAGTTTGGGATTTACAATTTCCTGAGAACTGACTTTGTTTTGTCTCTCTGTGGTCTGGTTACTCACTCTGAGGCCTGTCTTTCCCATGGAACTTTTGACAGCTTGACCTTGAATCCAAAGACAGGTGTGGAATGAGTGTGGAATGAGTGGTAAACCAAAAACAAGAGCTGCGTCGAAAGCAGGGAAAGGCAAATTGGTACAAACAACTTTGGTTTCCCAGGCCCGCAGATCTTCAGTCCCTGCGGTACTACAGGCTGTACCATTACCAACAACCCCAGCTGAAGAATCAGAACAATCAACAAGTGAAGATATGGCAGCTGGGGGATCCAACATTCTTCTAGAGGAAATGCTACAACAATTTGCAATTTTGAACAAAAAAGTGGATGACCAAACTGCAAAAATTGACTTAGCCACATCCTCAATTACCAAACTTTCTGAACAGGTGGCTAAGCATTCACAAGACATTGGAAACCTAAAGGACGTGGTATCCGAAAATCGAAAATTGGCCGAGGCTGCGAATGAAAAAGTAGAAGCAGTAACTAAAGAAGTGGAGGAATTGAAAGGAGAGGTAAGGCCGCTCCATAAACATATTACTGACCAGCAGGCCTATCTGTCTTTGGTGGAACTGCGAAACAGGGAAAATAATTTGAGATTACGCTCTATCCCAGAGATTGAGAAAGAGGACTTGATTGGCTTTTTAACAGCAGAATTTTCTAAATTCTGGGGTATAAACGAAGATACAGACTTCAAAATAACAACTGCATTCAGATTGGGAAGGGTTGCCGGGAAGGACAGACCTAGAGACTGTTTGATTATTTTAAGGACTAAGCAGGAGAGAGACAAGATACTCGACCTACATTTTAATAAAGCACTTGTGATCCAGGACAGAAGAGCACAAATTTACAAGGATATTCCTAAACAATTACTGGATCTAAGATCTAACTACACTGACCTAGCTGGACTTTTGAGAGGTAACGGAATACCTTACAGGTGGGAGTTCCCACAAGGCCTCTCATTCAAATACAAAGGAAAGAAGATAAAAATCAAAACGAAAGAGGATAGCCAGAAGTTCCTACACGACCACGGAGAAGACTTGCAGAAAGGAGCGGCAGCTATTTGGCCACCACCAGAGTCAGGAAAAGAGTTACCACCCTCGGATTTGGACAAAAAAGAAGACACCCAACAAGAGTAACAACAGATTGACACAGGATGTCTCTGCAGCTGTATAGTTGGAACATTAACGGCGCGAATTCCCCAGAAAAACGCAAAAGGATCTTCCATATCCTAAAGAAAGAGAATTTGGATATAATTTGCTTGCAAGAAACCCATGTGACCAGGTCACACAGGAAGGTGTTAACAAATAAAAGATTAGGCCAAGAATTTATTTCATCAGATAGAGTCAAGAAGAGAGGCGTGGTGATTTACGCCAAAGAGAATCTATCACCAAAATTTTTGTTTAAAGATGAACAAGGAAGAATCCTGGCTATTGAAATTTCGACCCAAGGAGAAAAAGTTTTGATATTAGGAATCTATGCACCAAATGAGGGGAAATCAGAATTTTATAAGAAGCTGCATGAGACACTACTGGACTATCTGGACTATTCCAACATCATTATGATGGGAGATATGAATGGGGTCGTCTCTACTTTGATGGATAAGTCACAGAATCAGAATCTGACTAAAGATGGAAGACTACCAAAAACTTTCTTTGAACTAACTGACAATATGGACCTAATTGATTTATGGAGGACGAGAAACCCCCTAGGTAAAGAAGGAACTTTCTTTTCTGAGGCCCACCTGTCATGGACAAGAATCGACCAAATCTGGGCAACTAGAGGGCTGGCACCTAAGACTACAAAAATAGAAATCTGCCCAAAGACTTGCTCCGACCATAACGCTTTGAAAATGGAAATGAGATTTACTACTGCCGACTCCTTCAGATGGAAAATGAATGACAACCTGTTAAGAGATCAAGAGATCGTAAAGAAGGCCCAAAAAACTTTAAAGGATTATTTTGAAATTAACTTGAATACCTCGGTGGAAAAAAGAATTATCTGGGACGCAAGCAAAGCTGTTATGAGAGGGTTTCTGATACAACAGAATACAATCAAGAAAAAACTTTGGAATAGTAAAAAAGACAAGATATTGGAGAAGATAAGTGATGGAGAGAAAAAATTAAGAGTGAATCCAAAATCAAAAGAGACTTTAAGAGAAATCAAATTTCACCAGTCACAATATGCGAAATTGATTAACCAAGAAGTGGAATGGAAAATCAAACAAATGAAACAAAGATCTTTTGAATCTGCGAACAAATGTGGGAAACTGCTCGCTTGGCAGTTGAAAAAGAGACAAAAATTAAATTATGTCACCAACTTAGAAGTTGAAGGGAAAAACATTCAGAAACCGGGAGAAATTAGAAGGTGTTTCCAGAAATACTTTAAAAAACTGTACACACAAGAATCCGAGGAAGCAACTGAGATAGAACAATTCTTGAAAGATAACGGCCTACCAAAATTATCTCAAGAGAAGAGATCAATCTTGAATTGTAAAATAACACAACAGGAAATCGAGGATGCCATTCAGAATATGCAACTAGGCAAATCTCCGGGCCCTGATGGACTCACCTCCAAGTACTATAGGATTTTAAAAGACTATTTGATACAACCATTAATGGAGGTTTGTAACCAGATTATGGGGGGAGGGAGGGCACCAGATACGTGGAAAGAAGCATTCATCACACTGATACCTAAAGTGGAAACTGAAAAGACTCAACTCAAGAACTACCGCCCCATCTCACTCCTAAACGTGGATTACAAAATATTTGCGGATGTTTTGGCTAACAGATTTAAAAAAGTACTAAATGAAGTAATCCATAAGGACCAAGCAGGCTTTCTCCCAGGTAGACATTTGTATGATAATACCAGGAACATTATCGATATTCTGGAACTTTTACAAACAAATATTAACACCAAAGCAGTGTTAATTTTTATTGATGCGGAGAAGGCCTTTGACAACATTTCTTGGAAATTTATGAAGAAAAACTTGGAAGGGATGGGAGTGGGAAGGGGGTTTGAGAATGGAATAGAGGCAATCTATTCAGAACAAAAAGCTAAGTTGATAGTGAACAATGTGGTGACAGAAGAACTTCATATTGAAAAAGGAACACGCCAGGGGTGCCCCCTATCCCCTCTGTTGTTTATTTCAGTCCTGGAGGTTTTGCTGAATATGATAAGGGAGGATCGGCAGGTACAAGGAATACGGGTCGGAGCGAAACAATATAAACTGAAAGCATTTGCAGATGACTTGGTTTTAACATTACAGGAGCCAGAACCTAGTACAAAAAGAGTTTTGGAATTGATTCAGAAATTTGGTCGGGTGGCGGGTTTTAAGCTGAACAAACAAAAAACTAAGGTGTTAGGGAAAAACTTGACGGTTACTGAAACAGAGGGGTTTCAGAAGGAAACAGAACTAAACATTGTTAAAAAAGTGAAATACCTGGGGGTCAATCTGTCCTCCAAGAATTTGAATTTATTTAAAGATAATTATGAAAAATGTTGGTCAGAAGTTAAAAAAGATCTAGAAATTTGGTCAAGATTGAAACTATCCTTGTTAGGCCGAATTGCAGCTATAAAAATGAACGTTTTGCCAAAAATGTTGTTTTTGTTCCAGGCCTTGCAGATTGTGGACAGAGTGGATTGTTTCGGAAAGTGGCAGAAGGACATTTCTAAATTTGTCTGGCAGGGCAAAAAGCCCCGAATAAAGTTTAAAATACTAACTGATGCAAAGGAGAGAGGGGGGTTTGCCCTGCCGGACTTAAGGTTATACTATGAAGCTGCGGCCTTCTGCTGGATGAAAGATTGGATTTTATTGGAAAACACTGATGTCCTAGATCTGGAAGGCTTTAATAATTCGTTAGGTTGGCATGCGTATTTGTGGTATGACAAGGGGAAAACACATGGAATGTTTAAAAACCATATTGTCAGAAAAGCAATATTTATGGTCTGGAAAAAATACAAAGACTTATTGGAAAGTAAAACCCCGAGGTGGATTTCACCAATAGAGGCCAAAGCTCGGAAAACATCCAATATGGAGGCATATTGGCCGAAATATTTGGAAATAATAGAAAACATTGGAGGTAATTGGAGGTTGCAGAGCTTTGAAAAATTAAAGGATAAGGTGCAAAATTGGCTACATTATGCCCAAATTAATGAGGTTTTTAAGCTAGATAAAAAAATAGGATTCCAGGTGGAAAAATCGAAACTTGAGACAGAGTTGTTAGAACCAAAGACCAAGGTAATATCGAGAATGTACAACTTGCTGCTTAAATGGAACACTCAGGATGAGACAGTTAAATCAGCCATGATAAAATGGGCTCAAGACATTGGTTACAATATTATGTCTGAGGACTGGGAAAGGTTATGGACCACCGGTATGAAGTTTACGGCATGTAATGCCTTGAAAGAAAACATTATGAAAATGGTATACAGGTGGTACATGACCCCAGTCAAGCTCGCTAAGATATACCATTTGTCTGATAATAAATGTTGGAAATGCAAGGAGGCTGAAGGGACATTCTTTCACCTCTGGTGGACTTGTCCAAGATTGAAGGCCTTTTGGGAAATGATCTATAACGAGTTAAAAAAGGTGTTTAAGTACACCTTTCCCAAGAAACCAGAGGCCTTCCTTCTGGGCATTGTCGGCCAGAAGGTGTTAAAAAAGGATAGAACTTTTTTTATGTATGCTACAACTGCAGCAAGAATTCTTATCGCCAAGCATTGGAAGACCCAAGATTTGCCCACACTGGAGGAGTGGCAGACGCAATTGATGAACTACATGGAACTGGCCGAGATGACTGCAAGAATCCGAGACTTGGGAGAAGAGGCAATGGAGGAGGACTGGAAAAAATTTAAAGACTATTTGCAAAAGTATTATAAGCTGTATGAAACATAAGACGTCGTATGATTTGGAACGTTAGCCCCAGCAATGAAATTTAATTATCTATGAAATTGATAACATTTGTGAAAGAATCAAAGTTTAAATGGGTAAAAATGATATCATGTTATATTTTTAGAGTAAATGGAGAATAAGAGATTTAAACTTAAATTGCAACTGAAAATATAAAGAAACACACGAAATAAGGGTATAATTTGCTGATGACTTTATTATCAAGAATGCATTATGCGGGAGATGTGGGGAAGTCCAATGGAAATTTGAAATAAGCTGTTGAAATGGATGTGATTTTCTGTTCTTTTTTCTTTTTTTCTTCTATTCTGCTTTTCCTTCTGTTCTTTCTGTAATTTGGAAAAATGTAATAAAAATTATTATAAAAAAAAAGAAAATAGTCATGCAAGACAATGCCAACATACTGGAGCAGTTCAGCGATGGAACCAATTAGGGTGCGGTCCTCTCTCACTGGAAGCTCCCCATTGGCTAGGTCTTTTCAGAGGTGCTTCCCCATTTGTAGAATTCCCTCCCTGGTGAGATGTGTCTCCCTCCCTCATTACTAACTTTCTGGAGGAATTTTAAAACATTCTTGTTAACCCCCAGGTATTCAGTGGCTGAAAGATACAGCTCCTAGCAACTTGAAATGATTGGGTGTGAAAATCTGTGACTGTTTCACACATTTTTATTTGCTTTAAGTATTTTCTTTTTAAAAATGTTTTTAAATTGTATTATTTTATCTGTGGTTTGCCACCCTGGACTCCTTTGGGAGAAAGTGCAGGATGTGAATTCAATAAGTAAATAAAAGAGTTCTGGATTTCTAGCAAATACTAAAATGAAATATATATATATAAATTATGCAAATCTGACTAAAAGTATGCAAAACCAGCGTAAGCTTAAGATTCTGGATCAACTTGGCAAAACACAGTGTTTTCTCTATAGAATTTTATTATCTCATCAATTACTTTATTGCCAAAGGAAAATGTGCAGTTTTCGTAACTGTATACAAATCTGTCCCAGGTATTGCTTTCTCAAAGAAATATATCAAGGACAGTACAGTGGTACCTTGGGTTACATACGCTTCAGGTTACATACGCTTCAGGTTACATACTCCGCTAACCCAGAAATAGTGCTTCAGGTTAAGAACTTTGCTTCAGGATGAGAACAGAAATCGTGCTCTGGCAGTGCGGGAGCAGCAGGAGGCCCCATTAGCTACAGTGGTGCTTCAGGTTAAGAACAGTTTCAGGTTAAGAACGGACCTCTGGAACGAATTAAGTACTTAACCCGAGGTACCACTGTATATAACAACATGTAGAAAGTTTTCAATTTGGTTTAAACTACAAGGAGAGATACATTCAAAGTACAGTCGTACCTTGGTTGCCGAACGCCTTGGAACTTGTACGTTTCGGTTCCCAAATGATTGAAAACCGGAAGTGAGTGTTTTGATTTTCAAACAATTTTTGGAAGCCGAACGTCTGCCACAGCTTCCGATTGGCTGCAGGACGCTCCTGCAACTGTACGGCACATTTCTATACCTTCCTTCTAATGCAGCTTAAGGCAACAGATCTAACCAGGCTGTTTTGTAACAGCCATCCTCTCGCTCTCTTTCTCTAAGTCCTTAAAAATCAAAAGGCAGCAGAGTAATGTAAGGGAAATATTTATACAATGGTGCTACTTTAGATGCTGATACACTATAGCTACTCTGTCCATCTAAAGAGATGGGTTGGGCAACCTCTGCTTCAAGAGGGTGGATATTTTTTTAGCATGCTCCATTCCTAAACTTCTAACATACTGTTCAGATAAATTTAGCTTCACTGCTTAAGCTTGAAACAAAACCTTTCCAAGATTGACTGCTCATTTCCTCTAAGGCTACTCAAACAGCTCCCTAAAGATAGTTTTATAGCCAAAGGTTCTATAGCAATAGGGATGAAGAACCAGAGAAAGGGCATGACTCAATGAAATCACTTACAGCATTTTGTTTCAGATCCCACTTGTTTCTCACCAACAGCACACTCAATATTTTTATGCTATATGCGGTCATAAAAAAAACTAAAAGAACATGCCGTTGACTCTCACGATGTTACCCAAATAGCCACATTTCCGTAATGTCAATACAAAGTGATATAGATAGCGCAGACATGGGAAACCTGCGGCCTTCCAAAAGTTGTTGAACTACAGTTCCCATCATCCTGAGCAATTGGCCATGAGGCTGTGGCTATTGAAAGTTGGAGGCCAACAACATCTAGAGAGCCACAGATTTCCCACTCCTGGCATGGCAGCATAACAGGCCTTTCTCATCGCACCAACATTATACATATACAATGGTACCTCAGGTTAAGAATTTAATTCGTTCTGGAGGTCTGTTCTTAACCTGAAACTGTTCTTAACCTGAGGTACCACTTTAGCTAAGGGGGCCTCCTGCTGCCGCCGCCACGCAATTTCTGTTCTCATCCTGAAGCAAAGTTCTTAACCCGGGGTACTATTTCTGAGTTAGCGGAGTCTGTAACCTGAAGCGTCTGTAACCTGAAGCGTCTGTAACCCAAGGTACCACTGTACACAAGAGATGATTTAGGCAGTATATATTCTACTGCTCAGATATGCTTCCAGCCTGATGGAAGAAACACTGCCACAGGATAAATACAGTAGGCTCTGATGTAATGGATAGGGTCCACCAGTTCAGTGCAGCTGAGCCTACACTCCAGATGAACGTCAGTCCACAATGGTGTGCCACTGGACAGTACTGAATCAGAATTGGCTGTACAATCCAAGAGTGGTTCACTTGTCATGGAAGTGACCCCCGAGAAAAGGTAAATTCTCCTTTGACACACATCACACCACTGACACAGGAAACTTTATACTTTTGGGTTTTAATCCTGTTACAGATATTTATTTCTGCTGGCAGAAATGGGCTTAAGCAAGACTGAATATGAAGGCACTTCTAGAGAGAATATCAAGGTTCCGTGCCAAATATATGTGTTCTGTCACACTTCCTAGACTCCTAACTATATTTCAAAAGCAGCAGATCAGTTTAAATCCAAGCACCACCTAAAAGGAAAAACAACAACAACCCTGGATTAATTCCAGCTTTAGTTTTGCATTGCTTAAGTCCTCCAGTTTTTGCTGAATATAAGGTACCTTACTAGATTTGACACGTAAAAATATCAAGGCTGAAACCTTTCTGAAAGAACCATTCAGAATTTTTATAGAAGTTTGGAGAGAAAAAAATTAGCTGGCTTGCACTAAACCAAGGTTAGAATACAGTGGTGCCTCGCAAGACGAAATTAATTCGTTCCGCAAGTCTCTTCGTCTTGCGGTTTTTTCGTCTTGCGATGCACAGTTTCCCATAGGAATGCATTGAAAATAAATTAATGCGTTCCTAGGGAAACCACCTTCAGGACAGGTCCGGGGACAGTCTGTCCCCGGACCTCTTCTGAAGGCTGGGGGGGGGGGACAAGGGCTTTTCTTCCCACCCCCAGCATTTTAAAAAACCCTGGGACAGCGGAGGACTTCTCCGCTGTCCGGGGCGATCTTAAAATGCTGGCGGGCGGCATTTTAAAATCGCCCCGGGACAGCGGAGGACTTCTCCGCTGTCCGGGGCGATTTAAAAGCCCCTGGGAAGGCAGGCGGGGGGGACAAAGACTTTTGCCCCCCGCCAGCCTTCAGAAGGTGTTCCCGCCCCCCGCCCCCGGCTTCGGAGCACCGGGAGAAGCGATCTCCCCACAGCCCCTTGCTTCAAAAGAGGTCCGGGGGCAGCGGGAAGCGCTTCCCGCTGTCCCCGGACCTCTTTTGAAGCAAGGGGCGGTGGGGAGAAGCGATCTCCCCGCCACCCCTTGCTTCAAAAGAGAAGGCCCGCTGTCCCCGGGGCAAGCTTCGTTTTGCGAAGCAAGCCCATAGGGAAATTCGTCTTGCGAGGCAACTCGAAAACGAAAAAACCTTTCGTTTTGTGAGTTTTTCGTCTCGCGAGGCGTTCGTCTTGCGGGGTACCACTGTATTTGAAATGCCCAGGGTGAAAGTTTTATATAACTGTGTTAACTGCTGGATTTGTATATTTATTTACGAATCCACAAGATCTACTTATATCCAACGATACTTGGAACAGACCCGCTGAAATCAATCAGCTGGAGTGATTTCAGTTTCAATGGGTCTACTCTGAGTATTACTAATGTTGAAGATCACCTATAGCTAACAAAGCAACAGCAAACAAGAAAAATTTAGGGCAGTAACATGCTGTGTTATCATAAAAAGAGAAAGACCTCATCAGGTGTGGTTTGGTAAAGACCACAACATCATTTTCACAATAAAAAGGGCAAGGCACCTAAAAAAGCTTATGTAACTAATAGCGGCACCTTTGAGGATCATGAAAAATAAATAATAAATACACACATAATAAGATCTGGTGTAATAAATATTGTAATTAAGCTTTCGCACGAATTCTTTACAAATAATCTGAGATCTAAAGGGAGGTTGTTTCTTGTTTCTGCTTTGCATTAACAGAAATACCAACGGGATAATGTATGTATACTAAATGCAAGCGTTTCCTAGCTCCTCTGGCAACACAATAGTCACCAAATGTGCATTTAAACAACCTCTCTAGACCATCACAAAAAAATTATTTCATGTATATTACACCCCATCCCAATGGACTGAAGTTCAGAATAATAACATATGTCACAATAATTACAAAGGAACAATAAAAACAAGATAAAGCCAAGAAGATAAAATGCCAATTTCGATTTAAAAAATAATACTGTGGGCATAATCCAGCCAAATTTAAGTACATTTACATCCTGCTGATTTTAATGAGCAAGGGTTAAGCATGTGCTGAACTCCCATGCAAAGCAATGTGACCTCAGCCTGGGTGGAACTAGATCTCAGACTTTTGATAAGTCCCCAAGATGGAGGGGTTAGCCATAAAAAAAACTTCTCTCTTGGAGCCATTGTTCACATTTTGGGTCCAGAGAAAGTTGATCTCAAAACGCTAATGCTGTTTACTCACATTCTACAGTTTGATTAGCATTTGGTAATAATCCAAGGTTCTACTGTCCTAAAAAGGGCTTAACTAGACATTACTGAGTAGCCGTAGCTATGGCCAACAGCATCGTTCCCGTGCATCGCCATGGTAACATCCAGTAAAACAAAAGTGGTGTGACCTGACATCATAACACTCAACATTTCCCCCACCTCAGCTCACTGTCTGCCCCTTGCAAGAGAATGAGGAACACTGGTTGCAAGGAGGCCACATCATGTGTTTCATTTCTGAAGGATACAGCTGCCACCATCACCTCCTCGTATCTACTTTATGCAGTTAGGGTGGCAAAACCACTTTTGCCTGGGAGACGAAGAGGAGAAATGTTTCGCTCATTGGCTAAGTCATTTTGAACTAGTCATTGCCTCAGGGAAGGGCTGTTGCTCAGTGGTAGGCTTCCTTGCAAGCAGAAAGTAACCACCCATAGAAAGGGAAGGCGAGGAGAAGTTCTTTGCCTTCCTGCACTCTTTCCCACAATTCCACAGGGCGCAGCATCTGACACCACTGGTTCCACATTTCGGGTATTCCTATCACCCCACAGAAAAGCTACCACAGCCACCCAGATTTTGAAACATTTCCACCAGCCAAATCGCTCTCTGAAAACAGCCTC
Source organism: Podarcis vaucheri (assembly GCF_965113315.1). Taxonomy (NCBI): domain Eukaryota; kingdom Metazoa; phylum Chordata; class Lepidosauria; order Squamata; family Lacertidae; genus Podarcis; species Podarcis vaucheri. Next base: position 70,327,754 of record NC_138766.1, read on the forward strand.
TGGTTGTTTCTGGTGTCCCAGTGGTTGGTTGGTTTTTGCCCACTGCCCACGAGGTTTGCACACTTAATGCACCCCTCCTCCAACGAGTTCATGGTTCTCCTTTGCCCTGTAGCATCTTCACAACCACCTCTCTGGTGTAAGAGTCCTGTATGTAACGCTGACTATACATTTATGGTGCTGAGTGCAAAGAGAGGGACAAAACGAGGCTTTCTTGCAGTAGGGAACTGCGGACGTCTTGTTGTTGCTTTACTGGCCAACATTAAACATTATCGGTGTGCCAGATGCACACTTCTGGCCCTAAAAGTCCCTTATTTAGGGCAGAGGTGAAGACTTCTGTGTAACATTTCGCTTACCTGGTTTGAGTAGTACCACCCGCTGGAAAGAAACCCGCTGCTGCTCTCTTTACGCGCGAGGGTGGCGTTTTGCGCCAAGCGCGCCTTCGCCATTGTCAAGGCGACCTTTTGGAAACGCTCTCCGGGGTCTTCAGCTGCGCGCCTCGGACAACCGGGTCGCCCCAAGCCACGCCATCAGCGATCGCAGCAAATGAAACCGGATTTCAGACTTTTCTCCCACTTCCTGGTCTAGGATTGTTTGGGGAGGAGGAGGGGGAAGAAGAAAGGACTGTTTGTTTTTTGAGAGAAGTGGTTACTGTTTTCTTTTGCCCGGAAGTTCACAGGTGCTTTAAGGAGCTCTTGGCAAAAGAAAGGACCTTTGCTGAGATTTGGGGGGCGCGTTATTTATTCGTTTGTTTGGGTGTTTTCCTTTTATTCTTTTTGCGCGAGGGAGGAAAATATTGCAAGTAGCTGTGGACAGTTCTGCAGCAGCGCAAGAGTAGATTTGAAGGCTGCTTGTGTGTTTCGTATATCCCAGCCCCACCTACCTCCTGTTTGAGCTGCGGCAGCCTGCCATTTAACTCTTTCAATACCAACGGAGGACACAATAGGAAAGAAACACACCGAAAGGCCGCTGGATCACAGAGAAGGGGGCATGTTCAAATGAACGCCCAATGAAACGCGTCGGTTCCTTGCGAACGGCCATAGGGTTGCAATGGATTTCCCAATGGCCCTGGGAATGCAAGCGCCCAATACGTTTCTTCTGAATGGGGACATATTGGACTGCATTAAGGCTAAGCCAAGGGACAATGCACTGTTTGTAAGTCCTCAGTAAAAAAGAAAAAAAGAATATATTCCTGCAGACTGGGAGCAGAAAAGCAGCGATATGTAGACTAAATCCAGAAAGTATTATCAAAGTCTTGCGTTTTGGCAATGGATGATTTTAAGTTACTATGCTGAATTCTGCTTTCTTGTTAGTTCATAGTGCCTTGGGCAAAAATATTTTTCCCTGGACAGTGTTGGATAATTAATAATAATAATAATAATTTATTTATACCCCGTCCATCTGGCTGGGTTTCCCAAGCCACTCTGGGCAGCTTCCAGCAGAAATAAAAGCACAATAAAACATCAAACATTAAAAAACTTCCCTAAACAGGGCTGCCTTCAGATTTCTTCTAAAAGTCAGATAGTTGTTTATTTACTTGACATCTGAAGGAAGGGCATTCCACAGGGTGGCTGCCACTACCAAGAAAGCCCTCTGCCTGTAACCTCACTTCTCACATGGAGGGAACCACCAGAAGGCCCTTGGCGCTGGACCTCAGTATCTGGGCTGAATGATGGGGGTGGAGACGCTCCTTCAGGTACACTGGGCCAAGGCCGTTTAGGGCTTTAAAAGTCAGTACCAACACTTTGACACTTGTTACAGATAGGTAGCCGTGTTGGTCTGCCATAGTCAAAATATTTTTTTTTTCCTTCCAGTAGCACCTTAAAGACCAACTAAGTTAGTTCTTGGTATGAGCTTTCGTGTGCATGCACACGAAAGCTCATACCAAGTACTAACTTAGTTGGTCTTTAAGGTGCTACTGGAAGGAATTTTTTTTTTTACTTTGACATTCGTTTGAGTATGAAGACCCCATGTTCATCATCGTATGTAAAAATCCAATTGGATCTGGCACATGGGGCAATCTTAGGTATGCTGGCCAGCACCACTGAGTTGTTTCACATGAAATGCCTTCAGTTTCGCTCATCGTGCCTCTCATCTGGTTATTGCAAAAGATCATGCTGCAACACCAGCATGACGTTGTGCGAATCCCACCAATGGGCCAGTCCGATGGGAGTCTTTTCAGCTGAAAGAAGGTGAGAAAGTTCTAAATAAGTAAGAGGTTGCTGTATGTGCAATCACATGTTCACACAAGTGCCAATCACCAAGCTGGTTGATCATGTGAACTGGACACACTGGTATCCAATCAGTATAAGCCCAATGTCATTGACTGGTTGGGTGCAGAGGAATGGTGGAAGGAGCCAGCTGGGGAGTCCCCCTCCTGGTGCACAAATCTCCCCAGGGTTGGATTTCCAAGTTATCTCTAAGAACTGAAACCCGTGGAAGGGCCATGGCTCAGTAGCTGAGCATTCACTTTGCATGTAGGAGGTGCCAAGTTCAATCCACAGCATCTGCAGTAGGAGTGGGAAAGACTCCTGGTGTGAAATGTTGGAAGACCACTGCCAGTCAGTGTAGACAATACTGAGTTAGATAGATCAACGCTCTGACCCAAGCAGCTTCCGATGTTGCGCACTTAATTACTGGGAGAGATCTGATGCTCTGTTTTGCATGCGGCAGAGAAGTGTGAAATGGGGAAGTATGGAGAATTTCACTTTCTGTACGCCCACCTAAACGTGTCAATCATGTCCAAAGCTTCTCCAACTGTTCTATAAAGGGAGCCTTAATATTTAAAGGGACACCAAGGGGATGTGGTTACAAGTAGGGAAACCTGTGTTCTGAGATTGCTGGACTCCAGTTCCCATCAGCCCCAGCCAGCAAGGTCAGTAGTCAAGAAGGATGGGAACTGTAGTCCAACAACATCTGGAGGACCAGAGATGCCCTACCCCCAGGTTACAGCATAATGAAGGCAGCCATTGGCGTGCTTACTGGGAATGGCAGGTTTATATTTAGGTATATTAATATCTCTCTCTTTTTTTTGTTTGTTTGTGGGAAAGCTGCATGAAAAGGGTATGAAACCTTCAGAAGAAGTGCCCATTTTCTTTGGCCCTTAATGTTTAATACCGCCCACCTGTAAGCCTTCTGCGGCTCCAAAGCCAGAACGCTGCTGCCATTTCCTTAAACTGGCACAGGAGGGAGACCATATTTTCAAGCAAAACTCTTTGATTGAATAATTAGGTTGGCAGCCTGCACTCTTTCTCTGCTCCACTCCAGGTTTGCTTATTATTATTACTGGGCAATAGTCCCAGAAACACAAGCCATTCAGCCGTAATAATAGCAGCATGCCCTTCTAGTGCATCTCTGCTCATTTACTGTGAGAAAAGACTCATGGCTCCACTGGCAATGAATGCACATATTACTATTGAGGAATCGCCGCGAGAGCAATTTGGATGGGAAACAGAGAGGAAGGAGAACAGAAGAGAACAAACAAAAGGAAGTGCTTTCGTTAGGCAGTAGATGATAATTGCGCTAGCTTACAAGGGTTTTTAAAGGATTAGACAAATTCAGGAGAGGCAGGCCTGTCAATAACTGATAGCGAGTGGAACAGACTATAGGGAATTGTTACCTCTCACAAACTCACTACCTGAGCTTCCCAGAGCTACCTGGTTGGTTGTGGCCAGTGTTGGAGACCAGTGCTCACATTAAGCTAGGCAGAGAGCCAGTGTGGTGTAGTGGTTTAGAGCAGTAGATTCGTAATCTGGGGAACCAGGTTTGCGTCTCTGCTCCTCCACATGCAGCTGCTGGGTGACCTTGGGCTAGTCACACTTCTTTGAAGTCTCTCAGCCCCACTTACCTCACAGAGTGTTTGTTGTGGGGAAGGAAGGGAAAGGATAATGTTAGCCGCTTTGAGACTCCTTTGGGTAGTGATAAAGCGGGATATCAAATCCAAACTCTTCATAGGCAAACTTGCCCCTCCAGATGTCTTGGGACTACAACTCCAATCATCCCTAGCTAACAGGACCAGTGGTCAGGGATGATGGGAGTTGTAGTCCCAAAACATCTGGAGGGCCGTGTTTGCCTATGCCTGCATTAAGCCACGTTTCAGTCTCAGACATGACCCAAGAAACCATGACTTGTTCTGGCTAATCCCGGCTCCTTTTTCTCGCACTCTCAGTCCCCTCTGACAATGCCCTTAATGCTTTTGAGGTGTTCCTGTATTGAAGCGCCCTCAATGCATCGTCAGCTTGCTCATCGTTGGCTGCACAAATTGGGTGCTGAATTCTCAGAGATTTGTGGCACCCAAGCAATAAATAAATGCAATACATTTTAAAAAATACACAAAAGTTAATTCCCTGCCAGAAAATGCCAGTACATTTCTTGGATATGAAAGGCAAAGAATATAATCATGACCCAGCAGTGTTTTGTAGGGGTATGAAATCCAATGCATTCAAGGAACTTCTATACCTGCAAAGGATTTATCAGTTGCTTCAACAGCCCCAGATGTGCAAAGGGATGTTTGTATAGAGCTGCTCCCTTCATTAAAGTGCATGGGGATATCCACTTGTGAAAAGGACCCTTATTTGCAAGACTGCACATTGACCTCTGGATTGGAGAAGGACAGTACTGTACTTTTTTAAAACTTGGTATATTCACAGGGAAGATTTGTTTTTAGGGTGGGATGTCAGAAGAAAAGTTACTTCTGGTGTAACAGTGGTGGCTCCCTCCCTGGCTACAATTCCATTGTGTGAATACCTTTGAAGTTTATATTTCTGTTTACACATTTTTTAAAACATCTAAAAATGCATTTCGGTGCTCTTTTAAATTAAATAAAAAGTCAGTGAAAGGTTATTCAAAATCAAGAAACACAGAGCCACTTCTAATATGTTAATACTGACCGACTCGAAATACTGGTTAGGTTGAATTTTCCACGAGTCAAACAGTGGTACCTCGGGTTAAGAACCTAATTTGTTCTGCAGGTCCGTTCTTAACCTGAAACTGTTCTTAACCTGAGGTGCCACTTTAGCTAATGGGGCCTTCCGCTGCTGCCGCTCTACTGCCGCGTGATTTCTGTTCTCATCTTGAAGCAAAGTTCTTAACCCGAGGTACTATTTCTGTGTTAGCAGAGTCTGTAACCTGAAGCATCTGTAACCTAAAGCATCTGTAACCCGAGGTACCACTGTACTGTGAAAATAGTAGAAAGGGTGTAAACAAGGAGTGTACACACACACACAATTATATGCAGTAGAAAGCTCTGTAAAATCACAACTTTAATGCAGATAATATTGTTCTGAAATAGAATATTCCTTTTGCCTTGATCTACCAAAACCACCAACATTTGTGTTGTGGGGTTGGAAGTCCAAAAAAGGGAAAGACAAAAACAGCAGAGCTGTATTGCCCCCTTAGACTGCAATCCTTTACACGGTTAACTTGGAGTAAGTCTCATTGAATAGGGTGGTGAGATCTGATAGAGATGGTCAGTGGTAGGTCATGCAGCTGGGACTGGAGGCAACAAACTAAAAGTCCCCAATGTCAACTATATATTACAAGTTGCCAGATTCATCAGACAACATTTTGCTTTCCATGAGATATCACTAATGAAGTCGACTTCAAACCATTAGTGTAACCTCAGTTCAGGTACTTCAGTCCCAGCCTCCTCGCTGCTAAAACCTTGAAGGTATTCTGACACTTTTAAATTGAATCTGGCACCTTATGCAGATTAGTTTCAAAACTGTGTTAATATATTCTTACGAGAACCAGCTTATGACCCCAGAGGAGGGTCACATTAACTTTAATAAACCGCAGGCTATTTGGCTCCAGTCATGGCTGCCCTTCCCTGCAGAATATTAAAAGGTTTACCTTCTTGTGCCTTATCTTATGCTGAGCATAACAATAGCCCATTAAATGATCAAGCCTTGATCGGGATATTGTATTCTCATTTTCATTTGTACAGCTTGCCATGTCTTCCTACCCAGGGCAGCCAATGTCACTCCACAGTGCCTGCTGAACAGAGAGGATATTAACCACCCCATGCACTGCTAAACTGTGTACACCTTCTAAACATGGAGGCAGTGATACTCTCTGTCCAATACATTTGCATAGATAAACTAGGTGACCCTGAAATTTGACACCTCAGGCAAAGTCCTACCTTGGACCAGTTCTGTCAGCTTTTATTAAACTCCTGTCATTGCAGCTGCTGTATCTAAAGTGCCTCGTTGTTTTAAATACCCTTCTTCTCCTTTTGGAAAATCAAGCCAAGCTTAGAGGTTAAAAACATAAAGAATGTGAGAAAAGGATGAAAGGATTTTTCATTTGCATCCTCCTTTTTACCATTTCATTGAAGCACATTGATGCCACCAAAAACAGTATTTCTGTTGACCCATCCCATGAGGTGCAATCAATTACCTGTTCTTTTCCACACCTGCATTGATTAGAATGCATCAGAAGATTGACTCTTATCTAGTTAATCTGTGCGCTCAGGAGTGCCAAATTGGCCCCATGACTGTGGGTGCCCAGAGCCATGAGTGCCATGCAGCATGCATGGCCCTGGCACTGGAATTTGTGGGTGCCCAGACCCTTCATGGGGAATTTTGTGGGTGCTCGGGCACCCAGGGCTCCAGGGAGTTGGCAGCTATGCTGCAGGTAGTATCAGGAACCTGGCCAACAGATTCCAGTTAACTTAGTACCTGAGTCTAGTAGCCGAGTCAGATTTGTGAGATCTTTTCTTTAGCTAATTGGAAACTGAAGTCACAGCTAGGGAGGGAATCTATATCAAAAGTAAATAGAAGGCAAGGTCACAAGGGACACAAAGATGGAACGGTTGCACAGGCTTAGGCATGGAAGTTCTGTTTTCTTTGCAAGGAGATGCAGAGAGAATATTTAGAACTGAGGCTGACCCAGAGGGGTTCCTGCAGGGCTTCTTCTGACCAACCAAAAGGTTAGGATGGACATGAGAGAACTTGAGCTTGGTAAAGCACAGATAGCTAACCAAGATCAGCTTGACTTTCAAGTTCAAGGATGGTGACCTTCCAGATGTTGTTGGCCTTCAATATCCATCAGTCCAAGCCAGCATGGCCAAAGGTCAGGGGTTATGGGAGCTGTAATCCAACTAGAAGACCACATGTTCCGTATCCTGCTCAAGGTGCAGCTAAAACAAGGAATGAGAAAAGACCGTTCTTCAAGAGCTGATTATATTAGATTTCAAAGCTCTTTGTTTCTGGCTAGTCCTTGCATTGTTTTCCTCCTTTGGCTAATGCCAACAGCAACAGATCTCAATGACAAACAAATGAAGCAGATTATAGTTCTCAAGCACCCCACCATCAAGCGACTAAGGCTTACCTGATAGTAAGGCTTATCAAGCTAAATGGTATTTACTTCTGTGCAAATATGCATATGGCTGAATTCTAAGGCTGAAATGTCACATGCAGTTGGATGGAAGTAAACCGCATTGAACTCGATACAGTGGAACTTACTTCTGAGTAATCATAGGTTCTGACTGTATGAAAATGATCTTTCTCTCCCTAACAGTCATGTAGCATCCCCCCCCCAAATGTGTATGCTACCTGTGAAGCTGAACAGCTATTATGTGGTTTTTATTATTCCTGTAGTAGACTACAGTATCCAAAGTATACACCATGCATACTTCTTCACTTAGGAGCCAAACACAGCTATGTAAAGTGAGCAGCTTGTTTACAGTAGACCCTTATACTGGTAGGGACCTATGCTATCAAATTAGTGGGAAATCAGTATTCTAGTAAACAGAGGTCAGAGATCAAACCCACAATTTCATATAAAATTCCAGTCCATGTACACAAAATATTAAAATTAAAAAAATCCAAGTCACAAGACCATCAGCTACTCTTAAAGCTAATCAAAAGCAGGGTAAGGGTAAAGGAAGTGATATTTAAATGTAACGTTAATCCAAAATTTAATGCAAGAAGCAGTCCTATAATGGATCTCTTGTAAACCTTGACAACTGATTGTCAAACAAGCAAAATGCTTGGGTTCCTTCTTATTCAGATGGTGTCTTAAAATGTCAGTTTGAATAGTATTAAAAATATATTCCTCAAACTGTACTGCTTCTTATCTGATAATTATTTGGGCTTTGTTGAGAGGTTTTTGTTTTGCCATTAATTTTATGTAAACCTGAGAAATTGTAACCTCCGTGATGTCTTTGGTTGCCTTGTTTTATCAATGCACATTCAGGGCTCCACTTTTCCAAAATGGTTTCACAAGCAACGCCTCTTCCAAGGGAACATTAGGAACTTTAGCTCTGCAAGGGATACAACTCACAACACCCTTAGCAAGCTACCATTCCCAGCATCCTTTGTGCCACTTTAGATTGCAGGTGTGCAGTCCTTTCATATATAACTGAATGCTCCTTCCCAGCAATAATTCTGTTCTAACAGATGTCATGCATTCAGCTGAAGCTAGTTGGATTTGGGGCAATTTACTCTTTACTACCATTAAGCTAGTTCACTGCTTCTAAGCACAATGCAGTTAACATCGCAGCACTAAGTTCTGAAATCAATTTTTTAAAAAAGAAACTGCTGAATAATAAACGAGAAACGGATGAAGAACAGGAGCCTCTGAAAGGCTATCATGCTCTGTTTCTTTACCAAAGACCTGGTTCCCCAGTGCCACCAGATGTCAGCATACACTACTTGACTAAAAACAAACATGGGACTTTCTGACAGTGAAATCCTAAAAGCAAAGCAGGTTCCACCCATGCAGAGTTGTGCAAACTTGTCCCTCTTTTTGGACAAACTGGATTGTTTCTGTGCTGCCCCACAGAGAGAAGATTGCCTCAGTCCCAAATATCAAATGCCACACATTATGTAGCCTGAATCTATATGCAAAACAGTCCAGGTAGACTTCAAACCAACGCTCTCCCAGCCTAAGCTTTCTCAGCTGATGCCTTCATCTTTTCCGGCGAAACTCCAATCTGCAAAACATATTCAGAAGCGCTACGCTTCTGCTGAAGAATACGGAGATGATAAAATAAGAATAGCTTTGCAGAAGGAGCTATAGAGCCATATGGCAGGCATATAAATACAAGCCATATTGTCTATCCTGGTGGTTTTCAAACAATCTGCACTCAGGGAATATTTTTCTACATTTATTTGTCTACTGAAGAACCCCTGCACATTTGCCACTGCATTCCCATGCGCTGGCAAGGATTCTCAGCTGTTTTCTAGAATGGTGAAAGTTCTAGGACTGAGCTCTCCATTTGCCTCACAGAGGAAAGACCAGGGATGTTGCACCCAACTCTTCATCTGACATCTTTCCGCAGGGCCTGCAAGACAGAGTTGTTCCGCCAGGCCTTTGGTCAGGGCGCAGCCTGACTCCCTCCTCTGGCAACCTGCACAGAATTTTGCTTAATCGGTTGCCATCAATTTGATTTTAACTAATCTTTATAATGAAATATTTTTAGAATGTGTGATTATTTGATTGTTTATTTGATTGTTGTTAGCCGCCCTGAGCCCGGCTCAGCTGGGGAGGGCGGGATATAAATAAAATTTATTATTATTATTATTATTATTATTATTATTATTATTATTATTATTCATCTGCTCAGATTGCTAGTGCACCCTAGAACATGCCCAGCTCTCTTCTGTGGATCTGCTATTGCTAAGGAAACTTGGTTAATGGCAAGTGATTTCCCTTTCAGGATGCTGCTAATTAATGAGCCCCAGTAATGGGCTTGGGCGGGACACGGGTGGTGCTGTGGGTTAAACCACAGAGCCTAGGACTTGCTGATCAGAAGGTCAGCGGTTCGAATCCCCGCGGCGGGGTGAGCTCCCGTTTCTTGGTCCCTGCTCCTGCCAACCAAGCAGTTCGAAAGCATGTCAAAGTGCAAGTAGATAAATAGGTACCACTCTGGCAGGAAGGTAAACGGTGTTTCCATGTGCTGCTCTGGTTTGCCAGAAGCGGCTTAGTCATGCTGGCCACATGACCCGGAAGCTGTATGCCGGCTCCCTCAGCCAGTAAAGCGAGATGAGCGCTGCAACCCCAGAGTCGGTCACGACTGGACCCTTTAGCTTTAATGGGCTTGGGCAGCCTGAAGGGAGATTAATTTAGGAGTCCAGCTATAAGAAGCCTGTGCAAGGACTTCCTTAGCTCAATGGGGCTTTCCCCTCTTCCCTGTGTGCCCCCTATGAACCCAAGATTGGCTTGCAGGGGTCAGGAGAACCCACAATGCAGTGCACAATGGGAAGAGAGGGGGAATTGTTCCATCTGGCAAGCTGATATGCATGTACTGATGGAGCAATTGCCATAGCATGCCATTGTATTCCACCCACTGTGCAGGCAAAGTAGCAGGAGTTTAGCTGCCTTGAGAGATGGCAAGTACTGTTGATCTACCTTGATCATTTCTCAGTGAAACCAAAATGCTTAAATGCGTCTTGAAAACCCACAATTCTTCAGCAACTCAGTGTTTAACTTCGATTCAGCAGTTAAGCCTGGTGGAATGTGCTTAAACGTAGTCCAGAGCTAACTTTTAAAAGGGCAAAGCTTTGAAATATAGAACACAGAAAGCTGCCTTATACATGGCAGATCTTTGGTCCATCTAGCTCGAAACTGGCCACACCAGCCTTCCCCAGCTTGGTGCCCTTCCAGAAATTTTGGGTTACAACCCTGATCAGCCCCAGGTACACGGCCAATGGTCAGGAATGATGAAAGTTGTAGTCCATAATACCTGGAAGGGAAAGCCTGGCCTACTTTGAATGGCAGAGACATGGCATTAGCTCTGTTTAGACATAACACCAAACCATAGTTCGACATTACTTGAATGAGCCTTGGGCTCACAAAGTTCCTTCTCCTCTCTCTCACACACACCAATTTGCTCTTGCACTTTTACTTTTGTGGCCAACAATAGCTTGCCGTTACATCCAAATAATTTGACTAGCATTTCCAGTTTTGGTTTACAGGCAAACTATTGTTTGTACAAACCATGGTAGATTATTATTTTTTGCATCTGTTGTTGGCTCTGGTTCCATCTACTTTTGGTCTCCGTGGCTTCTGTCCCACTAGCTGTAGGGAGGCTGTAACATTCTGCTGCTTCCGCAGGCTATTCATTTCTTAAGCTTTGGTTACCCCTCTGTTATGTCCTGCTTGCCACATCCCTTTGTGGACATTTGAGTGGTTCAGCCAATTACTGCCAGGGGGATTTATAATGTCACTGACACTACCATATTATTTGTTAGTACACGGCAATCAAAATGTAGATACATACTTCAGGTTATACTGTCTGCTCCCTTAAGGCAGAGTATTTTCTGAGCAGCCCACTGTAAGAAAGCAAATGAAATGACTTGGATAGGTGCATAATTTGCTTACTTCAAGCACACATGTGCAGACACACACGCACTCAGACACACAACCCACACACCAGTTTTCTGTTAAGAATGTTACTGAACCCTTTTTGAAAACAATTGGTATGTAAAATATGTTTTGCAGAAATGCCACGCAAGATTTACCTTCCTTCAGGGGAGGTAAATCTTTTCTTGTCATGAATTTGATTCTGTGTTTAGAATCTGCAGAACATTCCTTATCATATTTATTATGTTTCCACCATATTATAACAATTTTAAAGTTAAAAGGTCAGTGGTTTGTTCCATATTTCATGGCTGTGTCCCCTTTTTGGCTTGTTTAGGCATCAGGAACTGATCTTTCTTTTGAAAATAACTTTTTGTGTGTGTGTATTAAAGGTCGTTTGATATACAGTATTTAGAGATTGGCTTTTTACTGTGGGTATAAACATGATGGAAAGAATAATGTAAGAGAGAGAGAGAGAGAGAGAGAGAGAGAGAGAGTCCTAAATTGAAATCAAGCTGTACCAGACAAGGAAGTTGATTATAGATGGAAAAGATTTATGGGGATTTCAATCAGAGAGGCTTATGGGCGTAACACATAGAGCTGGTTGTTGTGGATCATCTTGTTCCATGTCCAGTTTTCACACATATGGAATAAATGGAATCGACCCAAATTCCAAGCCCCCAAGGCTTTCTTTAGCTTTGTAATTTACTCTTACAAGAAAAAGTTTTTGTGTGTTTTTTGAAGGACAGTAATCCCACCACATATGCATAGTGGGGTGGGGGAGGCAACTTTCTAGTTGATTGAGATTTTTTGGGTTGGGCTTTAAAAACAATAATAACAACGCAAAGCAGTTTGGAGAAATACATGACGAATCTATATAATCCAGTACAATAGTTTCTCTTCCATAAAACAGGCACAGCTTGGCGAGTTCAAGAATTTCTCATTTGATTATCATAGGTTATAAAATCACTATTAAAGTATGGAGTATATATAAAGGAAAGTTATTAAAGTTGGTTTTGTTTCAACATTAGGGGTGAGTGGTGCCCTCTGGAAATGGGATGGCTATCAACTCTAGTCTTGCTGGAGAACACACAAAGAGAGCTCGCCATGTGGGAGTCTTTGCAAAAAGACAATTGTGAATTGGACTTTTCCTTATCTGTTTGCAGAAAGCGTTCGCGCTCCCAGTTGGTGGATGACCTTGTGTTTTGCAGTCTTCCTCTTCCATTTGGGATTTTGACTGATGGAGAACCAAACTAAATGTCTTGAGGCAGTTGTTGACATTTCTATCACATTCACATATGAAGCACATGAGGTTCTGTTTATAAAGAGGTGGGGAAACTCTGTTCCTCCAGTTGTTGTTGGACTCCAACTTTCATCAGCAGCCAGTGAGTATGTTCGGGGTTGGTGGAAGTTGTTGTCGTTGTTGTTTAGTTGTTTAGTCGTGTCCGACTCTTCGTGACAGTTGTAGTCCAACTGGTCCACTGGTAGAAGGGAGGGAGAGGTGATTCCATTCTTACCTCACACTATTTCATTATTGTAAGCAATGGAGCAATGTAAGCTCAGTTCTTCTATTTATTTTCTTTATTTACTATATTTAAATAGAGCCACCCAATAAAAATTTCCCCTGGGTGGCTCACAGCATGAAATAATAACATCCAATTAAAAGCACAATATCATAAAATAACAATTTGCAGGATAAACATTTCCATCACAGAGAAGAATAAAAGCAGATAATTAATGAAATAAACAGCACATAAACAGTTGTTCAGAATGCCAAAGTCAGAGCCCTGTGAGGATTTTATTTTTAAAACGCCTCAGCAGAATCACCAGCTTTGGGTGAAAGAAAATCAATGAGAGGCTTCAGGATTCTGTCTAGTTCTACATATCTCAGGAGGCGAACCACCTGAAGTGGTTCCCCATTGCTCCTGTGCAGGGCTGTTTTAAGCATATGTGGCGCTGGGGTGCAAAGATCTGCCCAGTACCCTCCCCCCAGGTTGTCCACTCCCAGGCATGCAGGAGTGCAAAGCCAGCCAGCCACCTCAGCGTCTCGCTGGCTCGGTCGCCCCCAAACTCGCAGTGCAGAGCTGCCCGCAACAGAAGAGCCAGCTGTGGCACTCCGACCGATGGGTGGGCTCTTCCCCGGACTCAACTCTTGGGCCCTAGACTCTCGGCCTAGTGTCCCTGAGAGCCCGGCGCATGGGTGCCCCACACCCCTAGCACCTATGGGTAAGACGGCCCTGCTCTTGTGCTGGGAAAGGGGATAGGAAACTGCTGTCATAAGCCAAAATGTTACCAGAGAGTGCTTTGGCCAAGGCAAGGTGATGTCCTTTATCCTTCCAATAGCCAGACCACCTCCCACTCTCTCTGAAGTGAAGACCAAATCAAGTGTGTGCTCCTCCCTATGTGTTGTCCACTGACAACATGGGACAGCCATGAAGTCCTGAGCTGCTCCAGGCAAGGCAGGCTCAGCATGAACGTTGCCAGTTCTACAACACTGACTTGGGGTTATACAACACCGCACTCAAGTTGACCTCTGCCAGCTCAGTAAAGGAGAACATTAGGTAGCACCAACAGCATCCCCAATCTTTCCCACAACAGGTAAAGGTATTCAAAGCCAACTCCAAAACAAAGGGGCTTTCTGGTAAGCAGAATTGATGCCACAGCAGCCTTCTAGCACCAGGTACCCTGGGGGTAGCTGGAGGCAGAACTGAGTAAAATCCACTCCACCCAATTCACCCACCCAGGTCTCAGCTATACAAGTCAGGTGAGCTCCCTCATTCATAGCTAAACTATGGCCTTAATATGTACTGATGTGGCACATAATAAGAATTGCAGCAGCACCGGACCAGGAGCCTCTGTAGCCAAGTTACCAAGTTACCTGCAAGGTAGGATCAGTAGAGGGATGGCCTGAAGCCATTGCTGCCCCCTCTGCTTTTCTGAATGCTATAATTTACCATAGTGTACCGTATTATTTGCTCTATAAGACGCACCAGACCACAAGATGCACCTAGTTTTTGGAGGAGGAAAACAAAACAAAAAAAATATTCTGAATCTCAGAAGCCAGAACAGCAAGAGGGATCGCTGCTCAGTAAAAGCAGCAATCCCTCTTGCTGTTCTGGCTTCTGGGATAGCTGCACAGCCTGCATTCACTCCATAAGATGCACACACATTTCCCCTTACTTTTTAGGAGGGAAAAGGTGAGTCTTATAGAGGAAAAAATACAGTACCTTCTCCTCCCAGAAAAATATTGCAAAAGGATACCTCTATAGCACACCCTTTACTCCAACACCTCCCATCCCATCCATCCTGCACTTGCAAACAAGTGAATGCTTCCCACTTACCCCATTTTAATTTTAAAAACACCTGGGAATCGATAGCCTCATAGCGGACCATGGTAATCTTGGTGCTTAAAACCATGGGGACATAACTTCAGTACTGAGAGCTGCAGCAATATTTGCATCTGGCTGCTCCCTTGGAATCCTGTCCACCACTCCCAGGCCTTGAAAGCATTTGCAATCACAGACTTTCAGTTTGGTTTTGATGCCTTTTAAGGACTCCCTCCGTGATGCAGTGTTTCCTCTGCTCCCCTACCCCACCCCTCCCATCACACATAGATGTTTTCCAGTGCATGCGAGCACTGCTGAAGCATGAGAGATGATGTTACCATTGTAAAAAAGGGGGGGATTGTCTTTGAAGTGGCTTTTGATGAGATTCCTCTTGATGAGATTGTGCATGACACTAACCACAAAGGAAAAAAGCAGATTGAAAAGAGAGAGTGGTTTTAAGTCAGAAGCAGCAGCCATATGAGCGCAGGGGTAAAACAGCATCATTAAAAACTTAAAGCGCTGATCACAGCTGTGCAAATGGGAGGAAGGGGCTTGCTCCCATGTTTTTAAGCTGCTGGGAATTATTCTTGGAGGCCCTAAATTCAGATCTTCAATGTAAATGTAGCTCCCATGAATCCACCCCCACAAAAACAAAGGCCCCATTTATCTTTAAAAAAACAACAACCCCAAAACTTGGCTTCTACAGCTATTGCGTAGGTGGAACTTAGCAAAATGTCTTTTTTATTTTTAATAAATTAATTGCCTTAAGGAGATCTAAAGGTACTTTGAGAATCTACCACTTATGGTAAGGGAATATATTCCCTAAAATTGTGAGGTGATGATTTAAAAAGTCATTTCTTTGGAGTCAGTGCCCAGAAGCAAAAGGGGCTACATGTTTTTAGATCTTATCACAAACCAGCCTCCAATTAGCTGTGGCTTCTCAGACGTCCACATGTGTTTAAAAGAGACAATCTGCACAACGGCATCACAGTATTTCCGGCACAAGAATGTTTCCCCTGGGTAACGTGGAACACTTGAAGCGGCACATAGTTGTGTATGTTACATGTAAAGATGTCTCCAAGATGTCCTCTTGACATCTTGGACATAATCTTTTATGGGGTCATTTTCCCTCATAGACATGTATTCTCTCTGCACCCCGAATTTAATTTGTGGGTCTGTACTTTGCAGCTATCCATTGGAATTGGCTATATCTGTCTCCAGCAACCTGGTGCTCTTCAAATATTTAGGACTCCAATTCCCATCATCCCTGATCATTGACCATGTTGGCAGGGGCTGATGGGTGCAATATGGAGGAAATCTATTTCCCCCATACTAAAATGTCACAGCACTCTCTATGATCTGTGCCTTAGTCATGCTAAACATCTTGATATCCATATTCCCTCTATTTCACCTTGTAATCTATTCTCAACATAACATCCATCTAGAGAACAATGCCTTTCCCCCTGAAATCTGTTCCTCTTAATCTTTTTACTATCTGGATGGATGGAGTTGTACCTACATTTTTCTTAGCATCTGTTCATTTATCTGTTCATTTAAAGCATCTATGCTAACTACTCTTGGTCTCATCAAACAAGCGAAGCACACTTGTAATCTTTACAAATATATACATGGCAGTCATTTTTTATCTGATCTACATCTTTCTGCATCTGATGGAACCTTGGACTTGAAGAGAACTACACATGTGCTTTGCTGTACCCAAGCCATATTTCTGAGCTGTCTTCCGAGCTCACAACTACTTTCATCTTTCCCCTTAAAACCTTTGCTGTGCACCTTTTAAATTATGTACATGTTGAGGGGCTAGGAAAAGAAAAGGTGCTATTTCACGATCTTTCATGACGGTAGTATGAAAAAATGTGCATACACAAGCACATTCAGGCGCTATTATGTATATTGATGCTGTGATAATAACTTCCCTGTTGGAACAAAACAAGGGCCATCTATCCTAGCATTTCTGCTTCCAAAAGCAGCCCGCCAGATGCCTCCAGAAACCCACAAGCAGGGCGTGAAGGCCATCTCTGGGTGTTTCTCCCATCATCTGGTGCAGGGAAGAGCCAATCTCAGCGGCAGAGCATCTGTTTCCTATGCAGAAGGTCCCAGATAGATCTTGCTGAGCAACTTCCAGGCCACTGTTCTTGTGATTCTTCATCATGGGCAAACCAGACTTGGACAAAGAGGGGAGCCCTTCAAATCTCTGACGTCTCCAGGTAGGGCTCAGACAGACTCCCTGTCTGAAGAGCCACTGCAAGTCAGGGTAGACAATGCTAAAATCTAATGGGTCTGACTCAGTACAAAGTAGCTTCATATGTTCCAGTGGTATAGAAACACTGCTTCTGTACTTCTGTGTTTAATTTAGCTATCATCACAACTAGTTGTTAATGATTTCTGCTCTGTGAAAAGAAACTAAACATCCTGTTATGATGTACTATGTCAAGAAGTATTTTCTGTGGTTTGTCTTCTCCTGCCTTCTCCAAGATCCTGCAGAAGTCCTCCATGTCCTTTACAGTTCTTGATTTGAAGGGCTGTCAGGAGGGCAGTCCTCTGTTTGAAGGGCTGCCCTCTTTGCCCCAAGTCTGGTATATATTTAAGCACAGGAACTTGGTTAGAACATGTTCACCAACTATTAGCACGCGAGAAGGCCCACGTGTCACCTACAAGAGGATGATAATAATAATTTCAAATCTGCATTCATTAGCATGTGGAAATATTTATGCAAATCTGCATTCCTTTTGCCTTTATCATTTTCGGGTGATGTATTACCTCTTTTCCCCCCGGCAGTCCATTAGCGGCTACCCTGATGGCCTCATCCCCATTTCATCTTGATGCTCTCATTGGTTAGGGAATACAGGAGCTGTAGTTCAAGATCTGAGTGGGGGGACGATGACACAATATCCCAATCCCTATTGTAAAGAACTATTCAGATTGAGGGTGCCTAATAAAATGAACAAACACAAAAATAAATGGGCATTCTGTCAAATGTGGGCTTGCATTTCAATCACACATCCGACTGGAGGGATTTAATGCTCATTTGTGAAAACAACCTGTTTGCCTACTTCTGTTTTTCTAAACCAAATGAAAAGTAGGAAGGGCTGTGGCTCACGAGCAGAGCATGTGATTTGTAGGCCAAAGATCCCAGGCTCAGTCCCAAGTATTTCCATGTAGAGCTAGGAGAAACTTATCTCTGAAATCCTGGAATGCTGCTGGAGAGCTGGAGACCAAACTGGACTAATGCAGGCATAGGCAAACTTGGCCCTCCAGATGTTTTTGGGACTACAACTCCCATCATCCCTGACCACTGGTCCTGTTAGCTAGGGATGATGGGGGTTGCAGTCCCAAAACATCTGGAGGGCTGAGTTTGTCTATGCCTGGACTAATGGTACGACTCAGTCTAAGACAGCTTCCTATGTTCCCATGTTCCTAACTAAAAAGCCTAAATTGCTTAACCTTTCCTCATAGAGAAAGCTAATTGGGATAAAGGAACAGTGTTCACCTCCCATGATACATATGAAGCGTAATTAACCTAATATAAACAGATCTCTTGTTACCCAACTTTTTCGTTTGTTTTTTTAACCATACATAAGAACCCCATTTAAATTGTAAATTGACAGTACTTGTACATGCAATTTTATTTTCTTCACAGCTGCCAGATGGTGTGGAGCAGATGATGCTTTGCCACTAAAGAGGGTCTGAATTTTAAACAGTCGAGATCATAGCAGGCTGCTTCACAGTATCCCCCGCCCCACCCATTTTAATCCTTGACTAAAAGGACTGGGTGCCCTTTTGATCCCAGCACTGAGCAGCCAAAACCCAGACACCACTTCTTCTTTGTTTTAATCAGCGCCAGACAAAGAGAGGAAAGGACCAATTGATCTTCTCTCATTTGTCTTCGCTTTGGGAGACAAACAAGCAAAGGTTGCGGCATTCCAGATATAAATTGCCTTGGAATTGTGTGGTCACAAATCACAGGACATTTTCCTTCTGGAAAGTTGGCTGATGATCTCTACTGGTGTCCTTGCTGTGGTGTCACCTGCTGCAAGATGACGCGGTGGTTCTGGCCCAGAAGAATAAGGTATTCTAATATAGTATGGAACGTGAGCACACGACCCATATGTAATTTGTGTACATGCTGTTGCTGACATTGCCTACCATTCAGTGTTTAATAACCACATAAACCTACCATGTCTAATTCTCCACCCCTCGCTTTTCCAGTCTGGACACTATCCTCTTCCCAACTGCACAATTCCCCCCACAACTCTGCATTTTGTGTCCAAGTGGACACTAAAAGAAAATACTGATTTGATGATAAGTACTTTTGTACAGCGGTCTGTCTGTCTGAGCTTCAAAAGAGTGTGCTTCAGTGTAGATTGTTTAGGGTTTGGTTCTCCATTCAGATAATAGAATCATAGAATCATAGAATAATAGAGTTGGAAGAGACCACAAGGGCCATCGAGTCCAACCCCCTGCCAAGCAGGAAACACCATCAGAGCACTCCTGACATATGGTTGTCAAGCCTCTGCTTAAAGACCTCCAAAGCAGGAGACTCCACCACACTCCTTGGCAGCAAATTCCACTGTCGAACAGCTCTTACTGTCAGGAAGTTCTTCCTAATGTTTAGGTGGAATCTTCTTTCTTGTAGTTTGGATCCATTGCTCCGTGTCCGCTTCTCTGGAGCAGCAGAAAACAACCTTTCTCCCTCCTCTATGTGACATCCTTTTATATATTTGAACATGGCTATCATATCACCCCTTAACCTCCTCTTCTCCAGGCTAAACATGCCCAGCTCCCTTAGCCGTTCCTCATAAGGCATCGTTTCCAGGCCTTTGACCATTTTGGTTGCCCTCCTCTGGACACGTTCCAGTTTGTCAGTGTCCTTCTTGAACTGTGGTGCCCAGAACTGGACACAGTACTCCAGGTGAGGTCTGACCAGAGCAGAATACAGTGGCACTATTACTTCCCTTGATCTAGATGCTATACTCCTATTGATGCAGCCCAGAATTGCACTGGCTTTTTTAGCTGCCGCGTCACACTGTTGGCTCATGTCAAGTTTGTGGTCAACCAAGACTCCTAGATCCTTTTCACATGTACTGCTCTCAAGCCAGGTGTCCCCCATCTTGTATTTGTGCCTCTCATTTTTTTTGCCCAAGTGCAATACTTTACATTTCTCCCTGTTAAAATTCATCTTGTTTGTTTTGGCCCAGTTCTCTAATCTGTCAAGGTCGTTTTGAAGTGTGATCCTGTCCTCTGGGGTGTTAGCCACCCCTCCCAATTTGGCGTCATCTGCAAATTTGATCAGGATGCCCTTGAGTCCATCATCCAAGTCGTTGATAAAGATGTTGAATAAGACCGGACCCAAGACAGAACCCTGTGGCACCCCACTAGTCACTCTTCTCCAGGATGAAGAGGAACCATTGATGAGCACCCTTTGGGTGTCATAGTAAGTCATAGTAAGAAGCCATCATCTCAGCTACATCATCAGTAGAAAGGGATCAATAATAAAGTTCATCTGAGGAACAGAATTGGGAGAAGGATGAAATTTATAAACTTTGAACACCATTCTGAGAACTTTTCTTACGGTGGTTTATGGGGTTTTTAAGAAAGAAAAAATGAATGGTCTGCCATAGAGTTATGGAAGGGCTGTAGCTCAGCAGTAGCTGGAGCGATTCAAGCCCTGTCATCTTCAGGTAGGGCTGGAAATGCTCCCCCCCCACACACACACCTGAAACCCTAGAGAGCAAACAATGCTGAGCTAGATGAAGCATTGGCCTGACTTACCCAGGCCCACTCAGTCCTACTTAAGTTCTCAATGTACCTGTACAATGGTGTTGGTGTCAGTTTTATCCCTCAGATCAGCAATTGCCAAGGTATTTCAGTGAAATTAGAGCCCACTCTCACCTGAAGGAAAATCTTCCCTACAAATATTTAACCTCTCTAAAGTTAAATAACAAAAGCAAAGGACTTAAAACAGGTTCTCTGTTCAAAAACCAAAAGTCACTAAATAGCAATATTAGGTAGGTCACCTCCATGCCATACATTTAAAGTACTTGGTTTACCCCAACGAATTCTGGGAGCTGTTGTTTGTTAAGGATGCTGGGAATTGTAGCTCTATGGGGGTAAACTACATTCCCATAATTCTTTGGGAGCAGCCATATGCTTTAAATGTATGATATGGACTGACAATGAAATTTCACAAAGAATCTCACAGGATTTTTCTTTTCACATTGTTGACATAAAAAACCTCCAAAGTAGGAGACTCCACCACACTCCTTGGCAGCAAATTCCTCTGCTTCCTCTCCCATAATGTAGGTGGTTCCATGCAACTGAAAGCCCTAACTCCCTCCTAGCTTTTTGTTCCTTTTTGAAGAACAAACAGAAAAACCCTCAATGTTGTCCTTTCAGTTATACATTTCTACAGGAGGTCACCAATGTGGTGTCCTACAGATATTGTTGGACTACAACTCTCATAATTTTTGACCATTCACCCTGTTGGCTGGGGCTGGTGGGTGTTAGAAGGCACCACATGAACTCCCCTTGTACTAGACTGTCTGTTGCTTTCACTACAGAAGATTAACATGACCACCTCTGTGGAGTTTGGCTCACAAGCTTGGGAGTTGAACACGATGACCCATCTTCCAGAAGAGTAATGGCAGAAGCTGGTCCCACTGGACTCCAGTGATTATTATTATTATTATTATTTTCATGGTCTCTTCCAACTCTACAATTCTATGAAGTATAAAAGTCAAATGAGTTGTTGGTGGCAGAGACCTCTTCCCAAGATGTAATAATGGAAAATTCCCTTCAAGAACTGGTGTTTAGACCTCACAAAAATGCGCAGCAAATTGCACTGTGATTTATTTGTCAATGTCTTTATAGGCTGGGCGTTACTTTACCCCACAGCTGGAGTCAATTTTTAATATTTAAAAGTGGAAAGAAAGCAAAACCTAAACACATACAGATTTGTCTGTTTTAGATTGTGCTTTCCCCAAACATTACCGTTTAGAGCTGAACCCTGAATATATTTCACTGGGGGAGGGGACAGCTGGCATCCTAACTCTAGCTGGGCAGATTATATAGAACGGCCTCCTAAACTGCAGTTTATCTGATCTGGGATCCGTAACCACTTCAAGGGTCAGGAAATTGCTTTTGCATTATGCCCCTTTTCCCTGATAAAGAACAACAGTCTGTGTGTACGTTTGCCTTCAGTATCCAGTCTCTTGTGGGGCAAACACTCACGGCATCCGTGTCACCCAGGAGATTGCAGCCACAGAGATAAGAAAAGAAGAGTCATTCCGTTGTCTGGAGAGATCACTTATCAGTTCGCATGGCGAAGGTGTTTTCAATGGAGCCCAAAGACGGAAGCACACAGCTAGATTGAGGCAGCACCTGGGGTTGAAATCTTGCACACTTACGATTTTTGTATATTTATTTTCACTAACATATGCATTTTTATGGGCACTTTACCTACTACATGCATTTCTCTCCATGTTACTTGGTTGAAGAACTGCATTGCAAAATTCAGAAAAGTGTGACTTTTGAAGGATGGTTGTGTCTCAGTTCTTGAATTGTACCAGATAGGGGAGATTTGACAGGCTCACCTTTAAACAGGAAGTGAGTCAAATTTCTACCCTGTCCCTACTTTGCAGAGCAGGTGCACATAGATCCAGCAACTCCTCTCTTCTCAAAGAACCTGTGGGGCACCCACTTTGGATTGGGACTGTGGTGCAGGGATGGTCTAAGCCTTTTCTCTCCCTCCTCATGGCCTCCGCTCCCCAAATTGTCCCTTGCCTAGAGTTTTTATTAGCCACAGAGGGGGAAACACACAGGCCCTTGCACCTGTATGTTTCCTCCTCTGTGGCTAATAATTGTTTTCAGGGAGAGGTTTGAATTATGGTTGTGGCACACACACACTGTAGCTGATTTTAGAAGAAAGAACGGCACATTTGGGAGTTCCAGTCATGGCTGTCACATGTCCTGAAGTGGGAGAAGGAATAGCTTGAGGTGCTCCATCTACTGCTGGGCTTCAACTCCCTTCATCTCTGACAATTGTTCATTCTGGCTGGGGATGATGGGTTTTGTGTTCTCCATCCCTGTTGTAAAGGTCTCTGCAAGTCTATTTCCAGCCCTTTCTTTAGTGCCAACCATGTGCATGGCCCCTTATTGAGTACAAAAGGAAAAGTCCCTGCCTCAAGGAGCTTACAGTCTGAAATTCTGTGGTAAAAAGGTAAAAGGTAAAGGACCCCTGGACAGTTAAGTCCAGTCAAAGTAGACTATGGGGTTGCACCATTCATCTCGCTTTCAGGCTGAGGGAGCCAGTGTTTGTCCACTGACAGCTTTCTGGGTCATGTGGCCAGCATGACTAAACCACTTCTGGCACAATGGAACACCATGAGGGAAACCAGAGTGCATGGAAACACCATTTACCTTCCTGCCACAGCGGCACCTATTTATCTATTTGCACAGGCGTGCTTTCGAACTGCTAGGTTGGCAGGAGCTGAGACAGAGCAACGGGAGCTCACTCCATCATGGGGATTTGAACCGCTGACCTTCCGATCGGCAAGACCAAGAGGTTCAGTGGTTTAGACCACAGCGCCACCAGCTTACAGCCTGCAATTCTGTGCAGGGAATATGACAGAGGAAGGGTGCAGGGGGGAGTAGCAGAAATGAGTGAAGTATGGGTAAACAGAGAAACAACATGAAGATATTTCAGTTGCATGTGCTCAGCCTTAGTTACAGTAGAGAGCAGAAGGAGTCAGTGAGTTATATCCTGCTTTTCAGCCAAGATTAGCTTACAAAGTCACTTGCAATTAAAATCCACACAGATGTACAATAAAATCATGGATATGTTGGTATGTGTATGGCAGTCTCTTCTAGCTCCTGGCGGTTGATGACATAGTCCAGGATCCAGCCTCTTCACCCCTGAGCGGGAAGGCGGAAGGAGCTGGAGCTGGACTCGGGGGCTGCCTGCTGGTAAGGAGGCCGGCCCACAGAAGCAACTGTTTAGTTAAGCTGCAGAGTATTTTGGCCCCTGGCTCTGCGTGACACAGTCCAGGTTCCAGACTCTTCCCTTCAGAGGGAGGGGACTGGAAATGGACTTGGGAGCTGGTTTACGGCGAAGACGCTAAGCCACAAAAGCAGCCCTTATCTCTCTGTTTATCCCACAAACACTGTGGGCTTAGAGCTGACCCAATACACCTTGCAGCCTGAGGCAAAGGAGAAGATGGTGCCTTCCCCTATTCTGTATACAAAAGTCAACAGTTGAATCTCATTTCTACACTGGTAATGGAACTATGTGCCCTCTGCTACAGCTGAGGTAAGCAGCTAGCAAGGCTAGCAAGGGATACCTCATTGTACATACAATTCTTCTCTTCAACACCTTTCCAGCATCTGATGCCAAAGGCAGTCACCTCACTCTGCCTAATGGTAGGGCTGGGCCAAAGTGGAACACATATCCCAACCAATCTTCTTCATTAGCCCTGTCCTAGTTATAGTATCTACTCCCCCATCAACCTACAATCAGCAAGTGCACAGAGATGTTCCCCAGGGATATTCCTCTGGCTGCTTCCACTATCTGAGATAAGACTGGGTGCTGACTGGGGAAGGGCCTTCGGAATAATGATGTCCTACATATGGAATTCTTTTTCCAGGGAGGCTTCCCTATCACCTACATGAATTTCTAATGGCACCAGACCTTTCCATTTTCCCAGACCTTTTAAACTGATGTTATATTTTATGCTGTTTTGTTGTTGCTGTTGTTCTGCTCTTTTATTTATTGCGGTTGATTTATTGTATATTTATTGTTTTCTGTCTTTTAATGTGAATCAACCTGGAAATACTTATTGTTATAGGATGCTAAAAGTTTTTGGTTTTTTAAAACATTTAGAAACCACATCTACTCGATTTCTGAGCTGAAAAACAAGGATCTTTCAGGTTTTTGTCCAACCTGGAAGGATCTGAGCATTTTCATCACTTCATTCCCAACAGCCATCTTTTTGAAAGGATTTTAATGAAGTGAAAAGCAAAAGGGATGGCAGCCTACTGTATTTAAGAGTGTGACATTATGATATTACTTCACACTGAATGCTAATTGAGAACTTTGCATTAAAATTTGTTGTTGTTGTTTAGTACACACATTGTACAGTGGTACCACGGGTTAAGTACTTAATTCGTTCTGGAGGTCCGTTCTTAACCTGAAACTGTTCTTAACCTGAAGCACCACTTTAGCTAATGGGGCCTCCTGCTGCCGCCGCACCGCCGGAGCCCGATTTCTGTTCTTATCCTGAAGCAAAGTTCTTAACCCGAGGTAATATTTCTGGGTTAGCGGAGTCTGTAACCTGAAGCGTATGTAACCTGAAGCGTATATAACCTGAGGTATCACATATGCATATTGCAACAAACCATCCCAGATGGTAACCACAGGATAAATTACTGAAAATGCATAATCCTGAATAGGGTATGTAAGTGGCATGTGGCCTCTGGAAATAATTCATGAAGGAATGCAGCTCTTGGGCTGGAAGTTTCCCAACTCCTGTGCTAGAAAATAGACATCACACAGGAAGCTGCAGCATAGAAGAGGCCAAGGTGAGGAACTGTCTCCAAATTACCATGAGATGTCAGCCCTCACATCAGTTCCTATAAAAATATACCGTAGGAATTGGAAATTGACCGTCAGGCTGATGCTACTTGACCACTTTTTTGTGTAACACAACTTAGCTGATATTTTGAGTCTGTCAGTATTAAACCTAATTGTGTAACAGACATTAGCTGAGGTGATAAGAGCTGCCTCACCCATTTTCAGGTCATTAGTTGGTTGCCTGAAACAACAGAACCCTGTGTGAAAATTGCAACTCACGTCTGAACATGCCTTGTGCCTCTAAAACCTGGTCTATATATGGTGCAGAATGAAGCAGGAATAGAACCCCAAGGCAATATCATGGGTTGTACCACTCCAGACCATGGGTGGTCAATCGCATTCTTTAATTTGCCCTCCTATTTTACTGATTTGTTTTTTAAAAGAAAAAATCCTACAGAAAGCCAGCAGAGCAGCAACTTGGCGAGGTTACAGCATTTCTCCTGACATGTTATAATTTACTTAGAGGAAGCTGCTGCTTTTTCACACACACAGCAGCATGAAAAACGACCTCCAGCGACTGTGGCCTGAAGTTGTATGGCATTCTACCACCTCATTCTGCTGCATGCCTGGACCAGGCCTCAGATCAGGGGTGGTGAACCTGCATCCTTCCACATGTTAGGAACATGAGGAGAGTTCTGCCAAAGACCCATCTAGTCTAACCTCCTCTTTTTGCAGTGACCAACTAGTTGAATGTGGGGAAACCCACAAGCAGCAACAGGTCCCATCATCCTTGGTCATTGGCCATCCTTACAGAGGCCGATGGGAACTGTAGTCCAGCAACTTCTGGAGAGACTCAGGTTCTTCATCCTTGTGGTAATTTGATGTGTGCCAACTTAGTGTATGTTTGAACAGGTCCTTGTTTCCAATGCATAAAATGTGAAGCACTGTATTTCCATCTTAGGTCTCTGCCCCCTCTGCTTCACACACTTCCCTAACCCTTTCCAAATCAAAAACAAATATGTGTCCCACAAACATGTTTTGAGGGATTCTAGCATCCGCAAAGAGCCTTGAAAAACCTTCCGCTGGGAGGGAACAGAGTGTTAGTTATTATTGTCATGGAGATGATAGCATGCAAAGAAACACAAAGCATTACACTCATTCTCAGGCTTCCTCTTTTCCCAGACTGATGCTCTGTTTGGTAGAAGGCTCTTGGCAAATGACAGCCGCTTCCAGCTCCACAGAGACGCTCTGTGTTTTAGTAAACTGCATATGGAAACATGAACACATTTGGAAAAACAAAGGCATGCGCCTCTGCATGGCATATCACACTTCATGGCCAATTTCAGCCTCAGAGCTCTATTGTTCTGCTGGTGATTGGCACCAGTCCCCCTGAAGGCTGCCATGGGTGTGTTTACCAACATAGCTCTCGTCTTTAACATACACCATATGTAGGAATCACAAAGAAGAAGAAGAAGAAGGATCCCATTTGGTAATGCTGATTGGACCTTTTAGCTTTTCTGGTCTGCATATTGTCTTTCCCCCTATGGAGTAGAAATGGATGCCAAATGGAGCCAAGGATACATAAGGAAAGCTGCCCGCTAGCCATAAATTTGTCTTGCTTGAGCTGGGGAGAACTGCAGAGAGCAGCTCTTTTTTCAAAGTTTTATACATACTGTTGGAAGACAGAGGTTTAACTTCCTACTGGCCTGGCCAAAATATTGCTCTTTCCTGCCTCAGTCTGGTAGAGCTGTTGATCACGGACCACACAATTTGGTGGCCTTGAAAGCAAATGCAAATAGGTGGCTCACAGAATCCAAGATGGCGGCACTATGTTTTGTCTGTCTCCTGGGTCTGCAGGCCTCTCAAAAGCAGCAATGAGGTTCCAAGTCCCAGCCACTTCTATACCTGACCATTCTTAATTAATATGTCTAATCACTTTTATAGAGGGTGGTCAGGTGTCCTATTTTATGGAGGAGAGTTCATTATTCAAAGGTCTGTCGAGTTCCAGTTCAATTTAAAGATAAATGCTATAAGTAGAGGAGAGCAGATCCTGAATTTCCCCAGTTAGCACCTGGGGAAATTCAGCACATTGAGCCAGCACACAGGCCACCTGGTCACAGACTTCCCCACTATGGCGAGATGTATTGCATTTCTAGTTTAATATTATATCTTATGTCTCAAATGAGTAGAGAGGAAAGTAAAGCATTTACATAGTGCCACAGACTTAAGAGGACATGCCAGACAAGAAGCCAAGACAATAACTTTATTGCCTCTGTCTAACAAGTACAGGAACAAGAAAGTCTTTGCACCGGACAGTTACACCAATGCCACCTAGTGACTAAACCATATAATGACACTATCCACCCACCCACATGGCTTGAGTTTTCAAGGCAAATAGCAGCTTGGGAGGGGGGCAATTGTTGTCAGCAACATAGCAGAGGAAAAGGCTTCCACTTCCTCACTCCATCCTACTGTCTTGCTGCTATCCCCCATGACTGCTATTTGCACCCCCCCAAAAAAAAGAGCTTTTTGCATTCATGCAGCCAAGGGCACATCTAGTGTCAAGCAAAGCACGGCAGCCACTGGTTCATGCAAACTCTTCCTCCTCGCCACACCCTGCCCCATTTAGTCTTCTCCATGCCTCAATCCAGAAAGAATGTAAAGATAATCATTTTGAGGTGGAGAGGGGAGAAAATCACTTGATATTTTTCCTACGGCTTTTGCCTAGGAGTAACTTGAGTTATGAGGTGTATATCTTATGAGTCTGCAGGGATGTATAGTTTAGAATGCATTTAAATGCCTTCCACTTTCCTTACCCAGTGAGATATTTGCTGACAGCTTAGGCAGGATGAGGTGCTCAGCAGCTCTCTCGCTCTGGGAGGGCTTTAGGTATATTTCATTTCTGGTGCTCCATTTCGTTCTTGCAGCTGTAATTGTTATCTTTGCCCAGCATCCATGCCTTGGATATCATCATCGCCGACCTGATCTGAAGGTCTTAAAATACTACCAGTCACATTGACCTCAGTCATGTTCCTGCAATCAATGCACGAAGCAAGAACTCTCTTTCCCTCAAAAGGTCTCTGATCTTTCTTTCTTTCTTTCTCCCTCTTCTATTATAAAGAGAAATTAGGGTTGTTGTATGTACTTGTGGTTATTTTACCTTAGCCTGGAAGACATCCAAGGCTCAGACTGAGAATTGTGGATTGAAGGGATTTAAAGCACTCCCAAAATGCACCAGGAGAACAGTAGAAGGACTTGTATAGGGCAGGATTATTTGAGGAAAGCCACAACTGTTTGAAGTGGTGTGATAATGTATAGTGTGGACGAGACCTATGGATCCTTTTGAGGTGACGATCTTACCAATGGTTCCCTGACTTCTGTAAGAAAACAATTAGGGAAGCATTTTATAAAACTTTCATTTGCAAAATATGCTTCAAAACAAATATGGATGGCTGGAGCTGGAACAGAGGGAGCTTTGCTTTTGCAGCCTCATTTAATGCAGTTCCTGACATCTTCTGAAGCTCCTCCATTCTTCCATCTGATCAAAGTTATTTCCTTCTTGTTTGTTTCAGACTTCTTTTTCCCGGATATTTCAAAAGTATTTCCCTTTATTTCTGCGTAGTTTCAGAACAACTGCCAGGGGCAGCATTTTATTTGATTAAAAAAATACATTAAATAGGGTTCTTTTGTCTGTTTTTACTTTCTTTACCTGATTTTATGTCTTGGGGAAAATTAGTTTTTTCTCCAGATGTGTGTGAACAAATTGGTATGTTTCTGTTACGTGAGTGTACATCACACTAAATTCAGAAAAGAATTACTTCCACTTGTTTTGCAGAGCAGTAGTTGTACAGGCCTGTTGTTAAAAACAAAACAAGTAATCCCTCTGTATAATTTGAAGAGTTGCCCCTTCAAACCCAGCAGGACCTGTATATGGTGGGGAATTCTAATTCAAGGTAGCAATGGTGAAAATTAAAGCATGGTGGGCTTTGTTTTCATATTGAACAACTCAAGACACTGGCTTTGCCCATCATAACTTTTGAACCACCCACTGCTGGGATTACTCCCAAAGAAATATAAATCTCGACAGAAAACATGTTGCCAACCCTGGCATATATGAAAACAGAATTAACTCATGGAAACGAGAAATCTTTTTTTTCTCCCCACTGAAATTTTAGATGTGGAGTGGGGGCGGAAGAGAGACTTTTGCATTGTTCCTATTTTTGCAAAACCCCAAAATTTTGACCTAATACAACTTGACAGTGTCCCTTTAAGCTTTTCATGATGTGGATTCTTTGAGTTATTGTTCACTTGTCTGCTTTTCATTTATATACGTTTTCCTTCAATGCAACAACTGGCTGGTTTACTTTTAATATCACTGTAGCACGCAAGCAATAAAAGAATGACATCGCTTTCAAACCTACAAATCTTTTTACTAAGAAAAGGAAAACAAAAAGGAACGGGACTTGCAAGAATGTAGCAGGAGTGGTTGCACCTGTGGGTTTTCTGCCGTTTAAAAAGAGTGACAGAGCATCACGTTCTGAAGAATCACACATAAAACTACCTTCTAATTTATTTTAGGAAAATACCAGGGTGGATAGTGGATGAGATTGCCTTGAAGTTGCTTGTCCATTTTTCTCAGAGAGTAGCTCAACTTTCAAGGGACTCAGCTATACAGCTGCAAATAATACATTTTAAGTGTGTTGCAAAGTGCAATATACAAATGTGACACTAGATGGCGAGGATGAGCAAAGACAAATTCAATATATTTTTCAAAACATTTTTTAAAAAAGAATTTTCACAGTGTTTTTTTAATATGTGTGTAGATTCCACCAAGGAGACCTTAATGAGTCTCCACTATAGCAAAGGTAGAATGTGGGGAAAGTAGAGAAGAAAGAGTGTTCCGTTGTTTCTTTTCTTTGAGCAGCAACTTTGTGGAGGGGGAAAGTGAGGTATGAATCGAAAGAAATAAAATAATTTAAAATATAAAAAAACCCTAGAAGGGTGTTACCCAGTTTTTGTTAGCATAAGGATTTGGGCTATGGCCCAAAGAACGAAGCAGTCTAATTTGTCACACATGTGAGATGCCCCCCCCCCCGCCAGTGTCGGGTGGGCACTTGGCCCCTCTTGCATGAGCACACCTTGGAAGGATTTTGTTCATCTTGATTCTCAGTCCTGTCGAGATTCAGGAGCATTCAGTTGTGTGATTCCTACCTGCAGTCCATGGCACACTCCCGACACAGATTTACAACATCCACAATGCCAATGTGGGCATATGACCTATAAATCC
The DNA here is from genome assembly GCF_965113315.1 of Podarcis vaucheri. NCBI lineage: Eukaryota > Metazoa > Chordata > Lepidosauria > Squamata > Lacertidae > Podarcis > Podarcis vaucheri. The sequence continues at coordinate 70,358,253 of NC_138766.1, forward strand.
GCCTTATGCAAAGTTAGACCATTGGTTCATCTAGCCCAATATTATCTACTTTGACTGGCAGAGTGAAATATACTCGAAGTCGAGTGTGGATTTCATGCTCTTTATTCAGCTCATAGTAGTGAGGAATGAAAGTTCCCCCAAAATATCTGCTTTATATACATTATTTACACAATGGGCTGCACGTGATTGGCTAATTCCGGGATTCTCCCATGCTCCAATCAGGTTGCGGATTCACTTCCACCTGGAGCTGGATTGGGTGGCTCCTGCAGACCAATCATACTGCTGCATTGTTCTAGGACCAATCAGACTGCTGCATTCTGAATCCTTTTGTTCTAGGACCAATCAGACTGCTGCATTTTGGATCCTATTCATCTCAGTACATAACACAGAGCTTCTCCATAGTCTCAGGCAAAGAGTCCCCCCCCCCCATTACTTGCTACCTGGTCTTTTGAAGGAAAGGCCGTAAGCCAAGATCAATTCCCAACATCTCCAGGTAAGGCTGGGAGAGAACCATGCCTGAAATCCTGGAACGTCCCTGTCAGTCACTGTAGACACCACAAGCTAGATGGACCAATGCTATGACTCAATATAGCTCAGCTTCCTAATTTTCCACGTGCTCCTGAACTGGCAATACCAGGAACTGAACGTGGGACTTTCCTCAGGAAAAGCAGGCACTCTACTACTGAGCTATGGCCTAACTGACTGCAGGCTTGACTTATTAATACATGTTTTGGTTTTGGATTTTTTAAAAAGGAATTGAGAAAGCATTGGCAATGCAATTTGCAGAAAGCGTCGCACGTACGTTAGCATCCTCTGCAAAATGCATTATACATTTTGGCTGTTACAGCTCTTAGGTCTGAATATTTCTCAGCTGAACGCAGTTGTGTGCTTCATTGCGTAGGGGAAGGGGAAGAGGAGGGGAAAGTATCTCTCCCCCTTTGCGTAGCAGCTGATGGAAACCATATTGATGGCAGTAGGTAACTTTTTGATTCCGAAATGCATACTATTTTACTTGCTTGGAGATTATGGTCAGCTGCCATTTTCTTGTTATTTTTAAGTTACATATATATATATATATATATATATATATATATATGATTTCTATGTTGATTTTATTTCAAGACCAGTGTGATTGCATGTTCACTGCACACAGCTTTCTTTGATTGGAGGGGCTCGCGTCTGCATTATATCACTGACAGCTACGGCATTTACTGCGCAATGGTATGGAAAGGGTCATGATTACCCAGAGAGAAACATAAATGTGTATGCACTTACTGGCTTATTTGACTTGGAAGCCCACTGCTAGGTACGGGTACCCTGAGCGTTATAATTGGTATAGGGAAAGCTGCTCGAGGAGTGCAATCAATTTAAAATATTTAAAGAGAAACATGCATGAGTAGGCAATCCATCGTCCTTGCCTTCAACAGACTGGCTGTTCCACATTACATCGCTAGAAGCAGTAACAGCCTCTTACAAGATTTACTGGGGCCTATCATTGCAGAAAGGGCAGGGAGTTTCGTGTAAAACAGGGTCAGTAATAGTAAAACCATTGACCTTTCTGCTCTCTCCTGGAGTTCATATTTATTAAGACAGAGTAAGAGAAAGCCATAGTCTTGGTTCCCCCATCACATTTGTTTGTGTGTGAGCCTTTCATCTGCAAACAACCAATGTTATGGACAGGATTTTGCATTTGTGTTTTCAGTGCGTGTGCATTGTAGCTTTTGTAATAAGTTGGGGCTGTTGTGAGGGAGGAATGGCATTATTGATGGTAGAAATGCTTAAAAATAAGTTAGAAATTTGAACTTTTCTGGAATATGAGGTGTTGTTCATCATCTAAGATGTTCAGTATTGAGTGTATATAATATACTGTATTTGAGTCCCCTAAGGAGCAGACTTAAAACACGATAGGAAAACTGATACAACAAAAAGCAAGGAAAAACAAAAAATAATCATAACATTCCTGAGCTTATCGGCTTTCTAATGCAGAGTAGCGAAAAGGACAGCCATCTTTATAGCAACTTCTGCCACTGTTTTATTGAATTATGCTAAATTCTTGGGTTAAGTCTACAGTTCACTCTGTACAACTGTACACATTTACACCCCCACATAGAATTTCTGTGTTTTTGAAGTCTGATGACAAAGAGTGAAGTGTTCTCAGCTGTTATGAGCTACTAGAAGAAACCTTTCGTTTTGCAGCAGAACTGCTCAGGGGTGAGTACAGTGAAGTAGGCAGGCTTGTGGATGACAAAAAATTGTTTGGAATTTCTGGGTGGTGAAAATGAAGACCTCAAAAAGGAATCTCTTCGGTTTGGGTGAATGAGCAACAGGCCTGCAACTGTGCATTTAAAAAACAGTTAAAGCACATGAGTTTCCCTCAAAGAATCATGGGAATTATTGTTTGTTAAGGTTGCTGAGAAGTGTAGCTCTATAGGGGGCAAACTACAATTTGGTCTAATATACACATTTTTTCAAAGCGTATTGTCAGGGCTGCCTCAGGTCTCAGCTCACAAAAGACCAACGCCAAGCTCTTCTTATATACAAGGATGTTTATTGCAGTTCATTATTGGTTCCACAACCGAGGCGTGCAGCCCCGCGTCTCTTTCCCCTAGACATTTGAAGTCCCCTCTGAATCGGTCCCTCCCCTACACCAGTTTAATAAGCTAACACTGCTCCACCTTTTTCTCTCTTTCCTTTTCCACAGGGTCTTTCTGCCCGCCGGGGTTCCTCCCCTCCTGCTTTCTCCTGAAGCGGAGTCTCCAGACTGCTCCTGCCCCCTCCTGCGGGCTTTGGGTCCTGGCCCCTCCTCCTCCGGGCTCCCTGTTCTCCTGCGCGCCTCCTCATTTGAACTTGGCGCACGCGCCCAACTTCTGACCTTCCTTTTGACAGTTATGCTTCTCTGCTCACTGCCTTCCTCCCCTTCCGGGAGAACGGCTTGCTCTGATCCCTCCCCTTTCTCTGTCGCCGGAGCTGCTCCCTCTGACACACTGGAACCTCCCCCTCCCTCGCTGCGCTCTGGTGGGGAGGCTGGCCCTGATTCCCAGCTGCCGCTTTGGGGTCCCCTGCTGGCCCCCCGCTCCTGACACTTTCCACCCGGGGCTCCCCTTGCCCTTACCACAGGCGCCCCTTTCTGGGAATCCTCTGATTCGCTGGAGAGACTCATGGAATCCCCTGCGTCATTGCTATCCTCTTCCTCGCTCTCCTGGGATTCCTCTCCATCGCTCTCCATTTCCTGCCTTCCCTGTGCCTCTGTCCCTGTACCCCTGACACGTATTTTCCCTAATATTTATATTATCCCCCCCACACACTTTTATGCATACTTGTCTGTAGAGCTGAACTGAACAGCAAGATTCAGAGAAGTGCAAATTTCAGTCTGTCTTGTGCTTCAGAAAGTGCACACTAGGTAGATTCACCTGTAAACGTGAACTGAATCCTATTTCTTCCCTCAGCCCAAATTGAGGGACCTCCTTTGCACATGTTTCTCTGCAGACCCAACATTAGTTTAAATACAAATAAGCACCCACACAGTCCAACAGCGAAAAAATGAAACAAAATGAAAACCTACTGTTTATGTTTTCAAAACTACTGCCACAGCTTTATTTGAAATGCCTTGCACTCCAGCTGGGCAAAAAGACAGCCTTTCTTAATAGAACCTGACATTGCTTTTGAAATCATCCTTGCTCTGTGAGCTTTCGCACAGCCCAGCAGCACAGAAATAGCCTCTGAGCTGAAGCATGATCAAAAGCGGACTTCTATTATTTAATGCATCATTGTGTACGTGTAACACACCCTGGGACCTTATGGTGAAGGGCGGGTAAGAAATCTTATAAATAATCAACCAGTCAGTCAGTCAGTCAGTCTAGACAAGGTACTTGCCAGATTATGCCAGTCTTAGCTAATGAAAGCGTTATGCATTACCATCTTGGAACATATCTACGGTGAAAGCTTTTAACAGAAATAATAGAAACTATAATGGAACTGGAAATATTTCTCTATTTCCATGTATGTACACACATAGAATCACAAAGCTATATAAGTCAGGTGTGGGGAGCTTTGGGCCATCTAGTTGTAGCTGAACTACAAATCCCATCATCCTTGGCTCCTCCTCCTCCTCCTCCTTTTGAGCCCAGCCCAGTTCTTTTTCTTCTTCTGCACTGACTCCCATCACTTAGCCCTGGAGATGAGGAGGGATGGGAGGAGGGAAAACCTTCTGGAGAATCTATGCAATAATTTGCAGAGACTGGTGTTAACTGGGAGAGGGGAGGAGGACAGCCCCTCCCTCCCTTGAGAGTCTTTGCAAAAATTTGCAGTTGGCTCCCAGAAAGCTTGCAAGCTGCACACAGAGCACAGTATTCTTAATAACAATAAAAACCAATTTTAAATGGTGCTTTTGCCAACCTGGAGATTCAAGAACTTCACCTACCAGCTAGAGCACACCCTCCAACATTTCTTCAATGAAAATAGGGACATCCCATTCCATAATGATAATTTTACTATTTATACTCCACATGTCTTACTGGGTTGCCCCAGTCACTCTGGGAAGCTTCCAACATATATAAAAACATAATGAAACATTAAACATTTTAAAAACATCCCTATACAGGAATACCTTCAGACGGCTTGGGGGTCGGATAACTCCATACCCTCCAACATTTCCCCAGTGAAAATAGGAAAATCCTACCATACCCTCCAATGTTTCTCCAATGAAATAGGGACATCCAAAGAAAAGTGGGACATTCCGGGATCAAATCAGAAACCAGGACGTTTCTCTAAATCAGGGATGTCCCTGGAAAATAGGGATACTTGGAGGGTCTGCTGCTAGGGGCTAAGGTCCCTTCGCCTCTCCCCAATAAAATATTTAAGGGGCCCAGCACTGCCATTCAAGTGGTGTGTGCATCGTGTGATCTATTATATGGGGCAGGGCTTATCTCCCTCCCCACCCCCAAAATTTCATTCAATTTGGCACCCCTGCCTAGAGGCAAACGTGGAGACTCCAGGTCAGACCTCGAGATCTAGCAACCTTGGTGATCGCAGCAACAGCAATGATGAGACACCACAGTAGGCTCTTCTATGGGGCATTCCTTCTTTCCTTTTATCTCAAACACTGAAACAGTAGCATCATAGACAGCAGGGATCTGGGGAAATATAGGTCTCCAGGGTGCTTGAGGCCTTGTATGGATTGTAGACACCCTACCATTAATCTATGACCCAGATGCAAGGAGTAACTGGAGCATATAGCCATACTTAGAACTTAGGCATCAAGAGGAAATACAAATCCCAGGATCCCTGATGCTTGGGATGTTGTTTCAGCATCCAAGGTCCAGGGAGGACCTTTCCATTGCCACAAACACTACCAGTTTAAGCTTAGGAGGAAGAAACTGGGGCAGCTGCAGTAGCAGGAACTCAAGACATTGCTGGCAAACCCACTGTCAACAAAGCCTGAACACCATTAATGTTCAGCCTAAGTTTATACTGAGTTGGGGGAAAGCAAACTCTCATCATGATGGAACCCACCTGTTTCCAAACCACCACTAACCTTCATGCCAGGGTCAACATGGGGTCCGCTAAGTCGGGTGCAGCCAAAGCAGATGCTACAACCAAGGTCAGTATTATATCTCATCATATTTTGGTGCAATCCACAAAGCTTTTCATGATATGGGGAGCCATGTTTGATATGTGTAAAAATGGGCAAGTGATACAGACTTTGCCTCAGTATCAGCATCGCCTCCAAAACCGCTATGTGGATTGACTCTCTGCCATTTGAGCTTTGGCTAATGGGAGCTCTAGCTATATTTATTCTCTCAAGTCTTTGAGGAATGGAATTTACAATATTGTCAGGGGTTCAGGAGCAGAGACGCAGAGAAGGGAGGAAGCAGAGAGCGAGGGGGAGGAATCCGAAGGGAAAATGAGTGATGATGACGACCCGAGATCTCCAAGCCTAAGCAGTGAGTCAGAGGACTCCCAAAAGGGAGCCCCAGTGAGCAGAGCAAGGGGGGGATCCGGGGGGACACCCCAGGAGGAAGGGAACAGAGGAGATTCAGAGAGTAGCAGCTGGAAGTCGGGACCCACGCTCATAACTGAGGGCGGCAGCAGCTGGAAGTCGGGACCCACGCTCAAGACTGAGAGCAGCAGGGAGGAAGGTAGCCAGGCATCGGGTTCCGGAGGCTGTCAGCAGGAGGGAGGGCACGAGTCAGGGGTGGTCACGCCCTCCTCAGAGAGCGAGGCAACGGTTAAGAGGAAAGTAGAGAGTTGGGCGCGCGCGCCAAGTTCAAATGCAGCGGAAGCTGGAGCAGTAAGCAGCCCGGAGAGTGAGCCAGGTCCCAAAGCCCGCCGCAAGGAGGCAGAAGGATCAGGGGGGTCAGCGTCAGAGGAGAGTAGAAGGGAGGAGGCCCAGGGGGGCAGAAGGACCCAGAGACGTAGGGAGAGGCGAAGGAGGTGGAGCAAGGCTAGGGTATTAAGCTGGTGTGCAAGAGGCGGGGACTCAGACGGGTCTTCGCCGACCTAGGGCAGAAGGTGTAGAGCTGCACGCTGCAGTTCGGAAATGAAACCTGTAACTTAATAAAGACTCTTATAAAGTGAACGCTGGCGGACTTGGTCCTATGTGAGCTGGGACTGGGTGGCAGCTCTGACAGTAAGACCCGTCTCACAAAAGCTTCGGACACCTGATATCTCGCAGCGGAGAGAGAGGCAGCTGGAGGAGGGGATCGGTGTTTGGGAGCAAGCTCACGACGGTTAGCAGAGATGACGGAAGCAGAGACAGTTGCAGCGCTGCAACAGGCAGTTACCCAATTGAACGCGGAGGTACTGGCATCCAAGAAGAGGGAGGAGGATGCGGCAGCCGCCTACAGAGATCTCCACGCCAGGTTTGAAGCATGGGTTAAACACGGGCAGCCAGGACCCAGACCGGAGGGGGTTGGGTTGGCACGGAGAGCAGGAGGGCTTGTGGCTCACTTCGATGGGAATTTACAACAGTACCCCAATTTTCGAGCAGACGTAATGTGCGCACTGCAACTGCTGGCAAAAGACTTTAGAGATGAGGAAGAGAAAGTGGGGTTCATACTATCCCATTTGCATGGGGATGCTAAAGCGTGGCTACGCAATTTGTGGAGGGATAAAGATCCGGCGCTTCAGAATGCAGATGCCTTTATCAAAGCGATGGATGCGTGTTTTTTGTCTACTATTGATGTGGATCTTGCCCGACGGGAGATTCATGGACTAAAACAAGGGAGGGCAAGCGTCCGGCAGTACCACGCCCGCTTTTTTGCGCTGGTCAGTGCCTTAGAGTGGGACCGGGATTCGCCCCCTGTCAGAGACCTGTTCTGGGAGGGTCTAAGCTCTGCGGTCAAGGATGAGATTGCAAGGGGGGAGAGGCCCCGAAGCACGCAGGAGGTGGTCCAAAGGGCGCTGACTGTGGGGGTGAGGCTGGAAGAACGTCCATGGTGCAGAGATGAAGGACGTGGAGGGCGCGAAGCAGCGAGAAGTTTCTCTTTCATTCCAAGAGAAGCAGCGCGTGCGCAATCCACACCTCCGCCTGGAGGGGGAGGGGAACCGATGGAGGTTGGAGGTGCAAGGGCTCAGTCAGCAGCCAGAGCCCAAGCACCGACAGCAGTGAAAGCGAAGCCTCCTAGAGGGAACAGGAAGTGTTACATCTGCGAGGATCCAGGCCATTTGGCGAAAGAGTGTCCCCGGAGGCTCCACAAGCACACTGCAGCCTCAGCAATGGTGACTGCAGCAACGCAGCAAGGAGAACCACAGCAGGGAAACGACGATGTCTGGCTGGAGACAGAGGCACTGGGGCCCAGCCAGACGCATCAGTGAAGCAGTCCCCAGCGATCTTGCAACCCACGGACCCCCTCCCACCCAAACCAGTAGTGCAGCTCACAGCATCTCTCCAGCTACCCGATGGCGTCACTATCGAAGTGCCGCTTTCTGTGGATTCTGGAAGCAACGCAGACTTTATAGCGCAGGATTTTGTGGAGCAGCACGCTATACAGCTACTGCCTGCCACTCTGCCCCTGCAAGTCGTCACAGTGGATGGCAGAGAGTTGCTAGGGGGGCAGGTGGTGAAGCAAACGCCACCGATGGTGATGCGCCTTGGCAACCACAGGGAAGTCATCAGTTTTAATGTCACCCAACTGTCGGACACGCCCATTGTGTTGGGCATGAGTTGGCTGGACAGGCACAGTCCGACACTGGCTTGGTACCAGAGACAGCTGATCTTCGGCTCCTCTTATTGCGCAGAACACTGCATCCTGCCCAGACAGGAGGGAGAGGAGGAGGAATCACAACTGCAGTTGGGAACGTTGCAAGCAGTCCCCCACAAATACGCAGACTTTCTGGAGGTCTTCTGCGAGAAAGAGGCTGACAAGCTACCACCGCACAGGCAATATGACTGCAAGATTGACCTCCTACCAGGGGCGACGCTGCCGAAAGGGAAGCTGTATTCCATGTCTGAGGACGAATTACAGGAACTCAAACAGTTCATAGATCACAATTTGCAGCGCGGTTTCATCCGGGAGTCCAGGGCAGTAGGGGGCAGTCCTGTTTTCTTCGTGAAGAAGAAAGACACGCCCCAAAAGAGACTGGTGGTGGATTTTCGCCTCTTAAACAAGATGACCAAGCCTTCTGATTTCCCCATGCCCAGGATTGACGACCTACTAGCGACGGTGCGCAAGGGACGCGTGTTCACCAAGTTGGACCTGCGAGGTGCGTACAATCTCATCCGCATGAGGGAGGGCGATGAGTGGAAGACAGCCATGTTCACGCCTCTGGGCACCTACGAATACAGAGTGATGCCGTTTGGATTGCAAAACGGTTCTCACTGTTTCCAAGCTTTCATGCATCATGTGTTGGCGGGACTCCTTTACAAGAAGTGCGTCTGCTTTCTGGATGACATCCTGATATTCTCCGAATCGCAGCAAGCCCATGACCAAGATGTTCGGGAGGTGCTGAAGAGGCTGCAGCAGCATAGACTGTACGCCAAACTGGAGAAGTGCCAGTTCGACACGACGGAGGTGGATTTCTTGGGTTACAAGTTGTCGGACAAGGGGCTAGCCATGGACAGCGCCAAGGTTCGTGCGGTGTTGGATTGGAAGAGCCCGCGCAACCGGAAGGAGGTCCAGCGGTTTGTCGGCTTCGCCAACTTCTATCGCAAGTTTATCAAGGGGTTCGCGATGCAGACGGCGGCCATTACGGACACGCTAAGCTCCAAGAAAAAGAAATTCATCTGGACGGAGCAGGCGGAGCAGTCCTTTCAAGCACTCAAGCGTCTCTTCGCGTCGGAAGAGCAACTGCTGCATATCGACCCCAGCAGACCGATGCGGGTAGAGACAGACGCGTCCGATAGAGCAGTGGGAGCTGTCCTGCTGCAAAGGGACCCACAGGGGGTCTGGAGGCCGGGAGCGTTCTACTCCAGAAAGCTCAGCAAGTCGGAGCAGAACTACACCATCTGGGACAGGGAGTTGCTGGCCATTCATGCAGCTTTCAAGGCGTGGAGGCACTTCCTGATCGGCGCCAAGCACACGGTGCAGGTCTGCACGGATCACAAGAATCTGGAGCACTGGCGCACGGCTCAGTTCCTGAACCAGAGGCAGATACGTTGGGCGGAGTTCTTTGCTGACTTCAATTTCCGAATAGAGTACGTCCCAGGCGACACCAACGTCATGGCGGATGCACTGTCCCGCAAACCGCAATACCTCGAAGAGGCGACGCCAGCGGCAGCCATGCACATCTTCGCGCCAACAGCGTGGGCGTGCGCTTCAGCCACAGTAGACCTGGATGCGGTGCGGCGGGCGTTGCAGGACGACTCCTTCGCGCAGGCGAAGATGGCAGAGGTGCACAAGGGCACGGCGAAGGGCGACGAGTTCCAGATACGAGACGGCTTGCTCTTACGTAAAGGGGCCATCTACGTGCCGGGAGACGAACTTCGCGCCAGGGTACTGCAGCAGCTGCACGACGCACCCACGGCCGGGCACTTTGGCACGGAAAAAACGGTGGAATTAGTCGCAAGGGACTTTTGGTGGCCCAGACTGAGAGGGGAAGTCGCGGACTACGTTGCGAGGTGCGACACCTGCCAGAGGGCCAAACCGGTGCACAAACCACCGGCGGGACTGCTGGAACCGCTGCAAACGCCGTTTGAACCGTGGGAGAGGGTGGCCCTGGACTTTGTTACGGATCTACCCAGCTCGAGAGGCAAGACAGCTGTACTAGTGGTGGTGGACTTGTTCACCAAGATGGCACATTTCATTCCGTGTGCGAAGGTGGCCACGGCGGAACAAACCGCCAAACTGTTCATAGATCACGTGTTCAAAGTGCATGGTCTGCCGCGGTCTATCCTGTCCGACCGCGGGCGCCAGTTCGTCTCGAATTTCTGGCAGAAGCTGATGAGTTTTCTAAATGTCAAGGTCGATCTGGCATCAGCAAGACACCCGCAGACCAACGGGCAAGCAGAGAGGGTCAATGCCATCATGCAGCAGTACCTGAGATGCTATGCCAATCAACAACCTGCGACCTGGGTGGATTACCTGCCGCTCGCCGAGTTCGCTTACAACAACACGAAGCACGTGTCCACAGGGGTGACGCCGTTCTTCGCCAACAATGGGAGGAATCCCAGAACCTTCCCGGGACGGGAGAGAGTGGGGGACGGAGAACCACAGACGGCGGACGCGTTCGCGTCAGAGTTGCAGGCGGTACACGATCAACTCAGACGGCAGCTGGAGCTAGCTAAGCACGCCTACAAGGTGCAAGCTGACAAGCACAGGCGGGTTGGCGAAGAGATCCAAGTGGGAGACTGGGTCTGGTTGGCAGCCCACGCAGTGCCGACCAGGTCACTAGCCAAGAAGAAGTTGGGGCACAAGCAAATTGGTCCGTACCAAGTCGAAGCACAGATCAACCCGGTAGCCTTCCGACTGGTGCTGCCGGAGGGTTCCAGAATGCATCCGGTGTTCCACAGGTCGGTGCTCACTCCCTACAAGGCACCTCACAGATTCCAGGAGCCAGGGACGGCACCGAGTCCGTTCCGGGAGCGGACGGAGACGCGAGGGGTGACGCAGCAAGACCCCATCAACGAGGTCACGGAGATTTTGGACTCCAGATGGGGGGAAGAGGGAGTCGAATACCTCCTAGCCAGAGAGGGCACCCGGGCCAGCGCCAATAGCTGGGTGCCAGACTACGCTTTGGAGGAACCCCTGCTCAAGGACGAGTTTCATGCCCTTTTCCCACACAGACCCATGCCAGCGAGCTTCTTCGACGACTGGCTGTTCACGCCCACACTTTCTTCCAGCACGTTCCATGGATTCGACTCGGATGGGGAACCCGCGCTGAGCACCCGTTCCCCAGAAGGATCGCCGGCGGGTTCGGCGTCAGACACCTCGTATTGGTGGGACGATCGACCGGAGGAGCAATGGCGCCGGAAGTGGCTGGAGATGCCAGGTCGAGCGACCGACGCAGAGACTGACATGGACGTGTTCGGGGAGGACCTTGGGTTCGAGCACGGCGGTACAGAGATGGAAGCGGAACAGGTCAACGTCGGCGACCGCGAGGAGGAAGACTCGGAGGTCTTCAGTTGGCGGCCAACCACGGGGAGCGAACTGTATCCGGCATTCCCTCCCGTGATGATGGAGCACCCAGCACCCACACCTGAAAGCGGGGAGGGGGGAAGGGGGGGCTTCGAGGGGGGGATGGATGTCAGGGGTTCAGGAGCAGAGACGCAGAGAAGGGAGGAAGCAGAGAGCGAGGGGGAGGAATCCGAAGGGAAAATGAGTGATGATGACGACCCGAGATCTCCAAGCCTAAGCAGTGAGTCAGAGGACTCCCAAAAGGGAGCCCCAGTGAGCAGAGCAAGGGGGGGATCCGGGGGGACACCCCAGGAGGAAGGGAACAGAGGAGATTCAGAGAGTAGCAGCTGGAAGTCGGGACCCACGCTCATAACTGAGGGCGGCAGCAGCTGGAAGTCGGGACCCACGCTCAAGACTGAGAGCAGCAGGGAGGAAGGTAGCCAGGCATCGGGTTCCGGAGGCTGTCAGCAGGAGGGAGGGCACGAGTCAGGGGTGGTCACGCCCTCCTCAGAGAGCGAGGCAACGGTTAAGAGGAAAGTAGAGAGTTGGGCGCGCGCGCCAAGTTCAAATGCAGCGGAAGCTGGAGCAGTAAGCAGCCCGGAGAGTGAGCCAGGTCCCAAAGCCCGCCGCAAGGAGGCAGAAGGATCAGGGGGGTCAGCGTCAGAGGAGAGTAGAAGGGAGGAGGCCCAGGGGGGCAGAAGGACCCAGAGACGTAGGGAGAGGCGAAGGAGGTGGAGCAAGGCTAGGGTATTAAGCTGGTGTGCAAGAGGCGGGGACTCAGACGGGTCTTCGCCGACCTAGGGCAGAAGGTGTAGAGCTGCACGCTGCAGTTCGGAAATGAAACCTGTAACTTAATAAAGACTCTTATAAAGTGAACGCTGGCGGACTTGGTCCTATGTGAGCTGGGACTGGGTGGCAGCTCTGACAAATATGTATTGCAAGTTAATGCTCGTGGACACAGGGGGATAGCTTTGTATCAATTACCCAAGATTTCAGATATTGCTACACCATTTAATGGTGCATAATAAGTATGTAGCATTAATTATATAAGTTAATAGTCAGAAGGCCACATGAATTTTTTATGGTGGAGTTGTGTCTATCTGGAAACTTAATGAATATGCCCTCCTATTTTTTAATTAATCACATCAGTTCCACAACTAAACACCTCAAGGCAAGAGGCCTAATTGTTATGCTTATTTTGGAAGGGTCCTAGTTTTTCTGGAAAGGTAACAGTATAAATACTTTAATAGCCATGAATAAAACATTTTCTAAATACATGCAATGGGAGATGCAGCTGTTCATGGGCAGAAGCAACAAGGCAGTTTTGTCTTCAGGAATGCAAAAGGATTATAGAGCCCCTTTGCTCAGCTTCCAGAGGTGTAACAGCCCTGTTAGTTTGTCACAACAATATAGAATATTTTGACACTTTAAAGGCTAACAGATTAATTTTAACTTAAGCTTTTATGGTCTTGAGTTCACGTCATCTTATGTGTCGGATAAAGTGGACTCTAATCCACCAAAGCTTATGTGACCACAAATCTGTTAATTTTTAAGGTGCCAGAAAACTCTTCTCCCTTTCTAGCTCAGTTAGCACCAAAAATTGAAACAGGGCTGCATTGTGGTTTAGAGAGTCAGCTATGAGCCAGACATCTCTCGGCACATTCATGAATTCATTGTGTGAAAATCCCTATAATTTTATCCTCAGTGTGTAATATAAGAGTGCTGACCATCTTTGCAGGGTTGTAGTAAACATTCCCAAAATACTGACTCTGAAATGGTTCGATCACTTAGCAGGGGTGTCAAACTCAAATTCATCGGGGGCCGCATCAGCAGTTTGGTCACCCTCAAAGGGCCAGTTGTATCTGTAGGACTATGTGTCCACTCTTTATTATCATAAATTATTGTCACTGCATTCAATTATTACTGTTTTTTGTAATAATGTAATAACTAGCTCTGAAAGCAGAAACATAGTCAGAATAATGGCAAGTAGATATTCAAATGTACAATTATTGTACAGTAATATTTTTTAAAAAAACATACAAATATTGCCAAACAATTTTAAACAACTCTTGTTGAGACATTTCATTCTGAATCTGCTAGCCAGAGCCAGGCAGAGGATGATGGCAGGTGGGTGTCCTGCCCGCCACCAACAAAAATCCTGGCTATGCCCATGACGTCGTGGTTCACCCTTGAGTTTAGAATCGCTCCCCAAGCCCCCCGCCCCGCCCCGACCGCCTCCAGCCCGCCTGCCAATGGCGGGGAACCCCTATGGCTCCCTCTCCGCCCGCCCGGAGCCCGGGCAGCCTTAGGTGAACCCCGCCTCGGCCGGCGCAGGAGCAGCAGCGACGGCGGCAGCAGCAGAGCCACCGAGCTTTGTGCTGGCGGCGGCGGCAACGACGGGAGGTGGCCTGCCGGTGGCTCGGATTGCGCCCGCTCGCCTTGGACGCTCGCATCCCGGGCGGACCTCTCTCCCTCCGCAGCCCTCCTCCCCGCTCGGGAGCCTTATGGGGGGTGGCAGGAAGCGCCTCTGCCCTCTCCTGCCTGCGGGGGAAACGCGGCGGCCGGGCTGGGCGCGCAGGCTCTGAGAGGCAGCCCTGGCACCAGCAACTGACCAGTGGCCTTAGCAGCGGCGGCGGCGGCACCAGCAGTGGCTGCAGCCTGCCCCCCACCCCACTCCAAACATGAGCCCCCCCTTGGGGAAATAAGCCCCCTTTCCTCGGGGGCACACGGAGCGCCTTTCGCCCTCTTCCCCCACCCATCGCATCTCCCTTTCCAGCGCCCTCCCTCTGTCCATCCCTCCCTCCGCCGGCCCGGTGCATGGAGGCTTCTATGAGTGTCCGCTTGGGGGGAGGCCAGCAGGAAGGTAGCCCCCCTTGCCCCCGTGGCGGCCCAGCTCTGGGAGGAGGAAGAGGAGGAGGAGGATGTCTTTGCGCACCGTGCTGGCGACGGGCAATGAGCGCAATGCCGAGACGCACCAGCGCTGCCCAGTGGTCACCCTTGACCCGCCCCCTGCCCCAGCGACACCTCCGCTGTCCCCGCAGCCCTCCACCCTGGCCAGCAGCCACTCAGAAAAGGGCTCGTCATGGTCCAGCCACTCTCTGGGCGCTCGCTGCCGCAACTCCATCGCCTCCTGCGCCGACGAGCAGCCCCACATTGGCAACTACCGCCTCCTCAAGACCATTGGGAAGGGAAACTTCGCCAAGGTCAAGCTGGCCAGGCACATCCTGACAGGAAGGGAGGTGGCTATAAAAAAAATCGACAAGACGCAGCTGAATCCAACGAGCCTCCAGAAGCTCTTCCGAGAAGTGAAGAGTTTAGAATCCCCCCCCCCATATTAAAATTGGAGCGATTAGTTCAGTGGGAAAAGATCATTAGTTCGCCAGGGAAAAGATCAAAGCAGAGCGTAAAGATATAGTAAAGAGGCTTGGCAGGGTTTTTACCCCGCAAATCACGCTTGCTTGGCTCAGGGGCGTGTGTGTTGTGTGTGTGTTTTCCTCTTCTCCTTTTCCCCTCCCATTTCTCCCTGGGTTTCCCGACGGCGCACAGGCGGCTGGGCTGCTTCGCCGCCTGGTGCGCTCAGGGTGGGCACACGCGTTTGGAGCTGCCTGGGATTGGCCGTGACGGGGATCCGGCGGGCGCTGCCACCTGGCGGGCTTGCTGATCCCGTATCCGGAGGCTTTCTCTCTCTCTCCCGTCCTTTTAGAGTCTAAATAAATGAATAATAAAAGGTGAAGGCTGGCGGCCGGCGGCGGCTACACGGGCCACATGACGAGGTCTCGCGGGCCGGATTCAGCCCGCGGGCCTTGTGTTTGACACCTGTGACTTAGGGGAAATGTTGTTGAAACAGTAGTAGTAGTAATTTATCATCTGGGGATTTTTCCTCAGCTCTTGTCTTTCCTGTTAAATTAAGATCCAATGACCTGCTTTACACTCAGTCACACCTTCTTCTTCTTCTTCTTCTTTGGTGATCACTCATAGCCGAATAAGATTGTCTTCCATAAACATGGTTTTAACAATGAGTCCATAAGTGACTGTGGAGGCCAATTCTGGACCCACACATCCTTCCACAGTGGGGACATTGGTTCCCAGGTGGGAGTTGATCAGGGTGTGGATTTGCCAAGCATGCCTTCCTCTTAGCACGTTTCTCCCTTGCATTCAGAGTTCAAGTGTCTTCAAAGTCCATGGCACCTTTGGTAAAGGCTGTTCTCCAACTGGAGCGCTTGCAGGCCAGTGTTTCCCAGTTGTCGGTGTTTATACTACATTTTTTAATAATAATAATAATAATAATAATAATAATAATAATAATAATTTATTATTTATACCCCACCCATCTGGCTGGGTTTCCCCAGCCACTCTGGGCGGCTTCCAAAAGAATATTAAAATACTGTGATACATCAAACATTAAAAGCTTCCCTAAACAGGGCTGCCTTCAGATGTCTTCTAAAAGTCTGGTAGTTGTTGTTCTCTTTGACATCTGGTGGGAGGGCGTTCCACAGGGAGGGCGCCACTACCGAGAAGGCCCTCTGCCTGGTTCCCTGTAACTTGGCTTCTTGCAGTGAGGGAACTGCCAGATTTGCCTTGAGACTGTCTTTAAACCTCTTTTGTTGACCACCAGCATTACGCTTTCCATTTTTAAGTTCAGAATAGGGTAGTTGGTTTGGAAGACGATAATCAGGCATCCACACAACATGACCAGTCCAACAAAGTTGATGTTGAAGAATCATTGCTTCAACACTGGTGATCTTTACTTCATCCAGTACACTGATATTAGTTCGCCTGTCTTCCCAAGTGATGTGTAAAAATTTTCGGAGACACCGTTGATGGAACCTTTCAAGAAGTTGGAGATGGCGTTTGTAAGTGGTCCATGTTTCACAAGCATACTGTACAGTAAGGTTGGTAGTACAATAGCTTTGTAAACAAGCATTTGGTTTCCCTGCAAATGTCCCGGTCCTCAAACACTCTGCACTTCAGTCAGGAGAAAGCTGCACTCGCAGAGCTCAGGCAATGCTGGATTTCAGCATCAATGTTGACCCTTGTGGAAAGATAACTGCCTAGGTAGGAGAAGTAATCAACATTTTCCAACGTTACACCATTGAGTTGGATTTGTGGCGCTGCAGAGGGGTTATTTTGTGCTTGTTGGTGCAGCACTTTGGTTTTTTGGATGTTGAGCAATAGGCCAATAATAATTTATTATCTGGGGATTTTTTTCCAGCTCTTGTCTTTTCTGTTAAATTAAGATCCAATGACCTGCTTTACACTCAGTCACACCAAGGGTTGTAGCTCACTGGATCTGTTTTGCATGCAAAAGGTCCCAGGTTCATTCCCCAGCATCGCCAGGTAGGGCTAGGAGAGAACCCTGTAGAGAACATTGGAGAGCTGCTGCCATGTAGACAATACTGAAGCAGATAGACAAATGGCCTGACTCACTATGAGGCAACGTCTTGTGTCTTAGGTTACTGGGCCATGGATTAAACCCACTGCTGCTGGCGATCTACAACTCATGGACCTGAAACTCCTCCAATTACTGCAAGGCACGAAACCTATATTCCTGATATAGCATTATAGCATGTAACTGAACAGATATAAACTGGTTTTGTACTTCATCACTCAGGTGGCAACAGGAAGATGATTGTGCAGAATGCATAGCTTCTACTGACCCATGGTTAAATACTGAAACCAATGAGGGCAGAATAATATAAGGACTCTGGAGATCAGGTTTGGTTATAAGTTACATTGGGTTGCCTTGGGCAACGTAAAATGACTAACGAATTTAAATAATAATAATCTGCATTCATAGAATAAGCAAGGCAGACTTGTCCTAAAGTCCAAACAACAACAACACCCACTTGTATACATGGTGGCATGCCAGGGTTGGCTCAGGTGTGACAAAATGCATTGCACTTTATGTTGCTGCTACTGGGGCTTTCTGATGAATGAAGATGTGTTGCTGTCTGTCACTTGACCCAGCTCCTTCCTAAACTCAGGATTCCTTGTTTTGAAAAGCAAGTGAGAGTCTATTAAGCCAAGAGGCCATGTCACCCTCACCTCTGCATAACCTTTGTGAAATTATTCCTAATACGCTGCTCAAACCAAGGAGAAGCCATTACCTCCCTCCAAACAAAAATTCAATCTGCAAACAAACGAGGGAACTCAACCTATGGAAATTGGTTCAAACTGAACAGGCAGCTTGGCATTCCTTACCAAAGAGGTGATTTGTTTTCATAACCTCTTTAACTAAACAGCCCTTAACCCTTAAGGCATGAAAGCATCCATCAACCTACAGGGAATAGTTAGCTTAAAACAATTACTCACACAGATTTCTCCCTCGTCTCTGGAGCGTAATGCTTATCATTTGGCATTTGCTACATCCTTAACCTTTGGAAAGGCTGCCAAACTGCACGAGAAGCCTACAGAGGCTACCCGCCCCCCTCCGACCCACCTCCCTTTCAATAGGGGGCCTCCCTTGTTTGTGTTTATGGTGACTCCGTGTTGCTGCAAAAGGGTATCGAAAATTCCACGCGGGCTTCCCCAGAGCAAAGGCCTGCTAGTGCCGGGCATTGTACAGGTGCAAAGTTATTCTAAAGCCTCCCTTTAGAATGGGGAAGAGAAAGAGCAGAGCTCTCCAGCTCAGCTGTCATTACTGCAGCTGTGGTTACAACACAACCAGAGGTTTCTGGGAGCAACACAACAGGCCTCTTTTAAAGGCAGCGGCCTGTGCTCACAGTCCCTGAGAGGATAAAGTCACCGAGACTGGCCTGAGCACAAGTCTTTTAATAGCATTTGCAGGTCAGGCTTGTTCAAACAGCTTTTAACAGTTGGGTAATTTTACATTTTTAAAGACGAAAACGTCAACAATCCGATCCTCTGTGAGCTGACCCTTGGACTCTTCATAAATTCGGTCAGAGAGCATGTTCTTATTTATCCGTGTAAGAGGATGGTTTCTCTGCCGCAGCTGACTTCCCACTTGGAAAGGCAGGGAATGGGTCTGTCAGTGATCTGGTTACAGTTCCCTGATTGTTTGCCCAGGCTGAGCAGGGCTGGCGTCAGTAAATGTAGCCTCTCATACATGAGAATGGCAGCAACAGAGCTCAAGGGACCAGTGGGAATCCATTATCTGTAACAACAACAGAGCATCTACAGTTCCTCCTGTCCTCAACTTTCAGGGAAGGAATGAGGATCCAGCTCCACAGAACCTGACACCATACTGTGTAAATGGTATCACCTTCTAGGAGGCTTCATGCATCCATGGGTGTCAAGCAAGGCTTGTAGGACAAGAACTTTATTGCACCTCTCCAACTAGAATGAAATAGTAACAGGAAACTCTCGACTCTGCCCAGCCACAACTAAATCCAGTGCCACTAAGGAACAAACTATGCACAGTAGATAGCTTTAGGCTAGTGGTAGCCAATGTGTTGCCCTCCAGGTGTTGTTGGACTACAACTCCCATCATCCTTGGCAGTGCTGACTGGGGTATTGGGAGCTGTAGTCCAACAACTGGAGGGCTACCCCTTCTTTAGGCTGTGGTGAGTAATGCCTTCAAAAGGCAGTTAAACCACTCCTGCCACATTTTCCCACAGCTCCCCTCTGCTGAAACTCACTACCCATGCAAGCCCCTCTTATAGACTCCAGTAATACATATAGACTCCAATAATAAAGATAGCATTCATCTTCTAAGGGCAGGGTGCCTGTGAACTTCAGGTGCCGGAGACAAGTTGCCTTTCTACTAAGCTTCTCAGAAGGTTTTGATTGGACACAGTAGGATACAGGCTGCTGGACTAGATGACAGCAAGTGTGTTGCCAAAGCCCCAAACTAAGGACTAGGCAGAAATAAGTGTGACCTTGTTTTGTAGTTAGGAGATGGGGAGAGTTATAGCTGTTGTTGTTGTTGTTGTTGTTGTTGTTGTTATTCTTAAAAAGCCAAATCAATCAAATTTGCACTTTCCGAAGCAATACGAGAACCAAAACACAGCAGTGTTCGAAATTCACACATGTCCAAATTTTGTGATGCAGTTCTCTAGCCAAGTAACGTGTACAAAATTGCATATACTGGGGTTAAGTGTGCATAAAAACGTGTATATATTGGTTGAAATAGCACACAAATGTATTGGGGAGGTGTAAATACATTTTGCAAAATTGTGTGTATTATGCGAAATTGCATACAAATGTATGTATTCAGAGAAATTCATACTAATATGCTGGTGAATTGTCATGAAGACTTTTTAAAAATGCAAAGTGATGTGGAAATTTGGAGAACTGGAGAGTGGGAAAATGAGAAACTGGGAGAAATTGAAACCAACAGCTCTGCCCACCACTTTTTGTGGCAACCCTGTGCCCACCATAACTTCTAGTTCCCTCCTGAGTGCATCCCATACCAAGGTGTGTTTGTGCTACTGTGACTGGTAATACAGTAGAGAGAAAATACCCTTATTTTCACATGTGCCCAATGTGAGACAGAACAACACACAAAAGCAACGCACCAAAGTGTGCACCAAACTGGCACAATGAAAGGCAAGGAAAGCTATGCCGGGGTCCTGTTGCCATCTCATCCCTGACTGCACCGTTGTGCAGCAAAGGCTCGCTTACTTGAAGGTTTAACATTCCACAATTAACATTCTTACAAGTCAAGCAGCAGCTTGAAAGGGGATCTGTCAGCTAGTTATATTCTTGTTTGTCTTCCTCCACATGGCCACAGAAGAAACGGTATTAAACCTGATACGCCAAAACTATTCCCAGCAGAGATACGGCTGAACTCCTGGAATAACAATGTAACATAAACACAGTCAAGTACAGAAGGAGAACGGAATGGGAGCCCCGACCTTTTCTCTTCCCTTTGCTTTAGTGCAGCTTTCCAAGTTAAAATCTGGCACAGCCAAACCTGTTACTAGCTACGTTTACTGTCACAATGGGATAGAACGTAATATGCTCTGCTGGAATTTAGCTATGCAGGCCAGGCCAAGAGCTGTTCCCGTGAGAGTCACCATACCTCACCTTGTCCTGGAGACAGCTGCGGGTCAAATCAACCCCTGTTGGAAGCCAGAGCAGCTGACACAGAACACATTCGCTGCATGTTGATTGACGTGTAGAAACTGCAGGCCCTGACCCAGAAGCTGCACTTTTTGTTGGTAACAATGCTCACCCTTCATATGACCAAGCCACAGAAATATGGCCTGAAGGAAACAGACATAGAGCCTCAAGTCTCAAGGGAACAGTCGTTAGGCCTGCCAATTGAAGAGAGTGCTTGGCTGTGGCCACGTTGCATCTTGAAAGCCTAAAGCGGTGAGGATTCGAAACCTGCGGGACCAGAGATTTACAGAAGATTGAACTATTTGAAGAGCAACTGTAATCAACAAATTACACTAGTAGGACTACAAGAAGTTTTGTAAGGAGAAATATATGAAATATTGCAAAGAAGAGAAGGAAGAGAGACATTAATTATAATATTTAAATGTAATAGTGAAAGTAAGAAATGCAAATTAAGTGATAAGATTGGAAAATTTTCAGATGTGATTAATGGAAGTAAAAAAAAGTGTATAAGATATAAAAGTATGTTTAATAATTGTTGAAAATGTTATGTTAAAAACATAGATAAATAGATAGATATAGATATAGATATAGATATAGATATAGATATAGATATAGATATAGATATAGATATAGATATAGATGATATAGATAGATATAGATATAGATATAGATGAGTCTAAAGTGGTGGTTCTCAAACTTTTTTCCTCTGGGCCACACTTTCAGAATAAAAATTTGCTCACACCAAACCAAATTCTGTATTGATAAGAAATACACTGGAAAACAAAAAGAAGCAACACCCAGCAATGCTTGATTTATAACACAGAACGAAACTACTTTGTAGTATGATCACGAGACATCCAGAAATTATAAAACAATGCAGCTGCATAAGAACATGAATCATTCCCAAAAATAATTATAAACAAGCCTTTTACATATGTACCTTAAGCGAGCTCAAAATTTTCTGTAGACATTGATGGGAAGTACTTATCAATATTTTCTACCAGTGTCGCTAGATGTTCCTGAATGAGGCCATAGAATTCATTGCTCATCTTAAAACTATATACCAGTGTGAACATTTTGAGGTTATGTTGCATTGCTCTTCTGCACCAGCGCTGAAGCCTTTTAAAAAATGCAATTAATTTGTGTGTAGTTGTGAGGATATTGTCATTGGGGCCTTGCATACTGGAATGGAGCTCATTCAACTGGGTTGAATATTGGCCAAATATGCCAACTTTGCACACCAGTCATTGTCATCCAGTTGATTGTAAAATGGGTTCCCTTGATTCGTTCTTCAGTTCCAACACCATATTATCCCCCCCCCCCATGGGACAGCCAATGAATCTCCAAGTGCCGGATTAGGTACTGATGTTTTGATTCCATGTCTTTGCAGAGTTGAGCAAATAGCAGTGTCTTCTAGTGTTTTTGCTTTTATGAAATTCACAATGGGCACAGTCTTGAGCTACAAGGCTCTTCATCAGGGGTCAGCAAACTTTTTCAGCAGGGGGCCGGTCCACTGTCTCTCAGACCATGTGGGGGACCGGACTAGATTTTGAAAGGGAAAAATGAATGAATTCCTATGCCCTACAAATAACCCAGAGATGCATTTTAAATAAAAGCACACATTCTACTCATGTAAAAACACGCTGATTCCCGGACTGTCCGCGGGCCGGATTTAGAAGATGATTGGGTCGGATCCAGCCCCCGGGCCTTAGTTTGCCTACCTATGTTCTTGGTGATTAAGGCCTCTCTGTGTAAAAAGTAGTGAGTTGATATAACATGTGGATTTTTCTGTTTGATGAGTGCCACCAAGCATCACACATTCCCTGTCATACATGGTGCTCTGTCTGTAAAGATTCCAATACAAGAATCCCATGAAATCTCACATTTTTCCAAATACTCAGATATGGTTTGGAAAAGATCTTGTCCTCTGGTATGCTTAATTAGTTAATTGAAAAGTAGAACTGTGTAATAATTTTGTCACTGTGAATGAATCTGTTTTGGGCAAGCAACTGTGCTTTCCCACTAATGTTGGTGGATTCATCAACTTGAATGGCAAATTTAGAATTCTTCATACTTTCGGAAACATGCTTCCCAATATTAGCTGACAAAACCATTATTCTGTGAGTTGTATCATCAGACAAAGGAATTTCCATAACTTGTCACTCAGCATCATTGCCAAACAATTTTTTCACATATGTGATTTTCTTCTGTTGAGCAATCACTTCACCCATTTGGTAAGAGATAATTTGCCTCTTATCTGAGAATTTTGCTCATTTTTTTGAATATTATTGTTGGCATTTCTGCTGTTCCAAAAGCCTTTCAAAATATTGAACATTCTTGTTTGCCAGATTTCCATGTTCTGACAACAGATGTCTTTTCCTCTTGTTTGGTGCCATATTGGAATGCTTCTCACCACAGATCCAACACATAGACTGAGGAACGTTGTCATTTTCAGTCTGTGTGAAACCGAGACTCAGATGTCTGTCCACATATTGTTGACAAACTTTCATTTTTGGAGGTTTGCTTGGGCCTGCTACTGGTGCCGAATCAAATGAGACCCCCAGCACTCTGTTTGAACGACGATTCTGGATCACAGCTAGGATTGTCCTCAGTATCATTTGCTGCTCTTGCTCTCATTTTGAAAAGCTATCTATTCATATTCTACAAATAATAAAAAATATGCTATGCTATGCTATGCTATGCTAATACTATGCTATGCTATGCTATGCTATGCTATGCTATGCTATGCTATGCTATGCTATGCTATGCTATGCTATGCTATGCTATACTGAAATGTTTCTTTGATTGGCTGTGATTCTTCCTGTCATACTTGCCATCCTCTCCTGCCGCACCAGTGTGATACGCCACACCCTTTGAGAACCACTGATCTAAAAGCTTGTATAAGACTCGCCAGCTTTTCCATAGAACAGAGATGAGGAACCTGCATCCCTCTAACTATTGCTGGATTACAGCTCCCATCACTCCTGACCATTGATCTGGCTAGCTGGCTGGCTGGCTGGGGCTGATGGGAGTGGCATTCTCTTTATACCTTTTTACCTTTTCCCAGTCCTTCCCCTGTCTTGCTTATTTCTGGGTCCTAATCTCTGCTGCTTAGTTTGGAGTATGTCAAGGATGGAGGAAGTGGTAGACTCCAGGCAAGAGCCTCTTTTTGTCATTCAATGAGATCATCAAGAGAACAACTAAGTTTGAGTGATAGTCAACTAAGTTTTACTCAGCATAGAGCCATTGAAATGAATGAACATGACAGAGTTAGGTCCAATATTTTCAGTGTGTCTACTCTGAGTAACACCTAGTTGAATGCCACCCAGTAGATCACTCAGAAAGTTCTGAATCTCCCAAAACAGACTAGCATACATAAAACTATCTGACACCCATAGAGGAGCACAGGAAGGCAGGAAGCAAAACTCTCCAAACAAAATGATCAGAGAATGCAAATGTATTCTCAAACCCCAAATGTCCACCCTAATAACCAAAAAGACACTTTTCCAAACCAGCAAAATTTCAGACATAGCAAGTGCTTCCTGGCATATGGCTATATATCCTGGTGAATAATTGTCTTGAAGTCCACGAAAATCTGTGCCAGCCTAGATACCATACGTATTGGTGAAATTACATAAGCCACTAATCTGTGTCCCACCTCTGAGGTTTCAACTCTGCAAACATGGTCAGGCAGCTCTCATGCAGCAAGGGCACTGGAACATCAAGAGAATCTTCCACCTTGAAACTGATACATTTTTTTAAAAAAAGAATACAAAAAAGAATATGGCACACTAATCAGAGATACCCACATTTTTGGCTTAATAGTTGAGTCCTTATTGTAAGCTACTGTGAGAATCTCTGTGCTGAGCATGACTAAGCTTTGCCTATGTGGTTCCTACCTTAGCTGGAATAAAATTTAGAACTGTAATTATACAGAATGATAGGGTAAATAACCACAGAGCACTAAATGCACAAGTACCTTGTTTAAAACTAGAACAATGCAACAGTGCCTTTGAATCCAAAGAGAAAATTAGACAACTACTGCTTTCAAACTTTGTAGTGAGTCAGTCCAAATACACCTCTAATTCTCCAAGACAATGTGAGGAGAGAGTGTTTCATGCCACTCCTCATATTAAAAGCTTGGTGGGAGGGGCAGGAAAACTTGTTGACTTCCATCTAGTTCAGACCTTCTTGCCCTGCTCCTGACCTCCTGAACGGTGACTTCTGAGCACTGTGTCTGCTGCCTAGTCTGTGCCGTTACTTGCGTGAATAAGAAGAAGAAGAAGAAGAGTTTGGATTTGATATCCCGCCTTTCACTCCCCTTCAGGAGTCTCAAAGCGGCTAACAATCTCCTTTCCCTTCCTCCCCCACAACAAACACTCTGTGAGGTGAGTGGGGCTGAGAGACTTCACAGAAGTGTGACTGGCCCAAGGTCACCCAGCAGCTGCATGTGGAGGAGCGGAGACACAAACCCGGTTACCCAGATTACGTGACTACCGCTCTTAACCACTACACCAGACTGGCTCTTTCTTTCTTTCTCATAAGTAAGATCCTTTATCTGCATGTTTTGGAAAGGAGCCAGAACAAGCCACTCATAGCTACTATTTTAATTTCCAACAATTCCCACGATATAGTGCCACTCTGGGGTCACTGTGAGAAATCAAAATGGTGGCTCCAAACTTCACGGCATGTGGTCCCAGGGCAGGCATCAGCTTGGGCCCCAACAGCTGCCCAAAAGTAACCCAAGTTGACATCAGAACCTGCTGTTCAGATCCACTGAATTAATGGAACTGATAGGTAACAGAAAATTAACAGATACAACACAGGGAAAACTGAATGGAGCTTCTTGGACAAATGGTCCTCTATAAAAATTAATGCAAATTGGCTGAAAGGCAAGTACTGTCATATAGATTGAAAACAGGCTGAGGTGCATAAACAAAGAGTAATGAATGATAAGCAGCCAGGCGCAGAGTTCACCAGGAAGTATCCAGTGGGATACCAGAGGGATCTGGATTGGATCTGGTTTTATTTAACATCCATATTAATGATCTGGATGAGATGAATAAACAGCATGCTAACTCAGTTTATATACATTGTAGAAGATTATAAAAAATTGGAGGTGTTGCAAAAAAGTAAGAAAGAAAGGAAATAAAACTAAAATCCATACACACCACCAGAGTGTGGAGAATCACTACCAAGCAACTGGTGAGGCTTAGCGAATCTGAGCTGAAAGTGACAGGATGTGAATGATGCTGAATGTAATTTGGAAACAGGGACATCTGAAAAACGGTTACTCACTGGGAAAAAGAGATTTGGCACCTGGTGGTGCAAAGAGTTCCAGTCCTACTGTGATGGGCAGCAAGCTTGCTATGGAAATTCAGAACAAGGCACATCTCAGGGTGATAAGCCAGAAGGATTCACTGGTGAGGAATGAAGAGAACTGACCGGTGAGTGATGCAGTGAGTTGATTTATGAAGTACTTGCATCTACAGCAACAGTAGAGGCAGACCATGTGGCCGTATTCTTCCCTTTGCTTAGCTAGGCCTCAGACACTGATGGAAAGCACTGCCATGAGAACTTTGCATGGCGCAGTTCATGCACAACAGCACCCACCACAATGAGCTGGGCTGTGACTGTGACCATATGAAAAAAGTAACATATAAAATAACAAGACTATTGTTGTTGTTGTTTAGTTGTTTAGTTGTTTAGTCGTGTCCGACTCTTCATGGCCCCATGGACCAGAGCACGCCAGGCTCTCCTGTCTTCCACTGCCTCCCGCAGTTTGGTCAAACTCATGCTGGTAGCTTCAAGAACACTGTCCAACCATCTCGTCCTCTGTCGTCCCCTTCTCCTTGTGCCCTCCATCTTTCCC
This sequence comes from Podarcis vaucheri, assembly GCF_965113315.1. Lineage (NCBI taxonomy): Eukaryota > Metazoa > Chordata > Lepidosauria > Squamata > Lacertidae > Podarcis > Podarcis vaucheri. The sequence continues at coordinate 70,384,701 of NC_138766.1, forward strand.
AACATCAGGGTCTTTTCCAGGGAGACTTCTCTTCTCATGAGGTGGCCAAAGTATTGGAGTCTCAGCTTCAGGATCTGTCCTTCCAGTGAGCACTCAGGGCTGATTTCCTTCAGAATGGATGCGTTTGATCTTCTTGCAGTCCATGGGACTCTCAAGAGTCTCCTCCAGCACCAGAATTCAAAAGCATCAATTCTTCAGCGATCAGCCTTCTTTATGGTCCAGCTCTCACTTCCATACATCACTACTGGGAAAACCATGGCTTTAACTATATGGGCCTTTGTTGGCAAGGTGATGTCTCTGCTTTCTAAGATGCTGTCTAGGTTTATCATCGCTTTTCTCCCAAGGAGCAGGCGTCTTTTAATTTCGTGACTGCTGTCACCATCTAAGACAAACCTGGCTGCATTAGACCTAGTCCAACTTTGTGCTTCTCAAGAGTGACCAGCCATAGGTTTTCAGGAAGCCGATGTTCTTCTCCAGCCACTAATATTCAATGGCCTGCTGTCTCCGAACATTGAGGTTCACATTCTCAGTGAGTGTGCATGTTTGTCTGCAAACACACATATACACACATCCATGTACACACAATAATTGTCATAGTCTAATACCGGGGTCAGTAAACTTTTTCAGCAGGGGTCCAGTCCTCTGTCCCTCAGACCTGGGGGTGGGTAGACTATTTTTTTTGGGGGGGGGAATGAATTCCTATGCCCCACAAATAACCCAGAGATGCATTTTAAATAAAAGGACACATTCTACTCATGTAAAAACATGCTGATTCCCAGACTGTCCATGGGCCAGATTTAGAAAGCAATGGGACCGGCAGCAGCACCCACAAGGTGGAGGTATCGGCAGTGGAGGAAACCCTATGGGGGGTGGGAGACCAAAACACTGCCCAGTGAGGACTGAGCATGCTCAGAGACCACAGAATGCTGACTGACAGTGGGTGAGGAAAGAAAAACCAAGTGGGAGGAGGAATGGAATGGAATGTCCTGAACCCATCATCATCTTGAACCAATCAAAATCATTTCGTTCTTCAGCCCTCGTTGTAATGCCATGTGGTTACATATAATCATTTTTCAGTGTCTTTATTAAGACTTTGACTAATTTTCCTATTCATTAAATGCCACTCAATATCCTCTTTCTTCTACTTACAAAATAATTCAAGATTAATCACAATTGCTATGCCAAGCCGATTGTCTTTTCATGCATACAAGGGCCGCGAGTCTATTCTTTTCAGTGTTCCGGAATGAACGTTTGATATATACGGTACCTAAAAGCAGCTAGTCCTGCGCTATAAAAGGTAGGAAGACACAGGTCTTTCCAGTTTTGCTTGGCCACAGGCTCAAGAGGAAATGGAATAATCCAAACCATACAGTTTTATGGAATTATTATTTTCTCCATCAGCATCTTACTGAAAACCACCGAAAGAAGAAGCTTGTGTTATTGGGCAGCATGTAACAAATAAAACTTAATTAAAAAGATGCTGTTGTATAACTGCTGATCGGAAGTGAGTCATTCTGTTTTTATATCTAGATATATGGGCTTGTATGTGTTCAGCTGAATTCAAACAGTGTAAGAAGAGATTTGTTGTAGCTGTGCTCCCAGATATAGCACCCTGGGACCAGCTTTGCAGCTACACCAAAGAGATAAGGAAGTCAGGGACAAGTGAGGCTCCTTCTAATCTTGTTGCTTTTTATGGAAATACTTTATTTCAGAAATGGCCAGGCTGCTTCTTAAAGCGACAGCCGTCAGCTAATTGAAACAATATGCAAAGAACTCTTAACAGTTTTAAAGAAGCAGTGTTAATTAACATGCTTTGCTGCCATATGCCACAGTGTGGGTGAAGCAGCACAACAACAGATGTTTGGCAAGGCAAGCCTGGAAGGGCAGAAAATAGTATGGGTTTCTATTGTTGGTAGCCATGCCATCTGAAAGTGCAAGTCCCAATAAGACAGTAGCTGCCTCTATGCGCACATTCAGGTACTTTAACTTAGTGGGGCTTTTAAAAAAGAAAGTCAACAATACCTCACAGTACAAATCATGCGGGTGCACAATGGAGGTGGTCCAATGTGGGCAAAGCTCGATTGGGTCAGAACCACCAGATTCTATGGTTAAATGCATTTGCAATTGATTTCTGTCTGTACCATCGAGACCAGAGCCTGAAGTTATTTAATTGCATGGGTGGCGCTGTGGGTTAAACCATAGAGCCCAGGACTTGTCGATCAGAAGGTTGGCAGTTCGAATCCCTGCGACGGGGTGAGTTCCCGTTGCTCGGTCCCTGCTCCTGCCAACCTAGCAGTTTGAAAGCACATCAAAGTGCAAGTAGATAAATAGGTACTGCTCTGGTGGGGAGGTAAACAGTGTTTCTGTGCGCTGCTCTGGTTCACCAGAAATGGCTTAGTCATGCTGGCCACATGACCTGGAAGCTGTACGCCGGCTCCCTTGGCCAATAAAGCGAGATGAGCGCCACAACCCCAGAGTCGGCCACGACTGGACCTAATGGTCAGAGGTCCCTTTACCTTTACCTTTACAACTGCAGACTCCTTTTCCTTCTATGCAAGTTAGGGGGGCTGTATACTCAAGATGGAAGAATGTTTCTTTTTAAGAGGGAGAGAGAAGGAACCATTTCAGCACATGCTAATTTCCCCACAAAGGCAACGCTATTACGACAGTGGCATCTATGGTGGTGGGGAAGGTAGAAACTTCCTTTTTGTGCAATTAATAAAGCATCAAGAATCCTGTTCTGTATTTAAATTGGCCATAAAAGAACCTGACATTCTAAAGCTGTATGTGAGGTTTGCATATAAACCGCCTAATCCTGTGAAGTTAGCTACCACACACCTAATCCCATTGATTTCCATGGACTTAGGCATTGATTGATTGATTGATTGATTGATTGATTCACTTATTTGTTTATTTGGGCAATTTATATATGACTTATATTTGAACAAAACTCAAAGCCATTTACAGCATAGCTTGAACTGTCTTAAACAAACAGCATATGCAAAAAAATTAGGAAATTTCTGTGTTCTATAAAACACAATTAGCAACTGTCATGGAAACTTTTGTTGAGATTTCTGCATTGCAGGGGGTTGGTATAGATGACCCTCGGGGTCCCTTCCAGCTCTACAGTTCTGTGATTCTATATGAAACAGAGAATTCTCTGTGGTATCAAAATTAACAAGGCACATAGAAGCCAGTTACAAAAATACAAGGAAGATTCCTAATAAATAGAGTAAGCAACTAATCAAGTAAGATATTACAAATGAAAAGCAACTAAAAAGTATAAGTTCAGCTTTTTAAAATAACATGATAGACAATTGGGGGGGAGAGGATTTAACCCATTTCCCATCCACCATACATCAATGTGTCAAAGCAATCTAATTTAATTCCCAGCCCACTCTGTAGCAATAAACACAATGTCATCTAACTGCGGGGAGACTAGGCTAGGTTAATATTTGTACATATGCAGCAGTTCATGACAACAGATTGCAGTGAGATACAAGGAGCCCGATCCACAAACAGCGTATTGGGTGCAGGTGGAGTACTTCTGGAGCAGAGTGGTGTTGGTTGCTGCTGCCTATGGTTATGGCTTGTTAATTCTAGTGCTTTTAAAAGATGTTATTCATTTTTAACATTGCTTTTCTCTCTTTTTAACGCTGCTCTTTTTAACTTCAGAAGCTCCTTACCAAAGTGATCATTGTGGATTGGAAGAGCATTGTAGAAATATTAGATAGATCGATAGATGATAGATGATTAGATAGATGGATAGATAGATAGATAGATAGATAGATAGATAGATAGATAGATATGCTCCAGGGGTTAAAATGAAGAGCCCAGTCTTCAGGAAAGCAATGCCTTTATCCCTGAGTTTACTCATCTGCAGTTCAGCTACAGTTGAATGCCTATCTGCAAGGTGTTTACTGTTGCTAACGGATGGAATTGTTGCTTGGAATGTTTAATTCATAGCAGAACGTGCAGCGTTTGCTCTGTGCAACCCAGCTTTCATCCAATGATGATTGTATAAATAAACAAAGAAATGCTAAGAGAAAACAAATCACCAGTCCATCAAAATGCCTGATAAATTAGTTCAACAGTCTGGACTACAGACATATTCAGTGAATCATCATCTTCACCCAGAGTAAATAAATTCAGATTAAGCCAAACTTGATTGAACCCTGCTGAAGTTTGGCACTGGGAACACAATGGATCAGTCTGAAATCTCACATTAGGAACACATAATCTCATAAGATTTATGACTGTTATTGCTCACCACATATGTTTCTAGGTTACTGTTTGCTGTGCTAAAGATGGGATGCTCAGAGTTTATAAAGGTTTCCTGGTTGTTATATGCTTTAATCGTGTTAAAAGTGTGTGTACTTTGCTTAAGCTCACACACTTTCAAAGGTGGAAAGCAAACTTTAACCTTTGTCACATCCTTGAGTCCCAGTCTTTCTCTTGTTTATATCATCGGCCTCTAATCCACAGGACTTTTGGATCAGAATTCTTGTAAACTGGTTTTGGAGCAATGAAAATGTGCAATTATCCTGTATACCTGGAGTTTCTTGTCAGCTCCTGAGGGGAGAGCTAAATTCAGAGACTTGGAGATAATCTTTTAGAACTTGATTGCCCATGAGGAAAGTGTGTGTGTGTGTGTGTGTGTGTGTGTGTGTGTGTGTGTGCGCGCGTGTGTGTGTGTGTGTCCCACAACAGTCTCTGGTTAAATCTGTGTTTCAGGAAAACAGGAACAAACATTGGTGTTCACAGCACATGTTCATTTTGCTGTGGCTATTATAAGAACCTTTGGGAAAGGCCTAAAATCAGTTGCTTAAACAAAAATGTTTTTATGGGGCCCTGAAAACAGTACAGCGAAGGCACTGGCCAAATATCAATGAGCAGTGAGTTCCAAAGTGTATGATCAATTTCTTGCAAGTGCAGAGCAAATAGTATGTGGCATTTGTAAAAGTGCCACTTCCCACAAATCAAAGTGGTTGGGTGAGTATAGATGGGGAAAGGTGATCCTTCAGGTAAACAGGTCCCAAGCTGTTAATGCTGGAGGATATTCATTACTCACAAAGGATAATTCATGGCTGAATTATAAGTGCCACCTGCATTAGATATGGCATTGATTCTAGAGGATTCTGTAAGCTTGCATATAAATGTTGTGGTCAAGGAGGAGGTTCAGTTCTAGGTCATTGCAGTCACTATGCAGTCACTACTATGGAGAGGCTTCTCCCCTAATAAAATGATACAAGGCTTCAGCTTATACTTTGTTTGAACATCCTTTGATTACTTGCACTATCACCATTCTCAATGCTCACAGCAAAACCAAACTAAACACCTTGGAGCATGCGCAGAGTCCTAGTCAAAGCTAGCTTCTCATACGCACCTGGGCTTTCTGGCCCATGGCTATCGAGAGCTGAGGTGGTATAGGTGGCTAGAATACTGGACCAGGACCTGGGAGTTGTTGTTGTTTAGTTGTTTAGTCGTGTCCGACTCTTCATGACCCCATGGACCAGAGCACGCCAGGCACTCCTGTCTTCCACAGCCTCCCACAGTTTGGTCAAACTTCATGCTTCAAGAACACTGTCCAACCATCTCGTCCTCTGCCGTCCCCTTCTCCTTGTGCCCTCCATCTTTCCCAACATCAGGACCTGGGAGACCAGGGTTCAAATCCCCACTCAGCCATGAAGTTCACTGGGTAACGTTGGACGAGTCACTCTGTCTCCATCTAACCTCCCATGCAGGATTCTTCTGAGGATAAAATGGGAAGGAGGAAAACTATGATGTTGAAAGGTGGGACATAAATGTAAAACAAACCAACACTGTTTCTATTGAGCTCAGTGGTGGAACATCTGCTCTGCATGCAGAAGGTGTCCTGTTCAGTCCCACACATCTCCAGGCTGGGCTGGGAATCTTCCTCTGTCTGAAATGCAGGAGATCTACTGCCACTCAGGGTAGGTAATACTGAACTAATGAACCATCGATTTGGCTCAGTATAAAGTGACTTCCTTTGTTCCCATCCATATGGATTGTGCATTATTTACTGGCGGGGTTTTTTTAATGGTCAACTTTTAAAGTTCAATACTATATGCTGTAACTTACTAGTATGAGATATCCCCAAAAATATGACTTACCGGTATATCGCCAGCCAAAAATGAGATATACTGACCTTTTAAAAAATACTCTGCAAAACAAAAGCTGCTCAGTTGTGGCCTTCCAGGATTTGCTCCAGCCATGAGCCTTGGCTTGACTTTCCGGGTTCCATTGTGTTTCTGCCTGCCAGTCCTGTTTCTGTTGCAAGGCCTTGAGAAGGTCTTAGAGGACTTGGCAGCACAGCAACATCCCACAAAGTCAACGCTACAGCTCTATTTCTCTCCAGCTGCAAGGAGAGCTGAAACCATTTCTAAAAAATAAAGGGGGGGGAGCCCTTAAAAAAAATAAAATCCATGATCTCGCTCTTTCAATGCTTGAGGAACAAGTTCACAGCAATCAAATTTTTTCAACCTTTGGTTGCGTTTCCTCTCCTAACCCTAAGTATCTTAGTTTTCAAGTAAAAGCTGCAGATTCCAGTGAAAGCAGTCTCCAAGGAAGGGTCCTTAGATTAGAGTTGACTTTGTGTGTGCACAAAGGGATGAAATGCAGCCTGCACAAATTCTCCTAATACTGCCTTACCCTGGTGGGAGACTGTGCCAACCCCCCCTCAGTGAAGATGGGAGTGACTGGATTTTGGTGTGACTTTAAAAGCTCAGACTCTCCCTGTCAGAATACTTAAAGGGTCTGTTATTATCTGTACGTGGTAGCGTTTCTTGATAACCAGCACCAAGGTATTGCAATTATGTGATCAAAGTAAGAATGAGGCACTTTTGGAACAAAACTAGAACTTTATTTATTTACACTTGATGAGGGTTACAGCTTAATGGCTACCCTATTAAGGTTCGTTTTAGACAAACACTATTTACAGAGATAATCGAGAACTTTCTTAAACTCCTAACTTTGAACCTGTCTCTGAATAGAATAGTTCCTCCTACAATGACTATAATTTGTGTCCATGCTGCCCCTGACATTGCCTGCCACTGAAGTGATTAATAAACACATATGCCTAACAGGTTTAATTCCCCCACCCACCCATTTGTTAAACTGCACATTATCAGCTTTCCCACTGCACCATTTCCCTGCAACTCCACATTTTGTATCCAACTGCACATTGAGAAAAACAACAACCAATAATATCCTTACTGCTGCATTCAGGTGTATCAGAGAATGTTGCCCTGTTGCAGACCCTCCAAGTGTCCCTATATTCCAGGGACAGTCCTAGATTTACAGAAGCCTTCCCAGTTTCCCATTTGATCCTGGAATGCCCTGCTTTCCCTTAGGAAGTCCCTATTTTCATTGGAGAAATGTTGGAGGGTATGGTAGGATGTCCCTATTTAAATGTTGGAAGGTATGGAGTTATGCAACCCCCGAGCCAAGGAGATGAGCAACTATGCAACCTTGAAAAGACATCTGAAGACAGCCCTGTATAGGGAATTTTTTGAATGTTTAATGTTTTATTATGTTTTTTCTCAGTGCTATTTTTCTAGAAAAAGAGGTGCTGGAACTCACCATGAACTCACTCTTGTTCTCTTATAATGGCCCTCACCTGAGAGGTGCTGGAACTGAGGTCCAGTGAGTTCCAGCTGGAAAAAAAGCTCGTGAAGTCTCAGAAACACTGTTTTTTTATTACTGTTACACTACTGCTGCTTCTGTTGCTGCAGGATTAGGGATAGTACAATATCATCTGAGAACAGCATTGCTCTTCTGGTTTCTTTTTCAATTAATAATGAGATGCTGTAATGAGATTAAAATAATATACAATGTGGCTGTAAGATGGAGATGTAGAATCTGCAGCTCTCCAAATGTTGTTGGGCTACAACTCCCATCATATCTGACCATTGGCCAGGCTGACCGGGGCTGATGGGAGTTGCAGTCCAACATCATCTGAAGGGACACAGGTTCCCTATCTCTGTTATAAGATATGGGACTGATTGCATCAGGGACGGTTCTGCTGAAATTGGAATCCATCTGTGCACCTAGCCAGCTTTTGGGGAAGCCACAAATAAAGTTATGTGATGGGTCATCCTGCTAACCTTCTTACAGGCATTATTTATGTTATATGGCATTAAGCATCCCCTCCAAGGCATGCATTAGGACCAAGCTAATTGATATTTATAAAGTTCTTTGGAGATCTTGAGCAGGGAGCGATGAGCATTTTGATTCACCCCAGGACCACCTGCCTCGAAAAAGGATGCATTAATTTAAATGCTGCCTGGCCCAGTGCAGCCACCAATCTGATATCACTCCAGGAAATCCACAGAACAGATGCAGCTGTCACATTCAATTTCTCTCTCTCCCCAAAACACAGAGGACAAGGAACTCCTTGAGGTGGAGCAAAATAAAACAAATGAAAAAGGAACACATTCAAAGCAGGAGCAGAAGGAAACCCCATTGTTTCACTCTAGCAGCTTATGAAGGTACCACCCGTGTTGCAAGAGAGAGAGTGAGTCATTTTTCCTCCCACAGAGCAAAAATGACCTGGACTCAGCCCCCTCTTCCTCCTCCTTTTTAGCATGTGCATTGGATAGCAGCGTGGCGTGGTGTTTTCACCTTCCCCACATATGCCTGCATTTTGAAGCAGGGAAACCATTGTCAGATATTCCTTGTCGCAGCTTTTAGAGCTCCCTCACCTTTTCCAATCAATCAGTATCAATCAGTGGGCGCCACGCAGCAGCGCCATACATTCATTACACTGCCCACCCATTCAGTTATCAGATTGCCTCTTCTTATTCTGTAACTAGAGGCGGGTTTAGGGGAAGACAACCAGTTCGGTTGCACTCGGTGTGGAGCCTCGGGGGCACCACAGGGGACGCCACAACAACGATGTGGAATGGAAGGTGGGCACCGAATTTTAGTGTCACGCAGGATGCCCCTAAAATTTGAGATGCCCATGGACTACCACTGTGTGCTTTTTATCATATGTTTCAGGCATCTTTCTCAGCATGGGTCACAGTATTCTCCTCAGCATTTCATTTCAATTGAAAAAGAACTATGAATGTTACTAGTCCTCATTGTTGCTTAAAATAAACAAATTGAGGATGATAGATGCAATCAACCTCTCCATAGGGAAAAACCTACTGACATGCCTTGTTTGATTATTTCCACTTGTATCCTCGCCAGTCACTTGGGGTTTAAGCAGGAATGTTATTAAAATTAAATAGAAAAGATGGATTTTAAAGTTAAAATACAGATGTCCTGGTTATAAACAACAAGGAAGTATTGAGTGGTATCCAACTAACACATTCCATTGGTGATTGTGGAATGGAAATCCCCCCTCTCCACCCTCCATGTGCCTCCTAAATCTGTTCTGGGGGTTCCCTCATCACTTTGGAGCAGAACTTAGGAAACTATACATATAGGGAGAGGAGGGTGAATTCCATTGCACAATGAGAAATCCTTGCCCTGACTAAACAATTTGGTTGGGTGCCACCCATTCTTTCTAAAACATCAGAAGCTTTGGTGAAAGTTTCACAAGAGGGTATTGTTGGGATACCACGCTGGCTCTCCTGTTTTTCCTTACTGTTGTTTCTCCTTACTGATTCTATCTTGAGTAACACTACCTGTAGGTTGCTTTTCTCTTCCTTTCTGGTACTTCATCAGTATTAGTGTCAGACTTTTCTTTTGTTAACATCATAACCTCTGCAATGGCCAGATGTGCTCAGAATTGCTTTGATTGCCAGGAGTAATAAATCTTAAATTCATTTACTCTTGCAACCGGCAGTCTTACGAGACTCTTTGTTTCTGCACCCCGTTGCTACATACACCAACAGGAATTTCATTTTAGTATTCAACTGATCAGTGGAACTCACAGCTGCGAGAGGTGGATAAACCCATTTTCAGATTAAACAAGCTAGGGAAAGGGGAATTGCTATATGATTGATGATGAGCAAGTTTCAAACTTAGGGCCTGCAGTAATGGAGTATTCCGAAACACACTCCACAGCTCAGCTGGAAAAAACTGCACACAAGGAGATCACGTTGCGGAGATGAGAAACAATTGCTTTGTTCGAGACTGCAGTAAAGAATAACTCTCTGAAGTTGCCTTTATTGTGCTCGCGCTGTGTTAGCATTTCTATAGCAACTGCATGCTTGCATCTGTCTGATTCCTTCCTTCCTCCTCAAAGAAAGCAAAAGGTGAATTCAGCAGCAAAGTTTACTGCTTAATTAGAAAGATGTGTCTGAACCAACAGGTGTGCACTGAAGTCTGACTCCAAGGACCGGTTACGTGGACAATATGATGCAAAGCATACGAGATTTGTGCTATTGGGAGAAGAAGGCAGATTGCAGCAAGGTTTAGAGCCCTATTCTTGAATGTAATTCAGGTTTACAGTGCAAAAAGCACTGTGTTGTAAGAGCATTGTGGATAATGTAGTGTTCACACTGACTGCCAGTGGCTCTGCAGGATTTCAGACAGGATTAACTTCCAGCCCTGCCTGGAGTCGCCTGGGATTGAACCTGAATCTTTCTGCACGTGAAGCAGGTGCTCTCACTGAACTCTCATTGAACTATTTTACAGGAAGTGCAAGACAACCTCTTGTGCATTGTGGATTTCCAAGCGGATACTTACAGAGGCCTTTCATAGGCATCACAGGAGGTATTAGCAGGTCTATTGGCACCTGAGAACACCACTAGAGCCAGCATCAGCCCAGAGTGTGCCTGGTTGCTCTGCTCAATGCCATCGGATTATACAATCTGATTCTCTCCCCCGGGGATAATTAGGATAGAATATTCTTCATCACCACGCCTTCCTCTTTTTCCATCGCCAGCTAGAATTATCTCGCTATGGATCGAAATAGATTGAAACTAGAAAACAAAGCTGTCATATCCACAATATGCAATTAAGACATTTCTAGGTAAAGACCAAAAATTCCCTCTGCTATTTAACACTCTTCTGAATTTAGAAACTGATGCTCATGTCAAAAATATGAAGAGAGAAATGAGAAGTCAGCTCAGCTATTCCGCCCGGAGTGAAGGGTGTGAATTAGCTCGGGTATTTTTTTCACAGTTACAGAGAACAACTTGCACGTCCCAATCCTCCCTCTGCCCCCACAACTGCATTTTTTGAGAGACAGAAGCGTGTTAAGCACACAATAGCAAAAAGAGAATCCCAGTGAAGAATCTTCGTGCTTTATAGACTTTATTGTAATGCAGATTGTAATCTCCTTGCTGGAAGGGACCTATAATGAATTTTTTTAAAGCATAAATGGTGCTGTAGTAGTGCTGTAGTAATAACATGCCACCACAGTGATTATTGCTGCTCCTATTTGATTCCACCCCCTAAAGGAATTTCAGTGGCTGTACACTAATAAATTATTTGATGTTACCATCAAATCCTATTGGCTAAAATCAACAACCCCACACAACAGTAATGGGGGAATCTGTGGTCCTCCAGATGTTGCTGGACTCCAGCTCCTGTCGTCTGTCCATGGTGACTGATGCAACATCTGGAGGGCCGTTACTGCTCTGTGGGGTTGTTGAGCCCTATCATAGAGGATGCAATACAGGCCCAGGTATTGAGTATGTTTAGCAATACCAGAGTCACCATCTTCTTGATGTCGCCTGCACAACGTCATGAGGAGCAAGGGGGTGTTGCCAAAAGCCCTCTGAACTTTGAGGGGGCCTAGTCCCCTAAAAATGAATAATGCCTTGGGCCCTAGGAGCTGGCACATGTGTTATAGTGTTGCTTGCAGACGTCTCTGTGGAAGCATATTATTATGATGGTGATGATGATGATGACAAATATATAAAGGTAAAGGTAAAGGGACCCCTGACCATTCGGTCCAGTCGTGGCTGACTCTGGGGTTGCGGCGCTCATCTCGCTTTATTGGCTGAGGGAGCCGGCGTGCGGCTTCCGGTCATGTGGCCAGCATGACTAAGCCACTTCTAGTGAACCAGAGCAGCACACAGAAACGCCGTTTACCTTCCCACCGGAGCGGTACCTATTTATCTACTTGCACTTTGATGTGCTTTCGAACTGCTAGGTTGGCAGGAGCAGGGACTGAGCAACAGGAGCTCACCCCGTCAGGGGGATTCGAACCGCCGACCTTCTGATCGGCAAATCCTAGGTTCTGTGGTTTAACCCACAGTGCCACCCGTATCCCTTCAAATGTATAATGGTCCCCAAATCAGGATGGTGACTGCAAGAAGGAGCTCATGTCTAGACCTATCCAGTAGCCCTTTCAGAAGAAGAAATTCTGCTCCTGTAAAGAGGGCCTGTCAATTGTTTTCTCTCTGGGAGCAGCTCAGCAATCATCATTGCCGGTCTGCCGCACTTGTGGGCATTCTACCAGCTACAGATTGGATTGTCCTTGTGGAGGGCATGCCTGGCCTATTCTCTCATATGCTGGTAAGTGCCTCTTAGGGGGATGTTTGCAATTCAGGTCCAAATCCTCAGCAAAGTTTCTATTGATGATGGTAAGGCATACTGCATATATAAAAACCCAAAATGTCAATGCTGATGTCAAACTTGTCATCGTCCCCTGTCAAAGTGCACTGGATGTCTAAGGTCTAGTCTAGTGATTCAAATGCTTCATCTGATCAGAATAAAGAAGAAGAAAAAGTAGGCAGAGGCCTTAGACACAGTAATGAATAATAGAGTTTTAATGCCCTGTATACAGTAGCACTTTAAGGCTATTAAAAGTATTTCAAACCCTCGCTACCTGTAGCGATGGAAGGACCTCCACCCGCTCTCTCTGTTTCTCATTTATCCAATCTTAAATTTAGTTATTCACACTTCTACATCAATGTGAAAATTTCTTTTTTAAATCCTCCTGAAATTTCTCCAGCATTTTAGTGTGAATTTCTGTTTGTACAGTTTTGACTAATACACACGGTTTTGCAAGCAATTTCTCTAAATATAATGCATTTTTGCTTGCTATTTTCACACACACATTTCACTCCTTCCCCTAATATGTGCATTTTTTGTGAACAATGGTTGGTTGGCGAGCAGCAAATTTCAGATAAGTGAAAATTTTGAAGGATGGCTGCATTTCGGTTCTCATATAGTGTCAGAAAGTGTGAATCTGATAAATCCAGCTTTAAGTGTGAACCAAATCAGTTTTCTCCCGCATACCCCATCACCCGCAACTCCCATCAACCCTGGCCATTAGTCTGTGTGGCCAGGGCTGATGGAAGTTGGAGTCCAGCAACATCTGGAAGGTTGGCTGCCACTGGACTAGCGAGACCTGGGTTCAAATTCTGACTCAGCCATAAAACTAACATACAGGGTGACCCACAGCCAGCAACTATCTTTCAGCCTAGTCTAGCTCATAGGTTTGTTGTTTAGATAAAAGCAGGGACTATTTATGTTGCTCTGACCTCGGAAGAGGGGCAGATTAAAAATGCAATCAATAAATGCAAAATGCTCTGCTGAAAATCGTTGCTTCCCCCCCCCCCAGCAGGTGTTCTCAGACTACCCCAGTGAGCTCTAAGATGAGAAACATTTGTTCCGTCCTCTCCAGTTGCACAAACACAAACACTTTGATTGCCAGAACTTTCAACGGTGATCCCAGGAAGGGACCTGCCAAGGCAAATGCATCTGGATTGTAACCACATGGGCTCACGGAGCGCTTACAGCTCAGGGGCTCTTAGGTAGGAGTATTGGCATAGTAATGAACCTGTTTTCCAAAAAGAAAGCTGTGACGTTGGCTGGGGGCAAGCTCCACTGAAGTCAATGGTACTTGCTTCTGAGCAGACTGTAAGAGATTAGCCCAGTGGACCACAGCATTATTGGTCAGGGTAAGGAGAATAGGAAAGTGTGGGGAGGGGAAAAGGGGGCAGACTACTGAGCAAATTCCAGTGTAAGTATGACTGTTGAATGTAAGCTTTGCCATTCCTGCTGCACAATCAGTGCATCAGTCTGATCTCCCTAATGTGGATTCCGCTTGTGAAGGACAGAAAAGAGATATGACTCATGGCAGGAGGAGATGCACAAAGAAAGGTCACTGTACGTCTAGATAATTTACGAAGAAGATATGAGTCTGCTCTGATACATGCAAACAATTTCACCAACTTTCTCCGAATAAACACAAGGCCCCAGGGTGACTGCAGACAGCACTGAATCACATGCATTGCTTGCCCAATCCATTGTTTGTTTGTTTGTTTGTTTGTTTGTTTGTTTGTTTGTTTGTTTGTTTGTTTAGGGAGTGCTGCCCCACCCCTCATAGAACTTCCCAGGATAGCTTACAAAAATCTCTTAACAGAATAAAATAAATTAAAACATACGGAAATGCGCAAAAGCCACAGTGTACAAGCCAAGATAAAATGAACCAGTCTGCATTGAGAAGCTTGAGAAAGTGAAAAATGAAGTATTTTCCTGGTGGTGAAATGACAGGCAGTCAGGTTGTGTATCCACAGCAGTGTCCAGAGGTGGAATGACCACTGGGAGGAGTGGCAGAGAGAAGAAATGCCATGGTGCATCTGCAGCAGCACAACCGGACACCTTCCTCTGCCCCAGCTGCAACAAAACATGTCTCTCCTGTATCGGTCTGTATAGCCACAGCAGGTGCTGCAACCTTCCAACAGTTTACCTTTACCCCCATAGGCACATCCAACAACAAACCTTCCTAGGGAGAGCATTCCACAACCAGGGTGCCACCACTGAGAAGGCCACCTTCTTCCCATGGAGGACTGAGTATGCTCACTTCTTCCTCTGTACACATAGCATATGGGGTATGGGCACTCAAATATCATACTAAAGAGGTAACATTCCGGACTATATCTGTATTGGGTTTGTGGAGGGAGATTATGGGTGCTTTTATTGTTAAATCATGTCAGGATGTTTTAGGGGAAATGACTCATTTCCCCTAAAAGAGCTTGTTTTTTAAAGGAATGCACACACCTCTACCTCCAGCATGAAATGTTTCCAGAGGGGTAGCCCCACAAGTCTCTTGCAGCAAAAACCACAAAGGTGTGATGCAGCTGTGCACTTTTTATGTTTTATTGTGCATCTGGTGAGATGTTAAACCAAGGTGACATCCACACAAGACATTTAAAGAACATTACTTCCCTCTCAAGGAATCTCAGGAACTGTAGTTTGTTAAGGCCACTGGATATCGTAGCTCTGCAAGGGATAAACTGCAGCTCCCAAAATTATTGGGGGTGAGCCATGCGCTTTAAATGCCTGGTGTGTAACTAGCCAAACGATCTTGTCTCACCTTCAAAGCTAGCACTATGTTTATAGCATAAGCCTCCGCTAACTACACCCCTCTTCCTGCAAGGCATCGGGTAGGGTCCTCCTTTGTCAGGCAGATGGGCGGAAATTGTGTGGCAGGCAGAAATTCAACTGATTAAGCCTTTTCTGGTATGGAAATACAGTGATACGCTTCACCTGTTGATATTTTGTCTGTCAGACATCTTATGGCACATGTGTAGTCCCCAATCTATTTTGGGATCTTACATCCCACCTGTAAAAAAAGAACACAAATGCACAAATGGCCTGAAGTGTATGCAAATTTTATGCAAATTTATACCCTCTTTTGCAACTGAGGCAGAGAAAGTAATCCATATGCTAGGGCCAGAAAATCCTGCTTAACCCCCCCCCCTGCTCCTCTCCTCTCATTTTGGAGAGGGGGGGACCTTGACTTTTACCCCAAAATCCTGCCCTAGCAACACTGCAGATCATGGTCCATGACAATTTTCTGCTAAAATTACTCTCTTCTGGCTGGTTTTTTTTGGGGGGGGGGTATGACAGCTGTTTCTCCAAAATAAAGGTTATACACTCATGTTTAAACAGGTTTGTCCCTCATTTATACCACTTGTCAGCAATATTCATCCTGTTAGAGCAAGAAAGGCCACAGAACTATAATCAAATTCTAGGCAACCAAATATTACCACTAATGATCTGTGTAAGCCGACTCTGTGAAAATGCTTTATTAATGTGAAAAGCAGTAGTTAGAAATTACTACTATTAACATACCAATGAGCCTGGAGACTTGCTGAATCAAGGAACAGAGTGGTTTAGCCTTCTTCCCCAACCTGGTACTTACTGTACAGATGTTGAACTACAATTCCCATCAAACCTGATCATTGGTCATGCTACTGGGGCTGGTGGGAATTGGAGTCCAAAATATCTGAATAGTACCAAGCAGAGGAAATGTGGTCTAGTCCAACCATTGTCAACCTGGCACCCTCCGGATGTTTGGGAGAACAGCTCCCATCATGCTGGCTGTGGTTGATCGGAGATGTAATTGTAATGATGATGATGATGATGGAGCAGTTGAATCTCACTTTTCAGCCAAAAAGGTGCCCAGAGTGGCTTAAGGGTAAAGGTAAAGGGGACCCCGAACATTAGGTCCAGTCGTGGCCGACTCTGGGGTTGCGGCGCTCATTTCGCTTTATTGGCCGAGGGAGCCGGCGTACAGCTTCCGGGTCATATGGCCAGCATGACTAAGCCGCTTCTGGCAAACCAGAGCAGCACACGGAAACACCGTTTACCTTCCCTCCGGAGCGGTACCTATTTATCTACTTGCACTTTGACGTGCTTTCAAACTGCTAGGTTGGCAGGAGCAGGGACCGAGCAACGGGAGCTCACCCCCGTCGCCGGGATTCAAACTGCCCACCTTCTGATCGGCAAGTCCTAGGCTGTGTGGTTTAACTCACAGCGCCACCCGTGTCCCCCAGAGTGGCATACATACCACCATTTAAAGCAAGACAGTTCCTGCCCACAGGCTTATAAGCTAAAACAAATGACACACATGGGGAAAGGGGCAGGAAGCGAAGAGTGGGAGGGAATAAGAAATCAAACACCAACTCTTAAGCTGGCAGAGTTCAGAGTGCCTGATGGAGCTGGTCGTCACAGCAGAACTGCTGGAGTGAGCCCGGCTTCCCATCTCTCCCGCTAAGGGAGAGATGTGGTGGCATTTTCTATGGAATGTTTTCGTAATCCAAAGCATCCTGAGGGCACCAGATAGGCAATGACTGGTCTAATACGACACCCTTGCAACAGTGACCAGACAGGTATCTCTGAGAAGCTGAAAGCTTCCCAGTTTTGTGTCTCAAAAACATCTGTGATTGGCATAGGCTGCCTCTGAACCTGGAGGTCAGACACTTTCCCCGCTTAATATGCAGCATCACCACCTCACCCACAGACACCTGAACATCTGGCTGAACATCTGGTGGTAGTGTGATGGCTTACACACGCACAGAGAGAAGTGAATAGGCTAGCCGGTGTCCCAAGTGTGCGGACTACCTCTGACTGCACAAGGATTGTGAGAACAGCGAACTCACTGGAGAGGGAAGGGAGAACCATGAGCCCTTGTGAACCAGCTGCCAATCCGTTTCGGCAAGGGTCCATTTCTGAAAACGAACGAGACGCTCGCGGATCTCCCTGCTAAGACGGGAAAGCATTGCAAAGCAGGCAATTTCTGGACACGGAAGCGTGACTCGCTGGCTCTGGGGCGTCAGCGCGATGGGCTCGATCGCCACTGAGGGCAAGAGAGCTTCATGCTGTGATGAAAGCATTGCTCATGACAGATACTCTTATCTATACAGAAGGAGGCTGGCATCTGTGGCAGAGCTGTGTGTAGGTGGGGGAGAGGAAAGGCACCCCCCCTCCCAACACTCAGGCAGGAATCAGTTCCCCTCGCACAAGTGCGGACTGGCTGCCTTGCCTGCCCGCGCCCTATTTTCCCCCACCATCGATGCCCGCAGGCGACGGGTCTTCTGTCGGTCAGCTCGCCAACACAACACGCCTATTCCCTGCCTGCGCGCAGATCGAGTGAGCGCCCATCAGATAGTGTCGCCTCGTTGCTAGCGGTGCCGATCGCAGCCCTGTCCCTTCCCGTGGCCCAGGAGCACGATGTCTTTGCGAACTTCGACCTTTAGAGCAAAAAAGGTGTAGGGGGGGATGTTGACTGTAGGTATTGTGGATTATGATTATGATGACTATTAGCAATCTGCACGGGGATGTGGGGTTAGGGGAGACAGGTGGCTAGGTGGGTGGTGGCTGTAGTCGCTCTAGAGCGATCGGTCCCATTCAGTCCCAAGACACGGAGCCAGGCTAGTTTTTGTGCACGCGGAGCCCCTGCAAAACCTGCCTTCCCTAAGAAAAGGTGTGCATGGAGCGCATCCCTCTGTGGTACCTCAGGTACCTCTCAGCTGCAGCCCGACCGGAGGAAGAAGCAGGCGGCGCCCACCTTGGGTCGGGGTGCGGGGAGGCGTTCAATCCTCAGGCAGGGCTTGCCTGGAAAGTGGGGGGATGCCGGTGGTCGCCATGACTGCTGCTGCTGCAGCAGCAGCCGCAACCGCCGCCGCCGCCTTCAACTGAGTCGGGAGGCGCGGCTGGAGAGGAGCTGTCCATTCAGCACCACGGCGCCGCGGCTTCGCTCTTGGTAGTAGCTCAACTCTCGGGCGTTGTAGGCGCTCCAGGATGTGAGCAACGCCCGCTGACACCTTCTCCGGGAAAGGGGCTGTCTGCCTACTTCCATCACACAAAAGGTTAGGCGGCGGATCGGTTCCTGGAGCCAAGACATCTTCAGCCTGGATGAAGGACCCCGCCCCAGCGATGCTCGAGAGGTGCTGGGGGAAGTTTCACGCTCCCAAACGGGGTCGCAGCAGCAACAGCAGCTCTTGAGGTAAACGGGGGTATGAGTATTTAAACGGCGGGGGTTCCTATTTTAGTCCAACATGGGGAGTTGGCCGTCGGAAACCACTGTCTCTCCTCGCCCTTTGTTATGATGGAGAGCGAGAGAGACCCACACGCTTACTGAGAGGTACCTGGGAGGTAGAGAGAAGGCAGCAAGAGAAGCTTGCCTTCACTCCACTCGCCAGCGCTACAGACTTTGGGGGAAGACGCCTGCTAGTCTGTCACCTGGAGCTGTTTTGGCTGCCCATCCAACCATTAAAATCCATGCCCTATTTCCAGCAGCTCCACTCTTGCTAAAGGAGGGGCTGTGGCAGTCAAGGGCTATGCATGGTATTGTGCCAGTTACAGCACTGCCAGAGGATGTGCACGGAAAGAAAAAGAGGGGAAAGGGCCAAGGATGCACAGGGTGTCCATTTGTGGATTTAGCACACACTAAGCGATCCCCTCATCTGTAGTGGAGAACAAAAGCTACGCCTTAAAGAACGGAGCCTCTTTGTGGTAATCTGTTAATATGTGTGGGGTGCTTTGGGTGTAAGACTATTTTTTGACCCAAATTAAACACAAAAGAGTGGGGGTAGGAAGAATTAAGAATCCCCTCACTACTGGATAACACTGAATGCCTCCTTTAATTATTCCATAGGTCTTCTCTCCCTGCCCCATATAGATTTGGAAGACACTCACTATGACAGGGCTGAGTCTGAGGGATTTATCAGAGGCTGATTTTGAAGACAGTGAAATCAGCATCAATGTCGGAGGCTTTAAGAAAAAGATGAGATCCAACACACTGTTGAGATTCCCTGAAACGAGGCTGGGTAAACTGCTGAACTGCAATTCAAAGGAGTCAATTCTAGAGCTTTGTGATGATTACGATGACACTAAGAACGAGTTCTACTTTGACAGGAACCCTGAACTTTTCCCTTATGTGTTGCATTTTTATAACACTGGAAAGCTGCATGTGATGGGTGAGCTCTGCGTGTTTTCCTTCAGTCAGGAAATCGAATATTGGGGAATCAATGAATTCTTTATTGATTCTTGCTGCAGTTACAGCTACCATGGGAGGAAAATGGAACCAGACCAAGAAAAATGGGAAGATCACAGTGATCAGGAAAGTACCACCTCTTCCTTTGATGAGATCTTGGCCTTCTACAATGATGCTGCTAAGTTTGACAAGCAACCCTTTGGGAAAGTCAGGCGGCAGCTGTGGTTAGCTTTAGACAACCCTGGCTACTCTGTCTTGAGCCGAATATTCAGTGTCCTCTCCATTGTGGTTGTTCTTGGATCCATAGTAACCATGTGCCTCAACAGCCTCTCAGACTTTCAGATTGTTAATAGCAATGGGAACTCTGAGGAAGACCCTCGATTTGAAATTGTGGAACATTTCGGTATTGCGTGGTTCACTTTTGAGCTGGTGGCAAGGTTTGCCGTGGCCCCAGACTTCTTGAAGTTTTTTAAGCATGCACTCAATCTAATTGACCTAATGTCCATCCTTCCATTTTACATCACTTTAATTGTTAACTTGGTGGTGGAAAGTAGCCCTGCTTTAGCTAATTTGGGTAGAGTAGCCCAAGTGCTGAGACTGATGAGGATATTCCGTATCTTAAAACTCGCACGGCACTCAACAGGCCTTAGATCTCTTGGAGCCACCCTCAAGTATAGTTACAAGGAGGTAGGGCTTCTCCTGCTATACCTGTCTGTTGGAATCTCTATATTCTCTGTAGTGGCTTACACAATTGAAAAAGAGGAAAACAGGGCCCTGGAGACCATCCCTGCTTGCTGGTGGTGGGCTACAGTTAGCATGACCACAGTTGGTTATGGAGATGTTGTCCCAGTGACCACGGCAGGCAGGCTGACAGCTTCTGCATGCATCCTTGCTGGCATCTTGGTAGTGGTCCTCCCTATCACACTCATTTTCAACAAGTTCTCCCACTTTTACAGGCGCCAAAAGCAGCTAGAAAGTGCCATGAGGAGCTGTGATTTTGGGGATGGGATGAAAGTTGTCCCTTCAGTCAACTTAAGGGACTACTATGCCTACAAAGTTAAATCTCTTATGGCCAGTCTCACAAACATGAGCAGGAGCACCCCAAGTGAGCTAAGTCTGAATGATTCACTGCATTAGTCTCTGGTTCTAAGACCAGTTTGCATGATGGAAAACCAAGAGCTGTATTTATGTGTGTTGTTTTTCCTCACCCCGGCATCTAATATCATCCATTAAGCACCATGGGCAGGTCCACATAACCATTCTTCCTCCACCACCATCCTTTTTTTGGCAGTAATCTCTCAGTAGCAATTCATATGCACTTGAGTCTTGTGAATGGTTCATCGTACATTCGGATTTAGAGACGACATGCATTTTGAAGTTTGTTCAGCTTGTGCTAGCTTGCAATTGGAAGTGTGTTGAACCCATCACAAAGCCATGGTGCACATAAATACCATCACATGCAAAGGGCCACCTAATGGGGAAAATGGTTGTGGGAATGCACTTACCTTGGCAATTGTGAAGAATATAAAGTTTACTTACAGAACGATACGTGGTGCATTTTCGTCTAGCTACATAGAAACAGCCTCCTGGTTTTTCTATGCAGCTGTATTTGTCTCCATGACGTGTAGTGCTGGTGATGTTGAGCTTCTTTGTCACATGCATATTTTGCTTTGGAAGTCCTTGTGAGAGAACCGAAAAGAATATTTCCAGGAAGACTACAGAAACAAATCACCTGCAAAGCTGGAAATGTGGCTATCCCAGTTCCATGCACGCTTGTGGTACAGTAAAAAGGCCACACGGTTAAATCACGCCTTTGTTTAAGACCATTATAAAGCAGCTATAACACCCAGATTGCATTTCCAAAACCACTTGCCGCTATCATACTTTACTAGTTAATTGAGAATTCACTTGGGGAATCACTGCCCGTTTATGAGAAGTAAAGCTGTTGTAACCACAATTGTGCAGCTTCAATTGAGTTTGATTATTCTGAAGAAATGGGAAGCAATTGTCAGCAACCCCTACCCTAAAGTGTGATAGAATATTGGGAGAGAGTGACAGAATGTTGGGGATCAATCGATAAATAGACAGACAGAATGATTTCCAAGACCATCCAGTAAGGGCATATTTTTATTTCTTCTGGGTGTCATTGATAAGACTCTCGTTCACAGGAACTGATCTGTGATGACAGATTTCAAAAAGCTATCTCCCATCAGCTCCTGCTCCTGAAACATGCATTAGGCCAACCTTTCAAGAGCCTTAAAAAGAAAGAAAATACCCACTTTTGTGCTGAAGGAAATATTTAAGGCCTAATCTTCCTAGACATCAGAAACTGATACCAACTCTTAACTTCAGTATAATCTTTCGTGCTCAGAATTTACATCTCTCTCTCTCTCTCTCTCTCTCTCTCTCTCTCTCTCACACACACACACACACACACACACACAATGTCTGAGCTAAGGGATCAACATTAGAAGATATTCTTACAGCTGACTAGTAAAAAGAAATACACCAAATCCAGTGGTAAAGGCAGCAATGTAATATGCAAGCTGACAACTTGAATGGCTTTAAAATAGATTAGACAAATTCATGAAGGATAATGTTATCAGTGGCTATACTCTGCCTCCACAGAGTATTGTGGACACAATTCTCTGCTTTCACAGTGGGAGGCATATACTTCTGAATACCAGTTCCTAGAAACCACAGAAGCAGAGAGTGCTCTTGAACTTAGGTCCTGCTGGCTGGTTTCCCACAGGTGTTTGGTGGTCAACCATTGTGAGAGCAGGATGCTGGACTAGATGGGCAATTGGCCTGACTCACCAGCCTTTTCTTATGCTCTTTGTTTCTGAGAGGGAGCCACAGGTTCCAATGAGAAGGATGGAGAGGACACATTATATTTTAACATTTGAATGGGAGGCCATTTCCTAGGGGGACCTAAATTCATGTTCAGGAGGCTCACTATGAAACAAATAAACCATACCCATAAAGAGAGCACAGTTCTATACATCTCTACTCATATGTGACACCCACTGAGTTCAATGGGGCTTGTTTCCAGGTAAGTGGTTATAGGACTGTAGCCTCAAACAATCATCTCAAGCAAGGGTTCCCAAACTGTTGTCTATGGACCACCACTGGTCCACAAAGTTCATTCAGGTGATCCACAGTAAAAAGACAATAAAAAAACCATACAGCATCTAACACAGAACATTACAATTGCTACAACTGGCAGAAAAACAATTGACTGGCCGTCCAAGACCCTCAGCATTTTACAAGTGGTCCAGGGGGCAGGGAGGAATTTGGGAACCACTTATCTAAAAATTCTGGTTGAAGGAACCTAACTGATCTCTTAGGGGAGGCGGTTCCACACTACAGTTTCATAATATATATGTTGGCCAGTCCTACCATTAGACAAAGTGAGTCATGCTCCCAGCCATTTTCCTCTGCTAGAGGTCAAAGTGGCATATGCTCCATGGTTTGTCTTGCCACTGCCACCATCCTCTTAGAGGATATGGAGGATGCTATAAGCTTACCAATGATGAAACAAGATTCAAGCACCTGTCGAGTCAGCTTTTGTACACGGAAAGGAGAGGGGAAACCATCTTGTCCTTTACCTCAGGCAGCAAAATACTTCAGGCCAGCCCTGCACATACACAAGGCTAAAGAGATGTGGGCACTACCCTTTGAGTCCATGCTTTAGCCAACCCAGAAGTTCATTTCTAAGTTGAAAAATGCTGTGGCCTTCTGAGCTGGTGGCCCTCTCTCAGCTTGCGACAGTGTTCAAACCATATTAGATCAGCATTCAACTAGATTGAAAGTTGTTTGCATTGTATCCTGGAGTCTGGATGGTCTCAGAGAATGTTTAATGCTAAATACTCCAACACCATACATTGCGTGGAAATAGGTCTCACTGATTTCAGCAAGACTTATTTCTACAATCTGGGGGATAACTTCTTCTGCACACGCACACACTTCCAAAACATCCCCCAACTCTGGAGGGACTCTTACGAACATGTGTAATCCTGGGTGCTTATCAGGATCCTTGCAGAGCTTTGGATCATGGTGCAAGATTAGGCAGCTTTCCTATTTAAGAACTTGTGTGAAAAGGACTGAGTCACTACTCCTGATTACTCCTATTTCTGAGCAGGTGCAGAAGCGTGGCGTGATTTACACTCCGGTGTGGCAGGACCATAGAGTCTGCCAGTTTACCAAATGGTTTACATGAACATTATGGTAAGGCTAGGTAAAGGTAAAGGTACCCCTGCCCGTACGGGCCAGTCTTGACAGACTCTGGGGTTGTGCACCCATCTCACTCTATAGGCCGGGGGGGCAGCGCTGTCCGGAGACACTTCCGGGTCACGTGGCCAGCGTGACAAAGCTGCATCTGGCGAGCCAGCGCAGCACACGGAACGCCGTTTACCTTCCCGCTGGTAAGCGGTCCCTATTTATCTACTTGCACTCGGGGGTGCTTTCGAACTGCTAGGTTGGCAGGCGCTGGGACCGAGCAGCGGGAGCGCACCCCGCCGCAGGGATTCGAACCGCCGACCTTTCGATCAGCAAGCCCTAGGCGCTGAGGCTTTTACCCACAGCGCCACCCGCGTCCCTATGGTAAGGCTACTACTTGTTAAATTATTGTGTGTATTCACGCAAATGAATGGTCCTACTTGTGATTTGTTGGATTTAGTGTTTTGACAGGTAGCACATAGAGAGCTGCCTTGGACCATGTCAAACCACATGCCCTTCCAGCTCAGTATTTGTCTACTCTGACTGGCAGTGGTTCTCCAGGGTCTCAGAGAAAGGTATTTCCATCAGGTGCCGCCTGATTCTCTTAAAAATGGAAATTCCAGAGACTGAACCTGGGACTCTCTGCATGCCAATTGTGTGCTCTACCCAGTAGGGTAGGATCTCTCCTTATTTATGCCTCGGTATTAAAAGTCAATACGTTCATCAAACTAGAAAGACTTGCATTATTTACAAATTAAATCATTCTTGAGCCATGTCCTCAGAAGAAAAATGTGAGTGACAGATGTGGGTGAAATAATTGAGGGCGTCGGGAATTATCCTGAGGCAGCTGGAGGTTAAATGAGAAGTTTGTGTTTCTGATTCCCCCCCCCCCAAGAAATCCTAATCCCATTTTACCACGGAATGGTTGAATTCAAAGTGTATATAAATACCGTATTTTTCGTCCCATAGGACGCTCCGTCCCATAGTACGCACCTAGTTTTTTGGGGGGGGAATAAAGGAATTCCCCCCCTTTATTTCCCCCCTAAAACCAGGTCGGGGAAACCGAACCAGGTCGGGGAACAGCGGGATGGCGGCGCTGCACCTCCCTGCTGTCCCCCAAGCTTGTGGGACTGGCCGATGTCTGCCCGGCGTGCAGGGTGCTCTGCTTCAGGGCGCGCCTCTACCAAGAAGGCCCTGTGCCTGGTTCCCTATAGCTTCACTTCTTGCAGTGAGGGAACTGCCAGAATATGGCAACGGAGAGGCCAAAAGTGCCTTGAGTGCCAAGGAAAACAAACATGGAGCCTGGCACGTTTCCCTGCGCAGCTCTGCTGCCTGTCCGTGCTGATACAAAAGTCCTTCCTGCCTCTGCCTCTTGCCGGTAGCAGAGTAAACACAGCGGTGAAGCAATTGCAGCATAAATTCAGACACAAAGGCGTTCCTTATCTTGTTAGCCTTTAATCATGAAGTAAAACATCTCTTAAATCTCTCCCGGTGACAACGCACACATCTTGCGTCCTCTCACCGCAAAAGCGAAACCAGACTGAAACTCTCAGAGTCAAACCACTCCCATAAGAGTTTCTAACCACGCCTCAGGAAAGAGACGTCACCAGAACTCTTTAACCCTGTGAGTTCTGAAACCAATAACACAGAAGGCCCTCGGCACTGGACCTCAGTGTTCAGGCTGAACAATGGGGTGGAGATGCTCCTCTTAATCTCAGGGTCATGGGTTTGGGCCCCACATAGGGCAAAAGATTCCTACATTGCAGGGGGTTGGGCTAGATGACCCTTAGGGTCCCTTCCAACTCTATAGTTCTATGATTCTAAATGATATGTACTTGGATTATCTGACCTGGGCCTCATCTAGATGTGTGGAAATTGCCAAAATCCTTGTGGCAAAAATAAGGACCACTTACCGGCTTGAACCCAGGAGCAGCAACTGCGATGCGGTTCAGCAGTCAGGAGTCGAGGGTGGTTCCGTGGTCTTCCCGCACGATTGATGGATGATGTCAAATGCAAGCCTCATTCCAAAGGCAGTTAAAAAAATTAAAACCCCTTAGATTTTTCCTCACTGCTCTTTTGGCCAATGGCAAGAATTAATTTCTTTGGTGTTAAAACAAAAAACTCCCTGGATTCCTAAACCAACTATCCTTTTAACTTCTAGCCCAAAGGAGTTGCAAGTTCCCTCCAGCTCACAGATTCCTCCAGCTTTAGTCAGGAACACAGGGAAGCTGCCAACTGCTGAGTCAGACCATTGCTCCACCTAGTTCTACATTTTTGGAATGGGTTGGCAGAGGTTTCACGGGCATCTGTAGGAATTTTTATGGGGTGCGGGTGTGACTAAAACGCTGAAAGTTGCTCCTTTTTAAAAACCCAAGAAGAATAATGGCTGTACCTCAGGTTCTACAAGTGATAGAAACTTCCTCTTTTAAATAAATGAAATCTTGAACTATTGAGATTATGGTTCATCAAGAAGGGGTATGACAAATGCCCCCCCCCCCTTTGCAGACACCCATAAGTGGCTTTCCAGAGTTTCAGGCAGGATTGACCCTTGGGCACACAAGACACATGCCCTGATGCTGAGATATGACTTTTCCCCATTAGTCACATTTGGGGCACATAAATTAGTTTCAGATTATTCCCTGTTATAGTTTGATTATTGATGGCTAGGCTTTGTTGAAACTGCAGAAATGGGTTGAAATATTCTCAGTGTTGCATTTTACTACGAAAAATGAATGGCACGACAGAGACCAGTGTCTGTTTTTATTGCATTGTTTGGAAGAAATTTTCATTAATGCTTTTAAATGCATTCAAGTGCTTTGATTAAGATGGGCTTAACAAATAAAACATGTTGCAGTTTAGCATGAAGTCACTGTCCCAGTTCAATAGAATAACAATGCTACAGTGAAACTTCTCACACCATGAGTTTAGAAAGTGATGACTCATTAAGACTTTATTTTGCCAGTGAAACTGTTGGGTTGAAATATGGAAACTATTTTAAAAGAATGAGCCAAGCACACATCTATCACAACTGCAGCAAACTGGACTCACTGAATGCAAAATTCCCCAAACCTGGAGAATGACAGAAGAAAATAAACCACAGGCCATTGTTTTCTGAGAAGACCAAAGTGAAGACTTAGCCAAGTAAATGATCCCATTCCTTTACAAGTAGTAACTGATGAAGCAGGAAAATAACAGGGGATGGGGAGGTAGATACCTGGGTCACATCCATACCATATATTTAAAGAACATTTATACCACCTTAACAGTCATGGCTTCCCCCAAACCTGGTACCTCAGGTTAAGAACTTAATTCGTTCCGGAGGTCCGTACTTAACCTGAAACTGTTCTTAACCTGAGGTACCACTTTAGCTAATGGGGCCTCCCACTGCCACCACCGCACGATTTCTGTTCTCATCCTGAGGTAAAGTTCTTAACCCGAGGTACTATTTCTGGGTTAGCAGAGTCTGTAACCTGAAGCATCTGTAACCTGAAGCGTCTGTAACCTGAGGTACCACTGTAGTCCCCACTCTATCCACTAGAGCAGGCTGGGTCTAGCATCAGATACAACCCAGAGGAGCTAGAAGTTGACAGAGGGGGAGACAAGAAAAGCAAAGGAGGATTCCCATTTCTACCATTTTGGCCAGTCCTGTGTGAGGCGCCGTTTCCATGCAGCAGTCGCTGACAGGGTCAAACTACCCTATGTATAAATAGGGATCCTTCTCGTGCTTGTTGGACATGGCTGGGGCAGTGCTGCTGCCTGTTACATCTTTGCAGTGTAATCGCTGATCTGCTCGTTGGTGTGTGCCCAGTGGCGTAGCGTGGGTTGTCAGCACCCGGGGCAAGGCAAGTAATTTGCGCCCCCTAACCTGTGGATTTGCGCCCCCTAACCCGTGGATTTGCGTCCCCTAGCCCTAACCCCCAGATGTTGCGCCCGGTGCGGCCGGCCCCCCTGCACCCCCCACGCTACGCCACTGTGTGTGCCTGCTTGCTCTCTCTCTCTCTGTGCCATTTAAAGGACACATATCTGGCCTCACACTCAGCACGTGTGACTATGACTGAATCTGTATAGAAATGGGATCTTTAGCATTTAAGTGTATTCAGATTAAGGCATTTCCAGCTGAGCAACTTACTTTGTAAAAAGGATTACAATTTGATATGGAACTGAGGTTTCTAATATAAAGTCAGCTTGTGCCACTGGGGGGGGTACATATCATACATCCCTTTTGGCAGCGTAGGAATTATTTTAGAATTTGCAGTGAAGTAATTAATGCTTGCTCAGGTTTAGTGAGAGTCAACATTAATTATATTAGCTGCTAATTGTACTTTTCAGCAGACTTAAGGATTTTTTTTTGTAGTGGCTTAACAATGTGTTTTCACTGATTAATTGATAAAGCAATTTGCAAATTCAATTCTATACCACCTTAATGCACTTCCTGGAAGTTCTTGTAGTTTCAAATATCAAGAAATTGATCACAGATTAACCCCCATACAATGTCTCCTGAATCCAATTACATGAGTCTATAGTCAGGACTAAATGGGTGCTTTCCTCTGGAAAAAGCAGGAGTTAAATCAGTTGTGACTCATGAGTCTTTATTTATTATTGCACTTATTATTTGTGTTTCCATTACAAAATGCACCCCAAAGCAACTTACTCAATGCATTCTTACCTCATTCTTCAGCAGAAAAGGCTCCCAGAGTAGCTTACACCAGATCAGTAACTAACAAGACAGCCCTTGCAGGCTTACAATCTAAAAGACACAACACGAAAAGAAGAAGAGAAACAAGCAACCTCAGGCAACAGTTCTTAAAGTTACAAGGTTCTTATCTCAATCAGCTGAAATGGTAATAGGTCAGGGAGAGGAGAGCTGGTCTCTCAACACAGCCAATGGAGTGCCTCGCTTTTCCATCCCTCCTTCTGGTGGCTGATCCTTGATGACCACTGAGATTTTACATGCCTTAAAACTGGCCTTTGGAGCTACTTTGCTAGCAGATGGGTTGGGAGGAAAGTCTGAGTTATAGCAGAGGTGGACAAATTGTGGCCTTCCAGATGTTGCTGCACTACAACTGCTCCCATCCCTCCCTATCGGCCAAGCAGGTAGGAGCTCATGGGAAATGGAGTCCAACAAAAAAAAAAAAAAAGGAAATGGAGTCCAACAACATTGTTTTGTGTGTGTTGCTATGTTGGGTGTTCTTTCCCAGCCAGCCAGATGGGCGGGGTAGAAATAAATTATTATTATTATTATTATTACTGTTTATATTGCAAAATGCCCTGTAATCCTTGGATGAAGGGCAGCACCTCAAGGACCAACACCTGCCCACCCCTGAGCTTCATGTAGCTTGCAAGTTTGGTTTTTCCCCTTTCCTCCAGTACTGGAAATACTTATTACCTTATTTAAGGAACATGGGCCTGACACTGAATAGAAGCAACAAACTCCTTCATACTATCAGGAAGCCACTGTAATGGAGCAAACACTAGAAATGTGTTCTCTATAATCAGTTATGGCGGACCATGGGCTCCACAGTCGCAGAATAAAGTCTTACCCAGGCCCAGATATAGTCACAAACGGCAGACAGTAAGCACACTTTCCTATCCAAAGAATCCCATACCTTGAAATCTGCTATTGTCTAGAGAGTGAAGTAGTTGGATAATGGTTCAGAGGAGCCGAATTCATGGTGGAACAACCCAATGCTACTGAAAGAGACATGTAGCAACCCAAAACTGTGATAGATACCAAAATAAATATAATTATTACCACCCACCCCTCACTTGCACATCCCAGGGCAGGTTAAAACAATTTAAAATTCAGTACAATGGTACCTCGGGTTAAGAACTTAATTCGTTCTGGAGGTCTGTTCTTAACCTGAAACTGTTCTTAACCTGAGGTACCACTTTAGCTAATGGGGCCTCCCGCGGCCGCCGTGCCGTGGTGGTGCAATTTCTGTTCTTATCCTGAAGCAAAATTCTTAACCCAAGGTACTATTTCTGGATTAGCAGAGTCTATAACCTGTAGCATCTGTAACCCAAGGTACCACTGTATTAAAACAGTTAAAACAGATTACATTAACGGGAATAGGGTGGGTCCTGAACATACTAGTATATGTTAGTATATACTAATGTTCAATAAACATGCTAATTTGCCAGGATGTGGAGAGGCGGAGCCAACACTGAAAAAAACCCCAAGTTTTATACATGGGTATAGCCAGGATTAGGGACGCGGGTGGCGCTGTGGGTTAAACCACAGAGCCTAGGGCTTGCTGATCAGAAGGTCGGTGGTTCGAATCCCCGCAATGGGGTGAGCTCCTGTTGCTCAGTCCCTGCTCTTGCCAACCTAGCAGTTTGAAAGCACATCAAAGTGCAAGTAGATAAATAGGGAAGGTAAACAGCGTTTCCATGTGCTGCTCTGGTTCGCCAGAAGCGGCTTAGTCATGCTGCCACATGACCTGGAAGCTCGGCCAATAAAGCGAGATGAGCGCCGCAACCCCAGAGTCGGCCACAACTGGACCTAATGGTCAGGGGTCCCTTTACCTTTACTTTTATAGCCAAGATTTATTGGGGGAGCAGAACCGAGTTCTCAGTGATGCAGTTGGTCAGTTAAGCTGGCATTTCCATTTATTTACTTGATTGGGGGGGTGCAGCTACGCCCATGGCACTTCCTGATTGCTGAGGGATAAGTGTGAATGAGCTAATGGCCTCATGTCCAGCTTGTGGACTTCCCATAGGCATTGGTCAACCAATGTGAGAACAGAATGCTAGACTCATTTACCGGCAACAGCAAAGAACTGCAGCAGAATCTTAACTAAGTTGTCTTTCTGGAGGGGGGTTGTATTTTATTAAGCTGAGTATTAATGAAAAGTGGTCCCTTTTGTTCCACACCCTCCCCCCTTGCCAGTAAACAGAAGGCACAGAGTTCTCATTTTCTCTTTGGTAGATTGGGGACTCGGCAAAGCAGCAATAATACTCAGAGGTGCTAAATCAATATGACATGACCTTTCGGCTCTTGCACAACAAGTCCTCTCCCCCCAGGCCCAGCTGTGCAATTGTTCCTAGTGACGTGCTTCTCAAACTGACTGTCCTTTACTGTATCGGTTATTTACTTTCATTCACAACAGGCTTTGTGGTCATTGTTGTTTTAAGTTTCCTAACTTTGTCTAACGGCACTTGGATAGCATTCATCTTGCTGTCACCATTTCTGTTCCTTGGAAAGCTCTCACACCACAGCTCTTCCTTCGGTTAGCTTGCCTGACTTTCAACAGAATTTCACCTGGGGCGAATTTGGTCCAGTGTTTCCACTTTCCAGCTGTGTGCAAGGAGGCAGGGATGTAATCACATCCCCTCCAGGCTTTTAGAAGTATCTTAAGCAAAACGGATCCTAAAGAGAGAACAAGTATTTTCCATCAGAGAATAATAAGGTACTGTATTAAGAAAAGAGACAGCACATAAAGAATTATATAGAACAAATTGCTGGCTTCTTTTCTATCCAAGAGTCTCCCCTAAGCCTTCTATTGTTTTGTTTTAAACACTGGAATCTGTGTCGGTCCAGAAGAAACTTTTCACAATCCACAGACAGGCAACACCAACCAAAATATCACAAAAATAGCCAGCTTTTTTTCTAGGCGAACTTCATGTAAAGCAAAATGGGGGAGGGGCTGGGTTGATGTTGAAACCTCAAAGACTTCACTTAATGCAAGGCTGAAGGTGGTATATGAGAGGAGATCATATACTTAGGATGCAGTCCTACATCCACTAGCCTGGGAGTAAACACTGAGAGCCAGTGTGGTGTGGTGGTTAAGAGCGGTGGACTCGTAATCTGGGGAACCGGGTTTGCGTCTCCGTTCCTCCACACACAGCTGCTGGGTGACCTTCGGCTAGTGGGGTGCCACAGGGTTCTGTCTTGGGCCCGGTCTTATTCAACATCTTTATCAACGACTTGGATGATGGACTCAAGGGCATCCTGATCAAATTTGCAGATGACACCAAACTGGGAGGGGTGGCTAACACCCCAGAGGACAGGATCACACTTCAAAACGACCTTGACAGATTAGAGAACTGGGCAAAAACAAACAAGATGAATTTTAACAGGGAGAAATGTAAAGTATTGCACTTGGGCAAAAAAAATGAGAGGCACAAATACAAGATGGGTGACACCTGGCTTGAGAGCAGTACATGTGAAAAGGATCTAGGAGTCTTGGTTGACCACAAACTTGACATGAGCCAACAGTGTGACGCGGCAGCTAAAAAAGCCAATGCAATTCTGGGCTGCATCAATAGTATAGCATCTAGATCAAGGGAAGTAATAGTGCCACTGTATTCTGCTCTGGTCAGACCACACCTGGAGTACTGTGTCCAGTTCTGGGCACCACAATTCAAGAAGGACACTGACAAACTGGAACATGTCCAGAGGAGGGCAACCAAAATGGTCAAAGGCCTGGAAACGATGCCTTATGAGGAACGGCTAAGGGAGCTGGGCATGTTTAGCCTGGAGAAGAGGAGGTTAAGGGGTGATATGATAGCCATGTTCAAATATATAAAAGGATGTCACATAGAGGAGGGTGAAAGGTTGTTTTCTGCTGCTCCGGAGAAGCGGACACGGAGCAATGGATCCAAACTACAAGAAAGAAGATTCCACCTAAACATTAGGAAGAACTTCCTGACAGTAAGAGCTGTTCGACAGTGGAATTTGCTGCCAAGGAGTGTGGTGGAGTCTCCTCCTTTGGAGGTCTTTAAGCAGAGGCTTGACAACCATATGTCAGGAGTGCTCTGATGGTGTTTCCTGCTTGGCAGGGGGTTGGACTCGATGGCCCTTGTGGTCTCTTCCAACTCTAGGATTCTATGATTCTATTCTATGATTCTAGTCACACTTCTCTGAAGTCTCTCAGCCCCACTCACCTCACAGAGTGTTTGTTGTGGGGGATGAGGGGAAAAGGAGAATGTTAGCCGCTTTGAGACTCCTTAGGGTAGTGATAAAGCAGGATATCAAATCCAAACTCTTCTTCTTCTTCTAAACCCATGAAACTCCATAGAACTTACTGCTAGGCAGACACCAAAAGATCTGCACTGTTAATTGAACTACAGTGGAACCTTGGTTGTCGAACGTAATCTGTTCTGGAAGACTGTTCGACTTCTGAAATGTTCAACAACTGAGACGCAAAGGGCTGTCAGCAATTTCCATTGAGAAAATTGAGAAACACGCCTCAGAAGCCATTTGACTTCCAAGGCGCGTTCAGAAATTGAAGCAATTACTTCCGGATTTTCAGCATTTGGGTTCCGAAATGTTCGGCTTTCAAGATGCTCCAAAACCAAGGCTCCATTGTAGTTTCTACTATAAGAATGGGGAACCTGTGGTGTTCTGGAAGCTGTTGGGCATTGACCACAGTCATATGGAATCAAATTCTATTTCAGCCAGGAAGCTCACACAGGAGCATGGGTGAAACAGCCACTTTTGCACCACATTGAGGTGCCTCTTTGGAGCTCAGTGTTGTCTGGCTTTCAATTTCATCTGGTTGGGTTTTTTTTATGTTTCCTGAATATATTTACAAACAGAAGCATTCTGCTGGGTAACAGCTTGTAATACAGTCCTTGTGGCCTGGATGAGATATATATCAACTAAGCTACATATACTCAAATTCCTAAATAGTTTGGTTATAAATTCTGCAGTTTTAAAGAGGAATAATACCCTCTATATCTATTACACAAACACTCATATACACATTCCTGCTAACATTCCTGATTATTTCCCCTCCACATTTGACCATGGAACACCTGACAGCTTTGGGTATATAAACAGAGCTGATCATTTCATTTACCAGTTGAACAAGGTTTAGGTTCAGCAAATCCTTGCACAGAACAATCGAGTAGCTACCAGTAACTTAAGGAATATTGCATTATGGAAGATAAACAAACCTGGATGCCATCGGATTTCCCTTAAAGTAGAGCAATCAAGTCTTCAATATCCTTGACTAATAGAAGGGACCACTACGAAAACAGCCTATGGTTACATTCAGTCAACAATTTGTATCATATGTGCACAACCACAATCATCACACTTAAAACTTTTCTCCTGCTCAGAAGGATTTTCTACCAACAGGGCAGACATTTCTCATGCCCAAGGAAAAATGAAAGCTTATAGTCACAGCAAGATATTCATTTTTCATTGATTACTAATTAATTATGACTATTGTTTTTTATTTGCTAAGCAGCAGATCCCCAGAAAGCATTGCATGAGAAAGTTGGGCCTCCTGTTACCCTTCACACTAGCATAAAGGCAGGTATCTGAAAGAATTACCATCAAATGGCATTAAGTTGTTTCAACTTTACAAATGTATCCTGAGAAGTATATGGCGCACAGTGGCTCTTTCCCATCTCTTCATAAAGGTAAAGGTAAAGGGACCCCTGACCATTAGGTCCAGTTGTGACCGACTCTGGGGTTGTGGCACTCATCTTGCTTTATTGGCCGAGGGAGCTGGCGTACAGCATGTGGCCAGCATGACTAAGCCGCTTCTGGCGAACCAGAGCAGCACACGGAAATGCTGTTTACCTTCCCGCCGGAGCGGTACCTATTTATCTACTTGCACTTTGACGTGCTTTCGAACTGCTAGGTTGGCAGGAGCAGGGACCGAGCAATGGGAGCTCAGCCCATCGCGGGGATTCGAACTGCCAACCTTCTGATTGGCAAGTCCTGGACTCTTGTGGTTTAACCCACAGCACCACCGTTGTAGAAATGCTCAGCCCAGCGTTCCTTGCTGAGCTAGGAAACGGAAAAGGTTTTAAGGAAATCCAAGAAGCACTGCAAGTATGTGCTGGGAATCTACAAAAAGCCATACAAAAGAATGGTACCCTTTGGCTGTATCATTTTATACCCCTTGAGTGTTTAAAATAACAAACAGAAAGCTGTAGATACAGTGGAAGAAAAGTGTACAGTCGTACCTTGGAAGTTGAACAGAATCTGTTCCGGAAGTCAATGTATGTGGTGGACATGTGGGAAAGGGCTCCATTCTGAGAGGAAATATTTGTTGAAATGAAAATAAGTACCAGACAAAACCCTTTTACATGTGCAGATATGGCTCTGCTCAACCTTTTTACGGGAGATAACACTAACTTGCAGTTCAAACCCCTAATAAGTTCTCTTTCACTAGCGGCCAGGCTTGTACTAATGAGATACTGGGAGGGTGCTTCTTTGACAAATTGGTGTAATAAAGGATGGCAAATAGCACTTCAGGAAAAATGGACTAATAAATGAAATTAGCACAAGGTTTGAACCATAAAGACTCTTGAACTAGATTAGAACAGCTTTATTACATTCGTGGCTAAAAATGGAGGACTCCCCATTATAAAAAAAATATATGTTTAGCATAAACTGTATATTACTTGCTCTACAAATGGTTGTCCGGGATAGGAACTCACAACCTTACTTGGATGTCATTTTTGACGTATTGCCAAAACTTCATCTTCTGCCTCAGTATGGGGTATTTTATGTATGTTTGTACAATGTTGTAATATGATGTCATAATTTAACAACGACATTTATATATGTGTAAAAAAAAAGACGCTATTTTGGGGATGATCGAATTGTAAAGCAAGAATGTTTGGAAGGCCACAGATTCCCCACCCCCAACCTATTGCTGACTAAAGTGAAAATGGGCCGGCTTTTTGAGAGCACTTCAGTAAAGGAACATTTCGTTCCCTGTTTTACTTCATTTTTTAATAAAAAAAATGATGTTCCAAATTACCATTTCCCTGCTTTTACGTTTAGCTGTTAACTGGTATACAAATAAGCACCGACAATTCTGTTTTGTACTAGGGGGGAAAAGAGAAAAGGCAACACAAATTATCTCTGAAAGAAAAATGTAGGCTCTCAAACTTCCAACATGTATACTGTTAAAATGTCACAGTATTCTCGATGGTAGATTGCATTTTTAATACAGGCAGCCTTGTGCAAAAAGGTATAATAGTTATCTGAAGGGAACAGGCACACCAAATAAACTATAAAACATCCACCTACTTCTACATGTCGCAATGTAATTTAACCACTAAAATCATCATAAAACCTTGATCAGACGATGTAATCACAGCTTCTTTCACTTTGCAGAATAGGTTTTTGGAATAGGTGCTTCTAACCTGATTTTTCTTCACATTGAGGATAGAAAATTTGTTATACCTTCTAATAGGCTTCAGAAGTAGTTGTGGGGGGGGGGGTTAAGGCCACACAAATTCCCTGCATATTGTAGCATGCAGTTCTACCATGCAGTTACATCTAAGGGAATTATTCTCAAACAATACTTTAAAAACAAGGCAGTAACCCAAATTCATAAGCTTTAATAGTAATTGAGTGAGATCCAACAGAGCACAAGGTGGTGTCCACTCATCCAACATAGCTTCTCCTTACTTTCTGTCCCCAC
The DNA here is from genome assembly GCF_965113315.1 of Podarcis vaucheri. Classification (NCBI taxonomy): domain Eukaryota; kingdom Metazoa; phylum Chordata; class Lepidosauria; order Squamata; family Lacertidae; genus Podarcis; species Podarcis vaucheri. Next base: position 70,420,968 of record NC_138766.1, read on the forward strand.
CCACCCACCTGCAGCTCCCTGCATGCCCCAAAGGAGTGGGGCTAGAGGATTTCCTTTTGATGTCACCCATTGTGTGATAGAATTCATGATCACACTTGAACTCCACTATCAATTTTCCCCCTCCTCAAGTTGAATGGAATTGACTTTCTCACCAGTATGTTTTCCAAGTCATGTTTTGGCTTTGTATTACCTAGCCTCTGCCTTTTGTAAGATGGACAAACTAAGAATAGAGGAAATGTGTTATTTTTCTGATCATTATAGTCTCACTTTTTGCATAGGTCTATTTAAGGGAATTAACCATGGTAGCAGAACATTCCTATCCAGAGAGGAAGTGAATATTTCTAATTACCAGCCGCTATGTCCAAATTACAACTCCTGCCTGGAAACCTATTGTCCCCACCAGTGGCTTAGCGTGGGGGGTGCAGGGGGGGGCGGCCGCACCGGGCGCAACATCTGGGGGTTAGGGTTAGGGGGCGCAAATCCACGGGTTAGGGGGCGCAAATTACTTGCCTTGCCCCGGGTGCTGACAACCCACGCTCCGCCACTGGTCCCCACTGTGGAAGGACGTGTGGATCCAGAATTGGCCTCCACAGTCACTTACAGACTCACTTATAAGACTGTTTTCATGGAAGACAATCTTACTCGGCTACGTGTAATCACCAAAGAAGAAGACGACAACCACCATTATTCCTGATCATTGGCTGCAGCAGATGAGAGTTGGGAGTGCAACATCTAGAGAGTACTCATAAGCTACTCCTGGGTATACTGACTGGTAGCAGTTTTTCAGGGATTCTGGCAAGAACAGCCCTGCCTGGGGACTATGGTGACTGAACCAGCAAATGTTTGCATGTGGAGTATGCACTCTACCTCTAAGCTATGCTCTTCCCCTTGAACATGCATTTATTGTGCCCGTTCACTGTGTACCGTATTTTTCGCTCTATAACTACGTTTTTGCACCACTGCTGCCCCAGGCAACAGTGGGTGCATGATTTGTTTGGTGCAAGATGTAGCCATGGACATGCTATGTGATCTGATGGTGAATTTGGGGTGACCCAGTGCAAAAATCCTGAGGATCCATGTGGATCTGTGCTTTGTAACCACGTTTTAAGTGGGGAGGGAAGGAAAAGCACTCAAGGGACAAGGAGCACATGTGGGGTGTGTGGAGAAGGATGCTGCTAATAATGCAGGAGAGGGGTTTAAGGGGAGAAGGAACACGCGGGGGGGGGTGGAGAAGGATGCTGCTAATAATGAAGAAGAGGCTCCCCTCCTCTCCCGCTTTGATCCTTTAAAGCAAGCAGACGCTGCTTTTCTCCCTCCTCCCCGCTCATCCCCGGCTTAGCGAGCTGAAAAACTTTGCTGCTATCTAGCGAGCTGAGTGGGGAGGAGAGAGGGACAGAGAGCTCCAGGCTGATCTGTCCAGTACTTGGTATGGGATAAATGGACACCATAAGAGCAATTTCTGGAGTCAGGCAGTACAACCACTAGGCTACTAAAAAATAAGACATACTCTGATTAATCTGGAAGACAGCTCTTAATCTAATTTTCAGAACAGCAGCTAAACAGGCCTTCTACTGATATCTATTAGAGAAAACTTTAATTCAAAACTTAAAAGTCAAGCAATAAAGAAAATACAATATTGGCAAGCCTGTGTGTTAATTCTAACACACACACACACACACACACACACACACACGAGTGGAAGACTGCTGAAGCCGCAATCCTAAGCATAGTTACTCAAAAGTAAACCCCCTCCAAGTTCAGTAGGACATTATCTAGTAAGTGAGTTTAGAAATGCAACCTAGCAAAGCTAGAATGAATAGTATGACAAATTGAGGCATAGATGGAAAATAACTTTTATTCAAAATGTTTGGTAACAAACAATTGTTTTTTCCAGAGTTTGGGGCAATTGTACTTTAAAACTTTTATATACATGACAGGAAACAAACCATAAACCAAGCTGGGTTAAAATTTAACTAAGGTTAATAATAATCAACTCTACTAGATTTATTGCAAGTTTTAGTAAAATAAATACTTTATCAAATATGTATGTCTTCAGTGGAAATAAAAGTTAAGGACATTAATAGTATATGATTCAGTAAATATTAATAAATATGAACTAATAAAAGGCCAACTGCATATAAATTCTAACCCCAAATTCAGTTTATAGCACATAGCTTGTTTGATCCAATAAACAACTTTTCAAAGTTGCTATATTCATTTCTGTACATATACAATTCCAATGGCATGTTTTGTGTGCCACTTTGCAGTCTGATTTAAAGGTGTATTAACTGTAGTTTAGTTTAACAAAATAAAATAAAACAGAGAGATTCAATTCAGTTCCATCTTTCTGGAGGAAAAGGCTATTGTGAAACCGAGTGGTTGAGTGTGGACATATATATCCTCGCTTCATAAACTGTGATATATACACAAGCCCTATGCTTGCATATTCCATCTTCATATCTCCCATTCCTTCTTTGGTACACCATGATTAACCTGAGAAGTCTTCCATGAAACTCAGTCCCATTATTTCCAAACTGAGAATCTATAGTTAACTGGTTTGGAACAAGTCATGATCTGAAACCACAGTTTGTAGTTGATTTAGCATACTGGCTTGTTCCAAGCCTGTAAATCATATGTTCTCAAACTGGACAGAGCAAGAAACTATGGTTAACTTCCTGGACTAATCAAGGAATGCTGAAAAGCGAGGAACAAAGGGGCAATATAAGGCAGGAGTATGTTTGCTTATTATGCAGATCTTTGTACATTCAAAATGGGCCAGTATGTGAACATAAGATTTTACAGATTCTTTGCATGTGTATTGACCTGCTCACTGGTTCTTTAATACTGTCTTTCCGGGTTACAATGTGCAACAGTAATCAAAGCAACATCAAGCGAGGAAGTCAGAGAATGTCCGATTGGTCAAAGTCAATTATGCATAAGGCACACCAGAGGAAGAAAAGGCTGATGCCCACAGTGATCTTTTTAGTAATTCACTTTGCTTAATTGAAAAAGGTGTGACTTATAAATTCATTAAAAACTTTAAGACTTTGGTGCTGCTCTGAAAAACTGATGGGGGCCTCTCTTGACACCCCTTAATATAATGAAGCCGAGTAACAGAGGCACTCACCTTTTTAGTACACCCAGTGGAGGACAAGTGACTCGCTGTTAGTGGTGGCGGTTCTCACTGAACTAAAGCAGAAGCAATAAATAGTGCTGCTATTTCAGTATGGAAAAACCTTTCTCAGGGCAGAAGCACAATTGGACCCATGCATTCCATTCCCAATGCCCACAGCCTCCTAGCTTTTGTACGGCCATGCATTAGCTAGGAGCTGCATCAAGGAATTATTATTTACTGTAAATATATCTGTGCAGCTCTGCACTGTTCATCTCATACAGGATGTTGCAAACACATGCTAGCTGCTATAGTGAAGGATGATCATACTGCCAATGAAGCAGTGTGCATGATTCTTTTGTACTGTAGATTATTATAAAGCATATAAAAAGAACGGTTCTGGAAGTCACGCCGTAATTTCCTATAATTAACAACAAATCTGTATTTTATTTAACAAAAGGTTTTAGAAATCTGATTTACAACTAAATGACCAACTATACTTTCACAGAACATCACAACGACTCTGATGTGATGAAAAATAGTGGCATACCAGGAGCACATAATTCCAATCAAGGTATTTATTCCAATCAAGGTTTGCAACCACAACTTTCCCTGCTTCCTTCACAAAAGCAATTCAGGGTTTGCAAGAGCATTTCAGGAAAATATAAATTATATTATATTATTTTAAGGACAGGTACACAGAGCATGTGCTAAGATCATACTCAGCTGAAACTTAAAGATATGGTCTCTCTCTCTCTCTGCTGATCATTTCTTTTGACTGCTTAAAGGTTTTTCGGAATGTGTGCTGTATGGTTTGCCTGTCTGCAAGGCACAGTACAAATGGAGTATCTGGTGTAAAGCCCAGAAATATTTGCAGAATACTATCTACATAGTGGTCACTAATAAAATCTTTACCAGCACTGTGTACAAGTCATTGTCAATAATAGCACATGTTCCGGGAGGTATAGAAACACCACAGCTATATTAATTGTTAGTCAGGGGGGAAAGTCAAGATGAAATGAACCTGTAGTCAATGTGAAAGTAATTATACAATGACTTATGAAATGGATTGCACAGTTGTACAGAAGGAGCTTACTATACTGATTGCAATAGGATACTTCTCCCCTACCGTATATAAGCACAAATCAAGGACTGAAAAAAGTAATAGCAACTTATTAAGAGGCAAACAGCCTGGTTTCCTGGCTGGCTAAGAAAAGCTCCTGCTGCCACAGGGAAAACTCTAGCTGCCATGGGACCTCACACTTGTGGGTTACATGAGAAGTGCTTCTTCACACAGCCCATGGTTAAACTATGGAATTCATCAGCTACAAGATGTGGTGATGCTACCACCTTAGATGGCTTTAAAAGGAGCTTTGACAAACTGATGGGAGGGTAAGGCTGTCAATGGCTAGATGCTGTCTCCGGGATCAGAGGCAGAGAAGCCAGTTGCAGCTGACCTTGCGTCCTGCTTGTGGGTGTCTAATGGGCATCTGATTGGCCACTGAGGGAAACAGGATGTTGGACTAGGGCTCTACTTGCACTAAGCAAAACCCATTGAGGTTGCACTGTTCCAAGAAAACCACAGACAACAGGACTGCAGTACCTGTGCTGGTAGCAAACCTGTTACTTTGCAAAAGCCAGATTGCCTAACAGTTACGGGAATTTTGCTGTGCTTTTTATTGCTACACGCACACTGTTATGCAAGGCTACCTGTCTCTTAGGATACTGCATTTTTCTCGCAGTGGTACTTCCCTACAGAAAATGTATTTCCTATAAGAAAATACAACTGCAAATATGCAGTTAGGATATTTAAAAAATACTGATATGCTCTGTCTCCTTAGGGGGATTATTAAATTAGGATTCCTATTTATTGCTCACAATGCAACAAGGTAATTAAGGCCACAACCCTATGACCACTTACATGGGAATAAGACCCACTGAACTCAAGGGGACTTACTTCTAAGTAGACATGGATAGGATTGCGCTGTAAGACACATACTTGCCTGGGAGTTTTCCCACAGCTATTTCCTTTGCTTGAACAGCAGAAATGCAAATTGCATTTTAAACTCGGCGGTTTTTTTTTTAAAATGGCTTTGCCATTTGTTGTGAAAAGCTGCCCAAAAGGAGAAATACTAAGGGAGGGGGCCACCTGTGCATGCTTGTAGCTATGGACCAGAATAATTTTCTTTGGCTTTTCAATTAGTGTTTCTTAACGTATGTTTATAATAAAAGTATTTCCAATACAAGGAGGAAAAAATGGGTGAAGGTATTGAAAAAATAAGCAAGAGTTCAAAATGGTCCATTTAGTGTAACAGTTTTTTAAAAAAAAACAACTGTGGAACCAAGTAGGATATTAAAATAGAGTTTATAAATGAAAAGCAAAGGCAGGCAAAAATGTGAAGCAAGAATGAGTGACCTGAATTTTTCCTGCATAATGGGGGAGAGAGAGGCAGAGAGAGAGAGAAAACTACATAGGCACTTGTCCCTTATTTTGTAGGATCCTTTTCAACAAAAAGCGAAAGTGGCAAGCTTAGGGGGAAACCTGCTGGGGACATTTCCTATTCAAATCTTTGGGTGATGAATGGAAGTTGTTTAAGAGTGCATAACCCCCATTCATATAAAAAAAATTGCACAGGAAAACCTTTTAGTGGATTGTGCCCTATGTCCCTACATAAGCATTTTCTCTAGCACTGCCAGTGTTATCACTAACCCCCCAAAATCTCCACAGTGCTTAAAACGCATAAACTTCAAGCTCAAAAAAAGAAGCAAAAACAAAACCATGAATCCCAAGTGTGCACTTACAAGCCAAGTAGAGCTAACACTCGAAACCTGAGCCTGATCTTAATATATCGTTGTAACTTTTGTTTAGAGTGTGGCCCCACACATACATTTTACTTACTCTATCACGGCTTCCACTATTAGTATCTGCAATCACTATTTATAGCTAAGAAGCATCAAGCATCAAAATAAATAAGATCACCTACGCATATACAATAAATATGCTTTTAAATGGAGGAAAATATATTGCAACTTAAGGCCCTGCATTATTGTGCAATTAGGAGAGAGTTTTAGGTCTTACCAGGAACTAGACACTACTCCTTATTGTACAACACACATCATTACTGCAACATAGCCAAATAAAATATCAGGAAGTGGAATGTGAAATTTCTATTGTATTAAAACATAAAAATAGGACAGGGTTTTCACTCAGGCTGCCAAACATACAATGTGCCTTCTTTAAGGACTTCAGCTTAAGTTGTTGTGAAGCTCAAAGTCGCAAGTTTTCAAGACTTGTAGTTATGTACAGTTTTCACCAGTGTCCACTTCGCTTTGCTGCATTATCTTGCAATGTAGGAAGATCAGAAGTTCTGTTGCCTTCGTTTTTTTGCATCCATAGCATCCAGAATCGGCTGCCTCTTGGCTGTGTATCTTTGACGAAGTTCTTCAATTTCTCGTTCCATCATTGGATCCAAAGCTTTTAACCTCATCTGCAGCTCTTCCAAACTCAGGTTTTTCAGCTATCCAGATAGGAATACAAAAACAAAAGCAATAAAGCTTATTTAATATAAGAGTAAGACTGAGCAATAAATAAAATAAGAGTAAGACTGAGCAATAGCTGTGCACAATGCAGCAAAATGCATAACAAATAACCCAAAACTTGACAACTTATGAGCATATAAGGTCCCCTTGTATCTTAGCTTGTTTTTCGTTCCAGTTTTCATATAGTTTGATGGTTAACAAACCATGAGTTAACCACAAGTTGTCCTACAGAAGATCAAACAAACCATGGCTTTTTTGCCATTTGGTTTGGTTTGCAGTTTCTCTCACCTCGTGCCTTTGTAGTTTCATGAGTATATGGCAGGGACGTCCAACTCCCAAGAGACTGCGATCTACTCCAGGGGGGGGGGATGGCAGTGATCTACCCATGGGGGGCAGGTCAAAGTTGTGAGCTTTTTTTAAGGGGGCACATCAAAGTTATTTACCTTTTTGGGGGGTGCCGAATTTGCAGTCCTAATTTGATAACGGGAACACCGAATAATGCTCACCAAAAAAAGAGCAGGGTAGCAATAACTCTGACTTCCATTTTTGCGATCCTGCACGAATGAACGACAAAGCAAGGGGGCAGGGCCGGAAAGAGCAAGCGGTTGACCACGATCAACCAATATCACCCGGGGATCGAGCTGTCGATCGCAGTCGACCAGTTGGACATCCCTGGTATATGGGATGGGGTGCTCAAACAAAGCATGGTTAAGTAAGGGTTTTGAGTTTACATGTAATGCTAAATCACAGTTGGAACAAACCAAGGTTTGTTAACCAACAACAAACCATGGTTTCCTACTGTGGTTTGTTGATAGTGTACAAACAACAGTTCAGCTTCTGGGCTAGGTTCAAATGCTATCTAAAAATTTGGGAGCTTGTCATGCCTAGTTTGGCCCTAAGGCAGCTCCGTATGTTAGGAGGCAGGAACTTGTTGTCCCCGAGAGGGGGCAATGACAATAAAGATATTATTATTATTATTATAACTTCTAACTTTATTGTGATGCAGAAAGCAACTATTTACTCTTGCCTTACTCCTAATTTGTTTCCTATTATCTTTGCTAGCAGGGAATGGTCTACTCACTGCTATACAGAAACAGCAAGCTATTTTCAACATGTTCATATGGGCCTTCTGACAAAAATTCAGATCCTTCACTGGGTCACTGTTGCACCTACTCAAGGCAAGTTGCCTTGGATGATCAAAACTGCCTAAAAACAATGGTCTGGATTCAGAAAAAGGAGACTGTTAAAATCAACTTCCTTCCTCTCAGGGCAGCAGTACATTAGCATTTTTGCAAAAGGAGTGCTTGATTAATTTCTCAGGAGCTATCCAAACATTAATAATAACGAGGGCTATTTACAAAGAAAATGGCTCATTTGCATGCCGGCTAGCTGCAGTGAACGATGAAGCTGGATTCTTGCCAGCAAATGGGGGGGGGCTTTAAGTGTGGGCTCCTCCACCTGTACTTGCAGGAAATAGTACAGTTTCAAAATGGGAAATGAACCCTGGGGTTCATATTTATTACATCATCCGTCAGAGCTGTTGCTGTGTGTGCAGGCATACCAATCAGGTTTCACTGGTGGTAAAATTTTGCCTATTTTATGGGAAACAAACCATCTAAAAGAATCAAGACAAAATCATACCCTTATATGGGGGGGAAACAACAACACAAGTTTGATTTTGCAGTAAATTCCCTGACATTTTTAACACATGGGCCTAAGAAAGAAGCAAATGAATAAAAGCATGATATCTGAATTGATCTGGTTGTGAATCAATACTGATTTCAGTGTATTTTTCCATTATCAAAGTCGGACCTCTTTCTGTTGAGGATATAAATATTATCTTCAACCTTTATTTCTATTGTCATCTGCAGCATACAGATTCGCAAGAGCCATGAGTGTTGGGAAAGCAAAATACCACGTGGTCCTGTAGTACAGCAATGTACACGAGAGTGCTTTAGGATTGGGTACAAGTACCCTACCCAGTAGATATCAGGAATTTGCCACTGGCAGGCACTCCTGGCACATTTCCAGAAATTCACCAGTCTATGCCTACTACAATGAAAAGGGCCAAAGCGAGCCGTGTCAGGGACATGTCAAGAGAGGAGGGGTAGCAACATGACAAGAACTGTAGTACACAGTGATTGAAACATTTTAAAACAGAACAGCTAAAATAATAACATTATACAGAGGTTCAACAATAATGCTAGTTAAGACCCAGGGCAAAACTCACGTCCCCAAAGTCAGGGTGAACAAAAATGTTTTCAGTTGACATCTGAAACTTAGCAGCATGTAGAATAATCACCCTTCCCCAGGGATTGCAGTGCTGTTTTTGACCTCTGAGAAGGTCCTGTCTTTAGTCGCCACATCATGGGCCACTCCTGTTGGTAGGAGCACATGTGGGACCTCCCCAGTCAATCGCAAAGCACAGGCTGGGAAGGTGATTGTTCAAGTTCTTGGATCCTGAGCCATGAAGGGCTGTGTGTACTAATACCTACACCATGAACACTGATCACAGACTGGGAGCCAGTGCAGTGTTTTAAGGATCAGTGTTATATGACCCCATTTAGCTGCTTTACTTATTGACTATTAGTCAATAAGTGGCTAAGAAGCTGCAACTTCTAGATATTCTTCAAGGGTTGCCCAATATAGAGGGCATAGCAGGAACTGAGCATAGGCATTCCTAAACGGCCTCGGCCCAGTATATCTGAAGGAGCGTCTCTACCCCCATCATTCTGCCCGGACGCTGAGGCCCAGCGCCGAGGGCCTTCTGGTGGTTCCCTCATTGCGAGAAGCAAAGCTACAGAGAACCAGGCAGAGGGCCTTCTCGGTAGTGGCGCCCGCCCTGTGGAACGCCCTCCCATCAGATGTCAAAGCGATGAATAACTACCTGACATTTAGAAGACATCTTAAGGCAGCCCTGTTCAGGGAAGTTTTTAATGTATGACATATTAGTGTGTTTTTTGGTCTTTGTGGAAGCCGCCCAGAGTGGCTGGGGAAACCCAGCCAGATGGGTGGGGTACAAATAATAAATTATTATTATTATTCCTCACCACCAAGGACAGTTGTGTTTCCTTTTAAGAACCCCCAAGCTATGTATAACCTATTCCTTCAGGGGAAGTAAAACACCACCCAGGATAGGCCATCTTCCTAATTCCTGGACTTGAGAACCACCCACCCACAACATTGGGTAGATAGAAATAAAAAATAGCTAATGTTCATGCTGTCAACCATGATTTGTGCATACCTCATTTCAAAGGGGCCAGTCAAAATATGTGCTTTGCCTCAATAGAATGTTTTTTGGCTTGATGTGCACCTGAAACAATGTTATTGTTAACAGGCATTCTCAGAAACTACAACCTTCCATGAATAAAGTATTGAGCACAATGCACGAAGAAATCGACTTTACTAAAGGCTCTCATGCAGAAAATGTACAAACATTTATTAAAACATTCAAAACTCATAGCTCATTCGCTTCCACTTTCCGTTTGCTATTAATTAAGTAAAAGCTACAAATAAAAACCCATAAAACCCTCGGTTCAGCTTGGGAAGGGTAGGCTAAAGCTATTGATTTGATTATTTTCGTCATGATTACTTAGGAAGGATTAAACAGAAACTCTGTTTCCTGCTGAACAAAACTCTCTGGCATCGAATACGCCATTGCTTCATCAGATAAAAACAATTTCCTGGTGAAGCTACTCTGTAGTCCAAAAATATCCTTTGTCTACAAAATTGAAAACACATATCATACTTTAATTATGCTGTTACACTAGAAAACAGTTCTGGAATGCCAAAAAGTCCTTTGTTTTTGTAAAATATCAATTGAAACAATGAAATTGCTGTTGAGAATCTCCTAGGGCAATCAACTTCTGCTACAAGAAGAGAGTGTAGAAGCATTCTCTTCCTGTGAAGGCCGCGGGAAATAGAAAGGTTCTTTAAATTACATTTTTATAGCTTTTTTAAAAACTTGACTAACCACAACAACTCACACAGACCCATGTATCTTTCCTAAATCAGACAACAGCACTTGGTGCTACCTATCCCAGCTATGAAACCATTTTCCCTTTCAATATTTTTCAGGACTGAAAGTCCACAATCCAATAATTCAGTGGTTGGGCAATGTAAACTACTGGCCAATGTGAAGAAAACAGCAAACACAGCACATAGCAATGTTCAGTACTATTCTGTAAGAAGACATGTAAATCTTGCACGTAGGCCTGCAAGGCTTTTGTGTACCTCCCATCAGAACTTTTTTTGGTCTTATCTGCAGACAGCACACTAAATTTAGGCAGCGGTCTTCCCCCACGTGCATGTTCTTTGGGTTACAGCAACCAAGTCAACCTAGTTAAGGTTCATCTCATCTTGCCTTCAATGGCAGTCCCTAGAAGATCATTATATTACATGCTTATTTGCTCCCCCTTTTCAAAATCTGCAGAAAAACAGACATTACTATTTTCCAGTTAAAATGGTCCATGGCCTAAATAGGTAACTTTCCTTGATATAGTTGATGGCCGTTTCTGGTCTCTCTCCTGCTGCTTTTATAAAACAGACGCTTTCCTTTGCTTTAAAGTACCCCCCCCCCAATATATCTATCTGTCTCCATATCCATATATATATATATATATATATATATATATATATATATATGCTTTCGTAGATTTTCACGGGTACAGGAATGCAGGTTTTGGTGTCTTCGGGTGTCTTCCCGTGTAAGAGTCGGGGTGTCTGTGCGACGTTTCGACGAGGTCTCACTCGTCATCTTCAGGCTGGTGCTTTCGGCTTCTAGAAGCCGAAAGCACCAGCCTGAAGATGACGAGTGAGACCTCGTCGAAACGTCGCACAGACACCCCGACTCTTACACGGGAAGACACCCGAAGACACCAAAACCTGCATATATATATATATATATATATGAATGAAATGGAGCACTTAAGAAGGGCCACTACTGCTTTTCCTTCTTCTGCATTAAAGGGTAGAGAAAGGGGAAATTACATAAACATTCATTTGTCATTTGTTTCTGGAAGCTAACTAGTGTAGTTCATAATATTAATGCCGCACGTTTTGAAAGTAAATGCTAGCTGGGAAAAGACAGGATTGTGGAAATGAGTCATTTTCCTATTTGGAATCAGCAATATGTGTTTTCAAAAAACCCTCCAAAGCAACGCTTGTAGTATTCAAGTGCCAGGGAGGTGGGCAGAACCAAAATACAAGGGAAGCCAACATTTGAGTGAAAAGTGGCACAATGTGATGCACACAGATAGACTGTTTTGTTAACAGCAGCAATGGATTTATGAAATTAAACATGGAGCTCCATAGCCAAGAGCAGATTGTTAAAAATGACATTTAAAAAATGTTAGATTCCAAGTAGAGCAAAATACCCCAACTCATCCTGACATGGTTTGAAAATTTCCCAAGATACTGCTCATGAAAAATTTACCCAAACCCGGTAATGCGTTTTTTTCTTGTGATAACGAGCACAGGATTCTAAAATTTAAAATAAACAGAATTATCCACAGTTGAGAGCTTGGCTGAATATTGTATTTAAGCATAGCACCGTGATCTCCATTTTCACCATCTATTTTGCACCTTGCAACAATCCTGCCTTCTATATGTTGCCCCTTCCAGCACAATGAGATGGTAGTCAATTAATTACTTACATGAAACAAACGAAGTTATGAATTAAATATTGCATCTTATATGCAAACTTCCATGCTGGAACCCCAATGGAATAGTTGAATGATATTAAAATTGCAATATACTTAACAGTAATAACCTTTGCTTAAAAGCAGAAATCTCTTCATTATCTAAATGATCCAATTTGCCTTGCCTTCAAGAGCCAACTTGTTTCTTCTGCAAAACACTATTAGGAAGGTGATACCAACTAGCATCTCCCTGGTAGCCTCTAGCAGACAAAGCATGTGAAGTAACATCAACACATTCTTAATTTATCTGCCATCTGCAAGCAACAGCCAATGAACTGGGAAGACGTAAGGAAATGCTGAAACATAATGATGTTTTTGTCATGGTTTTATATTAATAGACATTACTAGGTAGATGTGGGGTTTGGTAGCAGTCATAGCTAGCGTAACATCCCATTAGGCCTTCATTTTATCCACAGCGGGTGGCGCTGTGATCTAAACCACAGAGCCTAGGGCTTGCCAATCAGAAGGATGACGGTTTGAATCCCCGCGACGGGGTGAGATCCTGTTGCTTGGTCCCTGCTCCTGCCAACCTAGCAATTCGAAAGCATGTCAAAGTGCAAGTAGATAAATAGGTACCACTCCAGCAGGAAGGTAAACGGCGTTTCTGTGCGCTGCTCTGGTTCACCAGCAGCTTAATCATGCTGGCCACATGACCCGGAAGCTGTACGCCGGCTCCCTCGGCCAATAAAGTGAGATGAGCGCCTCAACCCCAGAGTCGGTCACGACTGGACCTAATGGTCAGGGGTGCCTTTACCTTTACCTCATCCTCAAAACTATCCTGAAAGGTATGTTAAGGCTAAGACACTAAGTGAGTTTCATGGCTGAACGGGGACTGGAACCCACAGTTCCCTTGTTCAGCACATAATGGTTGCCAAAGCATCCATGTCTGAAAAACACTCAAAACTTGAACAAATTATTCAAGTTTAGCACATTTGTTTCGGTAGTTAGAAAATGTGACAGTTGTATACCATCTCAGCATATCAGAATAGTTTTCTACTTACCATCATAGCTTTAACCAAACAAAGCTGAAGTCATCCAGAATTCAGCTAGGATTGGGTTTTAAAGTTTTATATACAAGGTGGTTAAGCATGGTCTCATAGGAAAAAGGGGGGAGGACTGTAATAACTAGGAAGTGATAAATTAAGTAGACTCTGATTGGAGTTGTATACTATTTGCCTCTATTCATCCATGTTACAGCAAATTTCCAGGGAAAGAAAGAAAAAATAAATAAATGCTGAGTTAGAGAGGCAGTTCACTCTTCCAGAGATTAGTAAAACGTACTGAAGGAAAATAGGTGCAACTCCTATTTTTGGATCAGCTTGGATCAGATCAGGAATTAAAATGTCCATATTGCTACTAGTTTTATCTATATATTTTGAACCCACTTATGTCTTGTTAAAGAAAGTTCTTTAACTCTAGGGTGACATTTCTTCCTGGTCAGTTAGGCAGAAGGTTGGGTATTCACCCTTCCCAGCATGCAAACAAGTATTGAGGTCTTTTGCACTGCGTCTTTATTACAAAACTTTTGAGAAATTTCTTCTTAAAATCTGAGTATGTCATACTTTTACTTCAAAGGAAGCAAGGCATTCTCTATGATATAAAATACCGTTTGATTAGATGTGGCTAGTTATCAAGTAAGAAATCAGATCAATTTTGAGTTAGACAGCTATGAATCAAAGCAAAGCAACTGCCATCCCCAGTAACACAAATACTGGTTTATTCTTGTCAATCCTACAACTTTTTGATTTGATTTATTCAGTCCCACCAACATAAAGATACTGGGAGGCAGAGCCCAGAAATTGTTTGAACCTCTTTGTTTGCAGTCTTGAAACACACTTACTTGGAAGTAAGCCTCAGTGAATCCAGTGGGATTGATCTCTGAGTAACCATGCGCATAGGATCACATTGGCAATCAATACACCAATTGTCACTGAGGAATAGTTTTTATCATGTTGCTCCCTTATTGTTTAAAACAACAATGGCAGGAATGCACAGAAGCTCCTGTCCATTTCAGCAACATTCACAAATAATCGATGTTCTGATTTTAGATTAGATACTGTTATTAAATGGAAGACATGGAAGGCATCAGTTAACATTTCCAAAATAACTGGTGTTTAAATTTTTAAACAAAACAGACATTCACTAAGAAACAAATTATACAGACAGTGTTTTGTTTGCTTCAAACACAATTTCTTCCTAGCAACTGTTTAAATGAATCTCACAGATGCTACAGGCTTTATTAGAGGCCTTTGATTTAAAAAATATGGATAGCTAATACTGTATTTCTGAGTCATCTATTTTCCCATCTGCTAGTAATTCCAACAATGTGAACTATCAACATAACGACTAACAATAATTTTCTATGGCAATTGCAATGGTGGGTTGCCTGTAGCACTTTCTAAGATTTAACTAGTGCATGCCTCAGATTGTTTTGAGTTGTTAATAGATTCAAGTAACAGGCAGCCTTTTCTTTCTTTCCAAATCTCCATTCTAGTTCATTCCTTTGCTGCTTGTAAGAAGAATATGGTTTTATTTTATGGAGTTTAGTCCATCAAGGAGCTCATTTTATTAAAAACTGTGCTTGAAACAAGAAAAAGCAAGTTAAAGGTCAAGCAGTTTATATCTTGATCTGAGGTCAAAAGCCTACAGCCAGAACCTGCTTATATATAATGCCATTAGTCTCATCCAGCCAAGGACATTTCTACAAGAGTTCACACGATAACAGCTAACTGTGGCTGAGGTGACAGGGATAATGATGTAAATAAAAGCATGGAGCTATTAGATCTTTTAAAAAGCAGTATAATAATAATAATAATAATAATAATAATAATAATAAATTTTATTTATATCCCGCCCTCCCCAGCCGAAGCCGGGCTCAGGGCGGCTAACAACAATAAAACAGTACAAAAGTACAACATAAACAACATTCTAAAATCATTCATTATAAAAATTAATTAATTCAAGCCACTAGCAACCATTGGGCCAGAGCTCTGCGAAGATTGCCGAGGGAGGGAGTCAGGCTGTGCCCTGGCCAAAGGCCTGGTGGAACAGCTCTGTCTTGCAGGCCCTGCGGAAGGATGTCAAGTCCCGCAGGGCCCTGGTCTCTTGTGACAGAGTGTTCCACCAGATCGGAGCCACAGCCGAAAAAGCCCTGGCTCTAGTTGAGGCCAGCCTAACTTCTCTGTGGCCTGGGACCTTCAAGATGTTTTTATTTGAAGACCGTAGGTTTCTCTGTGGGGCATACCAGGAGAGGCGGTCCCGTAGGTACGAGGGTCCTAGGCCATATAGGGCTTTAAAGGTTAAAACCAGCACCTTAAACCTGATCCTGTACTCCACCGGGAGCCAGTGCAGCTGGTATAGCACCGGGTGAATGTGATCTCGCAGCGAAGACCTCGTAAGGAGTCTCGCTGCAGCATTCTGCACCCGCTGGAGTTTCTGGGTCAGTCTCAAGGGCAGCCCCACGTAGAGCGAGTTACAATAATCCAGTCTGGAGGTGACCGTCGCGTGGATCACAGTGGCTAGGTCAGGGCGAGAGAGGTAAGGAGCCAACTGCTTAGCTTGGCGGAGATGGAAAAATGCCGCCTTTGTTATAGCTGCAATCTGCGCCTCCATGGAAAGGGAGGTGTCAAAGATTACACCCAAACTCTTAACGGACGGTGCTGGCACTAATTGCGCCCCCGCAAGAGATGGGAGTTGCCCCCCCAATCCCATATCGCCCCGTCCCAGCCACAGGACCTCTGTCTTCGAAGGATTTAGCTTCAACCGGCTCCCACGTAACCATCCAGCCACAGCTTCCAAACATCTGGTCAGTGTGTCTGGGGCCGTATGTTCTAAAGATTTACTGACAACAGGGAAGCAGAGTACTAGCATTGACTGCAGCTTCAACCCAGAAACACAGGCACCCCACAAAGAAGCCGCCCACACAATTCTGCCAGGATGTGTCCAAGTGCACCTATTCAGCTGAAAGATGTTTGGGGCTGGACGCGGGTGGCGCTGTGGGCTAAAGCCTCAACGCCTAGGGCTTGCCGATCGAAAGGTCGGCGGTTCGAATCCCCACGGCGGGGTGCGCTCCCGCTGTTCGGTCCCAGCGCCTGCCCACCTAGCAGTTCGAAAGCACCCCCGGGGGCAAGTAGATAAATAGGTACCGCTTACCAGCGGGAAGGTAAACGGCGTTCCGTGTGCGGCTCTGGCTCGCCAGAGCAGCGTTGTCACGCTGGCCACGTGACCCGGAAGTGTCTCCGGACAGCGCTGGCCCCCGGCCAATAGATGTGAGATGGGCGCACAAACCCCAGAGTCTGTCAAGACTGGCCCGTTCGGGCAGGGGTACCTTTACCTTTACCTTTATCTGCATTGATAACAACTATTTCCTGTTAGGAACTGGTGGAAGGCTGACCTCTGTCAACGGTGCACAGTAGGGGCAAGGGATAAATTTAGTTAATCCTCATATATACAGTGGTACCTCGGGTTACAGATGCTTCAGGTTACAGATGCTTCAGGTTACAGACTCTGCTAACCCAGAAATAGTACCTCGGGTTAAGAACTATGCTTCAGGATGAGAACAGAAATCGTGCGGCGGCAGCACAACAGCAGCGGGAGGCCCCATTAGCTAAAGTGGTACCTCAGCTTAAGAACAGTTTCAGGTTAAGAACAGACCTCCGGAACAAATTAAGTTCTTAACCCGAGGTACCACTGTAAGATTTACACTGATCTGTTACTTTCCTCAGTATATTGTGCATGGTTCCCAATCTGCTATCAGGAACTCCATCCAGCCTCAAGTGCTGGTTACAGATCTAGTATTGCAAACTCTGAACATTACTTTTTGGATCATGCATAGGGCACATCTTCCATGCGTTCTAATATGTAAAATGGCTTTAACTGCAACCAGGAATGAAGCTGCAACTATGGCAGGAAAACCATGTGAATTCTGGAGGAGTCCAGTAAATTGGTGAGAAAAGGGGATGGAAAGCAAAGGCATTAGACTTCAGAGACAAAACCCAAGATGAATTAGTAGAGCAAGTTGCTGCAATAAAAATCTTTTCATTAGCAAATTGAGCATATTAATCTGCAAGCAAAATCAACATGAGTCTCTGTGATGGCCTTATTACAAAGGCCACCGATCCCAAAATCACATTACAATAGACATTGCTCTTTCTAAATCCTTCCCGCGTTCAATAAATATACTGAGTAGTGCAAGATATTCAACTGGATCATACTTAAATATAAATTAAGGCTAAGATTTCACTCCAAATCTATAGCAAAAAGAAGAGAGACTTGCCTAGGGTCACTTAATAAAGAGAGATTCAAACCAGTGACTTCCAGATTCACAGTTCAGTTAGCACACATTTAGATTAATAGTTAGAAATAACTAAGCAAGCAAGCCTTGCATTATGGAGACTGTATTTCAATAGATCATCAAGTTGGCTTGCAGCTTGGCTCAGCATAAAGTTGTCACTGTATAATTTTCAAAATTATAGTTTACTACTGTACTGTTATTTCTCCAAGTAGAAATTCAAGATTTGTTAAGTTTCTCAAACATAAAATGGAGGGGTGTCAATAATATTACAGATCAACAGAGAAATAGTAATGCTTAAGGAACAGAGTATTCTGAAATAGGTGGCTAAAATTCCTGTTCTATGTTGCATTTCTTAATACTGATAAGTTTGTTTGAAATTCCAGACCAGTTGCTACCTCAGCATACAGCTGTCAACACCTGAAGTCGAGCTGAAAGCAAACAGTTGTCTCAGATATGTTCAAAAATGTCTAATAAGGCTTTCTTCAAAAGAAAGCTTTAGGGCAGGGATGGGTCACCTTTTGCAGTCCAAGAGCATCGTTCCCTCCTGGGCGACCTTCCAAGAGCCACATGCCATGTGGTGGGCAGGGCCAGAGAAACAAAACGGGCAGAGAAACATGTAAATTTTGCTACTGTCAGCAGGCTAGTTTCTTCACACACTCATACAGTCCCCTCTATCCTCCATCCAGGAGTCCAGCAGAGAAACATGCCCGACTGTCATGTTTTCTCCCTCCTGGTTGGTCGTTCAGGAGATTCAAAATCTTTCTCCAGCCCAAACATCACAGTGACGGATACCAAGAGGCATCAGCACACTTCAGGATCAGCAGAGTATAGGCAGTCACCGTTCAGACTCAGTAGCGCAGCTTTTTCACTAAACCACGTTTATTTACACAAACACACTTGGAGCGTCGTAACTCAGCTCCTTCCTCTTCAGCATCAGACAGCAAAGAGAAGAACAAAGGACAAGAATCCTACATCATGGAAACACAGTCATAAAAACATCCTGTCTCCGTCACTTCCCACTCTGTGGAGTCAAAACATACACCGTCATGTGACAGACAACAATCCCATGACTGCAAACCAACAGAGATGGTTCACGTCATGTGTTTGGCTCAGTGTCACTGATGAGATATCAAATGAGAGAATAAGCAATGCACATGTATGTGTGAATGAGGCATTTTATCCTCCTCTCCTCCCACAGTGACAAGCATGCTCTGAATTTTCTGTGCTCACAGAAAATACTGCCACCGAACTCACTGTGCCCCTAGCTCATATGTCTCACTGCTTGCCAGGATACCGCTTGCCCGAGAAACTTTTTTTTAAAAAAAAATACAACAGAAATTAAAGGCCAAGACAGTCCTACAACTGAAATGCTACTTAAAGACTTTTGAAAATAGAAGAATTTGCTTCTTTTTTCAACTTAACATAGCCATTCATTCAGCCTTTATTGACATAATTTAGACAATAAAATCATAAAAACCATCCATAAAACATTAACTTAGTCAATTGTTATGCCTGAACAATCTGTGATTAGCATTAACTATGGTTTAATGAAACAAATGAACCAACAACCATAGATGAGCGTTAGGTTACATCAGTGCTTCACCTGTGAACAGCAGAAGTTTGATTTTGAAAGCACAAAATGTTCATCTCCAAAAATGGTTAACAAAAATTGTTACAGTAAATCTACCTCATCCTAACTAGGAATGCTTGCTGGAGATCTCTCTCAAGTTCTTCTGAAAACTATTTGAATATACAAATGTATCTTAGTTACTATGACAAATCTTGACTTATATGGAAGTAGGAAAAATCAGCACAGTTTAAAATCTGCCAATTTCAGAAGGGTCTAGGAAAACAAAACTTAATTTAGGCAATATTATCTACATATTGTTTGTTAACTGCACTTTATACAGAAAGTATGGTGGTCCCTTAGAATATGATATTCTGTAATAAATATTCCAGATGCCTACACAAGTCAGTCTACGACTCCTGGATCTTCTTAAGTACAAAAGATGAGGGAGAAGGATAGAGGGAAGTGAACAGAAGAGATGGAGGGGTGAGTACAGCAGCAAAGACAGTTAAATGGAAGGAGTAGGAAGGATGAAGGAAAGGCAGAGGATGAGATGTGAGGGGATGGTGAGCAGGCCAACAAGACATGGAGAGGACAGGAGTAATCGTGATGGTGACAAGTGTATGGACTCCGTAAGCAGAACAGGGAACAAGCTAGTCAACTACAAAGCTAAGCTATGCTAGGGAATACAACATAGCTACAAGCATTACACTTCAGTGGGACAAGGTCTATGGCTTCTGACGACTTCTGTTTCTATTGTATCTTATTGTGTTTTTATTGACTTGATTGTATGTTTTTAGATTATAGCCTTATTCTCTGTTTTGTTCACCACCCAGAGAGCTCAGTGGCTGAAAGTAAAGAATAATAAATAAACCCATTTCCCTTCAGAAAAATAAACTTATGGGTAGAGTGGAAATTCAAATGCAAATATGCAATCATTGTGTACAGCCCAAGTTCATCCTCCGACTGCCTAAGGAGCCCAATCTTTCTTTGCCCTCACTAATAAATGACTTGATGCTGATTTCCAAATGACTTCAGGATGGCAAAATGCCCCCGGTGCTGCACCTGGTATGCTTCTTCCCTTCCCAATTCTGTGCTATGTTACAATTCTCATCACTCACTGGTATGTTACTTCTGACAAGACAGAAGTACTGTTTTGGCTGGACAGGAGGCGGGCAGGTGTGGGGGACTCCTTGGTCCTGAATGGGGTAACTGTGCCCCTGAAGGACTAGGTGCGCAGCCTGGGAGTCATTTTGAACTCACAGCTGTCCATGGAGGCACAGGTCAAATCCGTGTCCAGGGCAGCTGTTTACCAGCTCCATCTGGTACGCAGGCTGAGACCCTATCTGCCTGCAGACTGCCTCACCAGAGTGGTGCATGCTCTGGTTATCTCCCGCTTGGACTGCTGCAATGCACTCTACGTGGGGCTACCTTTGAAGGTGACCCGGAAACTGCAACTAATCCAGAATGCGGCAGCTAGACTGGTGACTGGGAGCGGCCACTGAGACCACATAACACTGGTCTTGAAAGACCTACATTGGCTCCCAGTACATTTCCGAGCACAATTCAAAGTGCTGACCTTTAAAGCCCTAAACGGCCTCGGTCAAGTACATCTGAAGGAGCGTCTCCACCCCCATCGTTCAGCCTGGACACTGAGATCCAGCGCCGAGGGCCTTCTGGCAGTTCCCTCATTGCGAGAAGTAAGGTTACAGGGAACCAGGCAGAGGGCCTTCTCGGTAGTGGCGCCCTCCATGTGGAACGCCCTCCCACCAGATGTCAAAGAGAACAACAACTACCAGACTTTTAGAAGACAACTGAAGGCAGCCCTGTTTAGGGAAGCTTTTAATGTTTGATGCATTACTGTATTTTAATATATTTTTTTGGAAGCTGCCCAGAGTGCCGGGGTATAAATAATATTATTACTATTATAAATCTTAATTGTGCCCATGGTCAGCGGAATGGCACCTATTAATCTTGTTGCACACTGCACATTTGATTGCTTATTTGGTATTTTAATGGACAACAAGAACAGAGGATGCATAAGGTGAAGAAAATGCTAAACTATGGTTTTGAATTAAGAATTAAAACTGCTGTTATAAAACAACCCCTCAACCAGTTTATACAATAATTTCCAAGGGACAAGGTAAGAATGCACTGCTTGCAACTGTTGCTAAATGAAAACAATAGTATTTAACATTTTAGCACAATTGTTTCATTAAAATATAATATATGTTGGGATAGCCATTTACATATAGGGTTGTGGGGGAAGGGTTCCAAATCCAGATTTATAATACCATTATTATCTGCTATATTTGTCTCTGACTTAAACCCAAATGAGCAATCCATTCACAAGCTCTCATCAGCTGGTAATTGTGATGCTTTATTTAGAATTAATTCTTTGAACGTGGCATATTCTATCTGACAACTTATTCAATGAAGTACAAAATAACATCACTTTGTTTGATTAGCTCCTTTAGATTAAATTCTGTAGATACATTAGTTACTTGGAAGGATGGGGCAGGAATAATACTCAGCTGAAACAAATGTAATACAGGCAAAGCCAGTTTTTGTTTTTCTACATAAAAGCATGAATCGTAAGAATATAAAAATGAAGAGAACATAAATATCTTCATTTTCCTGTAGCATTATTGCTCACGAATTGATATACTGATAAAGTTATAAAGTTTTACTGCAAGTCTATAAAACTGGACAGGAGGTAGGTTTACCTAGATAACTGACTGCAACACCCCTCTCATATGCACCCCTGTCGTTTCATTTTCTTTCTCTCCCCCCCCCCTCTCTCTCTCTCTCTGTGTGTGTGTGTGTACGCACATTATTCTTTCAAAATGATTGTGGATGTTTTAAAGGAAGAAGAAGAAGAAGAAATATTCCTTTCCTGCCACTTTTGGATCTTGCACAAAAGCAAGCAATTAGGGTTCTCCCAACACAGGGAC
Source organism: Podarcis vaucheri (assembly GCF_965113315.1). Classification (NCBI taxonomy): domain Eukaryota; kingdom Metazoa; phylum Chordata; class Lepidosauria; order Squamata; family Lacertidae; genus Podarcis; species Podarcis vaucheri. Next base: position 70,443,133 of record NC_138766.1, read on the forward strand.
AGAATGCTTTCCCCCCCAAGAATCCACCATACAATAAGTGATGGGGGGGAATCATCAACATATACAGATTACAGTGGTACCTCGGGTTAAGAACTTGATTCGTTCCGGAGGTCCGTTCTTAATCTGAAACTGTTCTTAACCTGAAGCACCACTTTAGCTAATGGGGCCTCCTGCTGCCGTTGCGCCGCCGGAGCATGATTTCTGTTCTCATCCTGAGGTAAAGTTCTTAACCCGAGGCAATATTTCTGGGTTAGTGGAGTTTGTAACCTGAAGCGTATGTAACCTGAAGCGTATGCAACCCAAGATACCACTGTACTTGCAGTTAGGGATGAAAAAGAATTTGATTTGGTTGACACTTTTAAGCAATCTAATTCACGCCTCCCACACTAATACATGGCTCAAAACATAACAATCTTTTGGATTTCACAGTTCTCTGAATTTTAGAATATAATGCTTAGCTCAAAAAAGTACCAAAATGCACATTTTAGGGTAAAATATGTTTACAAATGCATTTACTGAGACAAAATACATATCTAAATAAGTATTTTGTATTAAAATAACATTTAAATAGGAATTTTGAAGAGATTAATATGGAAATGGGATGGAATGGGCTTATGAATGTGAAATTGACATGGACAGGAAGTAGACTGACCTGTCCATCCCTAGCCTGATGATGAACTTAATGTGGACACAGCTCAGTGGATGACAAGAGGACAGTTTGTGGTTCCATCTCAGACATATCAAGTCAAAAGGCTCTCAGGTAGCAGGCTAGGAAATGTTTCTCTGAGAATTTGAGAAGCCATTTCTAGTTGGCCATTGCCCAATAGTCTGACTTGTTATTAGGCATTCATATGGCCTGCAGTGATGACCCTGCTAGCAAATGGAGGTATTTAAGCAAAGGCTGGGGGGTCATCTGTATGAGATGCTGCAGTTCCAAGATTTCTGGACTGAACAGAGGATTGGACTAGATCACTTCCATTGTCCCCTTTCAACTCTAGCACTGGATGATAATGTTCTCAAGTAGGTATTGTAGGGAAAAGCTGGGAACAAGGATCATGTCACAGCAGGGACTTAAACATGAATCTCTCCTGTTCAACATTTTCAGTACTATACTACAGAAGAGCAACACTGGGGGGGGGACCCCAATTCTCCTCTTCAAATAATTTTATTTCTCTTTTTTAAATTTTAATCTGGCAAAACTCATACCTTCCCAACTTAACAGTTTCATGCCCCCGCCCCAGAGCATGAAAGGTGCAGAAAACAGCTCATGTCTACCTTTTGGAAAAATAGGTCCATAGCTTTCAGAACTGACAAACAAAAGGAAAAGGAAAGGAAAGATGCTCTGCTTCTACACTAAGAATTACCTTTGCCTCTATTTTTAGCTTCCAAGCACCTGATTAAGGATGACTCATCTTTCACCTTCCTATAACAGCCATAGAGAACCTCAAAGCTCCAAAACAAAAAGCAAACCCTCTTCACCTTTTCATCCAGAGGGACCACCGTATCAATCTTCATCACAAACTCAGGCTATCTAGATCTTGGGTATTTCACAGTATCAAACCCTTTCTCAGGCAAATCAAACACCATTGCATCAAGTCACCAAACTGTGTCTACCACTTGGGAAACTTCAAACAGCTGTCTGGGGAAAACGGAGGCATCTTCTGAGATGTACGTCCTTGGGAAAAGGCAAGTATGCACCCACTTCTCTGGTTTTCAGCTTTAATTATTCAACTCCACAGTGTGTGAGGCAAACTGAGCATCATTCACCAGTCTGAAAATGATATTAGAACCTGAGGAGTGATTTAGCCTATTTACAGTTGCTATAGAAACAAAAAGGCAGCTATCTGTCTATGGCAATAAAGCAGCAAAAGGAGCTTGACACAACAGTTAAAATGACAGGAACAGAACAGGTTGAACCAGGAGCCTCTTCAGTTCTGCATCAAAATGTTGTGTAGAAATACATCGTGAATTACAGATCTTACAACAACTGCATATATTAAACCAAGAGTGCTGTTTATGTGTCTGTTTCTGTCTGTGCTGGAGGATATCGACACTGGGAGCACATAGAAAACTGCACCAAGGCACAGCTTCCAAACACATTCTTTTCCTTCAGTTCTAGACCTTGTTTAATCTAGATGTCCCAAGGGTAGAATATTGGCACAATCCAAGTAGTCAGAAGTTGGATGGTATGGAGGAGGAGAAGCTCCAATGTGCATGACTCCTATAACAACAAGGCCAGGTCTACACAAACCCAGAAACAAGCAAATTCCTTCCTCACCAGTCATCCCCAGTATGGGTGATGGCAGCAGAACAGTCATGAACTGGTGTCATCGGAGATGAGGAAAGAAAACAAATCAAATATAAAATGCATAAATTGAAAAACACAAAGAAAGAATGCTGTGAGAACAGGGCCTTTGGCAGAATACTATGTACTATCTTCCCCTGTTGAATGCCACTGTAAACAAAAACGGCTTACTCAGCCTAGTTCACAGTCCATCTTGGTAAATCTTGTTTCCTATAAACTCATAAGAGAGCTGTTCTTTGGAATCCATTTCTCCTCCAATTTAATTTGTTCATCTGCTTTTCTGAGGCTGTGCCTGTACGTTTAGTTAAGACATCAAGTAATCTGCTTACGCCTGGCTCAGAGATTCAGAAGTCCCTGCTGACCTGCGCATATCCTACTGCTGTGTATTTCAAATGACAATGATCATATGTACAAATTACCGTTGAACGTGAACCAACATAGTTTCTCCCCAAAGTAAGAGCTGGGATGAGTGTCAAGGTTGTATAGTTCTTTCACACCTCCGCGTATTGTGTATAGAAAGTAACATTTAAAGAGAGAGAGATCCCACATTTATTTGAATGCAGAATTTTACTTGCAATATACGTAGAACCTTCTAATAAGGTAAAATACTGAGATTTGACGGTTGGTATGTTTTCTATGTGCCATCGCACTCTGCCCTCAAATGATGCAGAGGGAGAAACAAGCTGTATCTGCATCTTTAAACTGCTATACTGAGGAGTGTGCAGCTGCCCTTACCTCAGCCAAGCAGTTAAAGGAGCCCACAGATTGGTTCTGGCTCCCGTGAGCCGGTGACAGGGTGGGGGCTCCGTGAAACTGCTAAGCTGAGGGGAACGCGGTTGGCACTCCCCACAGTGAGCAGTTATAGGAGCCCCGATGCTCTGCCTGTGAGCGGGAGGAACACTGGGGCTCTCTCAGCTGGGGAGGGGGAACCTTCCCGATCCCCAACTGAGTTGCGCAAACAAGCTGCGTTGTCCCAGCCCATGAGCGTGTGGGTGAAACTGCTTCAGTTCCCAAGAGGAGAGCTAGGGCAGATTCACCAGATGCAGAGGCCAACGCAGCTTGTTTTTTCAACATCGCGGTACATCACCAAACCGCGATGTTTAGCTGGCAGTGAACTGTGATGTTGAAAAACTGGTATCACCCAGCCCTAGCAAGTGGAGGCCACGGAGGTGTGTGCAGTTCCAGCATTGTGACCGTTTACAAGAAAAAAGGTGACTGCCATGGCTGGAACAACTTCCATGGAATGCCAAGAGCAGAAATGCTTGGACACTGGACACTGGCCTTCATAGACCTGACAAAGGCCTTTGACCTTGTCGGCCAAAAAGCAGCCTAACTGTATTAGGAATCAGTTTATCTGTATGCAAAACAAATAAGATATACCCTAATAATCTTTCTCTGAGTTTTTTGTTGGAGCAAACTCAAACTCTCTGAAGACTAAAATGCAGGTCTCAACACTTGGGGTGGCAATGTAGCTCAATGATACAGCACATGATTGGCATACAGAAAGTCCCAAGTTTAACTACTTTAAAGGGTAAACAGCAACTGATAGGAAAGACTTTGGCCCAATACCCTTCAAAGCTCCTATAAGCTGGTAATAGGCTAGATGGACAATTAGTCATAAGGCAGCTTCCTAAGTTCCACATTATGCATTCATCATCTTTTTTATAATCATCTGGCTTGATTCATATGCGACTTGTTGTTGCTGAGTCTTTCTTAGCTCTCTTTCATAGGCTAATTCCATCACAAACCGCATAGGACAACTGCTAACCATTTGTGTTCATGTTGCCATACTGTTGTTGTTGAGCCAAGGTGCCAGCTTGCGAAGATGATTGGGGGGGAGAGACAACATGTTCGGGACATTGGGAGGAGCTGGGGTTAGAACTGAGCATGGCAGCTGTGCGGCTCAATGGCCAGCAGCTCCTCCTCCACCTCCTCTTGGTGCCACCACTGACAGGAGGCTGCTTCAACCCTCCTTCCCCTCCACAGCAGGAGGAGGAGGAGGAGCCGGGCCCTGGAAGCACGCCACACTCTGCTTTGCTCTTTGGCTCCATGCTTTTGGGGCATGGGAAGCCCAGCCCCTATCCCAAAAATATAGGAGGCGCCAAAAGGGCTTGGACCCTAGGAGCCAGCGCCCTGCTGCAAAGGATTCCTCTAGATAGTTATGCAATATGTATGAAGAAATATATGTATTACAGACTGAGGTGTGGCAAAACTGCCATGTGGAATTAATGCAAAGCAGCCTCCATGCTGATTGTTGTTTGTGTGAAATGAGGCTCACCCTATGAAATCATAAGTTTCTCCTTGTGTTTCACCTTCACTTTCCATCTCAGACTTCACAAACTTTGGCTTCAATGTGAGGCCTACCAAATTGACAAATGCAGCTAGAGAGCTTCATTCAGCCAATCAAGATTATTAATGGCAAAGATCACCAGCTGGTTGTTATTTGACACAACTGTAGCAAAACAGGAAACATCTCTTAATAAATGGTGCTACAGAATGATTCTATAACAGAAAGTTATTTCTTATGATCCTTAAACTTGCTTGCAACAGCATAAAATGGGAGCTAGCCAACCGTTGCTGAAGAAAGTAGAATTGTGATACAGCAAGCCATGGAAATCCCAGGCAAGAATCAGCTCTGAACTTACTTTTTCCTAAAAAAACAAAAACCCACTGTATTTTGTCTTCAGCAACATCGTTCTTGCTGCAGAATGATACATATAGTTAATGGCTTTCAAAAACACAGTAAAGGAATAAACTGCTGACAGTTCAGCATGGTTCTCTACAATTCCCTCCAGCTGAACGAACCAACAAGTGGCTTAGGAAGTTATGAGGAAATCCAAATGAAGTGATTTTTCCAGGTTGCCCCACTACTAACACTGTATAATAAATGTAAACATGAAGAGCGATATCATTTCATCTCTGCTGTTCACCTTTCCAGTGACCTTTAAGAAAATACCCTGCAGCCAAATTTGGAAGGGAAAAAAGCATACGAATCATGCAGGCGGGATAATATTACATCCTTACCTACCAGCGAAACACCTTTAATACATTAATCTCTCCTGAAATAAAAATAAATATAGTAATATGTGAAAGATGGAACTAACACATAGCCATGTTAATTAAAACAGAACTAGTGAATGCAAGCATTTTGAATTCTATTTATTTAAGCATCGTTGCTGAGGCAATTATAATCTACTAGAAGGATCATTTTTAATTTCATTGCATTTATTAGTAGCTAGCGATGGGTAGAACATTTTGAAAAGAATGGTGAAATCAAAACTAAATGGGTAGCATACACAACTCTGAAGATAAGCAATTGTAATTCAGAGATAAGCAATTGTAGCTACAAAAAATAGGATTGATAATCCAAGAGGCTAAACAAGCTAGTACTATGGAAACAAAGAAAGACACTCTTTGCCAGTATCAAGCAAGAGAAGCAAACTATATCGGAGAGATACTACAGCTTTGGATCCTACCCCCCACCAACAGCATTTAGACATCCTCTCCAAAATTAGTGCTGTTATGTAGCTCCAAGGACGAAAAACAGTCCAAGAAGAAATTTGTATATTATTCATAGCAGAAGTGACAGCTAAGAAGGTACAGAGCAGCAGACCACTCACCTATAACCACAGTTCGCATACAATCTTTATGAATTATTTTCATTCATGATTTTTTAAATAATTTTATAAAGCAAAATGTTTTCTAAAGATGCTGCCTACTATCCTGACCTAACTGTTTCTTATTTCGGGGGGGGGGAGGGGAATGTTTTTTGTTTTTGTTTTTTTTGCAAAATTGGTCACAGCTATGTCTTATCTACCTATCATTTGCTGATAATGTTTTTATGTGTTGCTTATGTGTATCATAAGTATTATAACACTTACAACACTGTCTGGAATGTTGGCAGGCACAACATCTGTTTTACATGAGTGTACATGAAGTACACTCTGAGTATTTTTTTTTCTATCATGTTTGGTGCTGTTAAATCAAATAAGGGGGGATGAAGGTTTTATGGTCATATTTGCAGGGGTTGGAGTAGATTACCTTTGGGGGTCCCTTCCAACTCTACCATTCTATGGTTCTGAGGTTCTATAATATTGGGGGGGGTTAATCCTGGTGTTTATTTTGCTCTAGGAGGCTTAGTTTGGTCTAAATCAAGTATAAACTTCCAGAGTTAATGCAAATTACATTACTTTTGTTAAATGCGTCACCATAGCTGCTAGAGGGCTGTGAAAATTTGTGTCCCAGGCTTTTTAGACTTGTCTACCCATGTACTATCTGGAACCAAAGTGTTGCATTGGTTTCCAGATGTGAAATATTTTGGCATTATTTTCAGCTCTCCCACCCCACTAAAGTACCTGCTGAGAGAACTAGTCACAAAGTGGGAGCTCTCCAAGGTCCTGCAGGTATTTTGGGTGCCAGGAACACTCAATGGGACACAGCTGGGCTTCTGCTTTAAGTCTTAGAGCAGGGCAATAGCAGATGTTCTTGCACAAACTTTTGCAGTTTCCTCATTTGTCAAGGTCAAACTTTCATATATCTCTCAGTCATAAAAAATTGTTTTGTTATTGTCTCTATTCCAAACCGGAGTCCACCTGGCAGTGTGCTACCAATCATCCTTGTCTCTGATCCCACTCAGATACGACTATGTTTGAAATAAAATATTGTCAATCTTTGCTTACCCATAAACTTATATCCATACATTTAAAAAGCATGTGATACCCCTCCTAGAACAAATTCTCAGAGCACTATATACTATTGAAGTTATTATCATTTTGCTAAAGATGAAATCTAAAGGCTGCTTGGACGAGTGAAACCAGCCACCTGTCTCCTGGATCCTTGCCCATCCTGGCTTATAAAAGCTAGCCGGGAAGGACTGGGCGATGGGCTTCGTGGGGTGGTGAATGCTTCCCTCCGTGAGGGAGCCTTCCCAGACCCGCTGAAAGAGGCGGTTATTAAACCGCTTCTTAAAAAACCATCTTTAGATGCGGCCACGATGGCCAACTATCGCCCAGTCTCAAATCTTCCAATCCTGGGCAAGGTGATTGAGCGAGCGGTTGCCGAACAACTCCAGGCACGCCTGGAAGAAGCGGACCATTTGGATCCCTTCCAGTCGGGATTCAGGCCTCATCATGGGACTGAAAATGCCTTGGTCGCACTGGTTGATGATCTCCGGCGGGCTAAGGACAAAGGTGAGAGCTGTTTCCTAGTTCTGCTGGATCTCTCAGCGGCGTTCGATACCATCGACCATAGCATCCTTCTGGACCGTCTTGAGGGGCTGGGAGCCGGGGGCACTGTTATACAGTGGTTCCGCTCCTTCCTCCTGGGCCGTGTTCAGAAAGTGGTGGTGGGGAATGAGTGTTCAGACCCCTGGGCTCTCACTTGTGGGGTGCCTCAGGGTTCTGTCCTCTCCCCCATGCTTTTCAACATCTACATGCGGCCGCTGGGAGAGATCATCAGGAGGTTTGGGCTGGGTGTTCATCAGTATGCGGATGATACCCAGCTCTACCTCTCTTTTAAATCAGAACCAGTGAAGGCGGTGAAGGTCCTGTGTGAGTGTCTGGAGGCAGTTGGAGGATGGATGGCGGTTAACAGATTGAGGTTGAATCCTGACAAGACAGAAGTACTGTTTTGGGGGGACAGGAGGCGGGCAGGTGTGGAGGATTCCCTGGTCCTGAATGGGGTAACTGTGCCCCTGAAGGACCAGGTGCGCAGCCTGGGAGTCATTTTGTACTCACAGCTGTCCATGGAGGCACAGGTCAAATCTGTGTCCAGGGCAGCTGTTTACCAGCTCCATCTGGTACGTAGGCTGAGACCCTATCTGCCTGCGGACTGTCTCGCCAGAGTGGTGCATGCTCTGGTTATCACCCGCTTGGACTACTGCAATGCACTCTACGTGGGGCTACCTTTGAAGGTGACTCGGAAACTACAACTAATCCAGAATGCGGCAGCTAGACTGGTGACTGGGAGCGGCCGCCGAGACCATATAACACCGGTCTTGAAAGACCTGCATTGGCTCCCAGTACGTTTCCGAGCACAATTCAAAGTGTTGGTGCTGACCTTTAAAGCCCTAAACGGCCTCGGTCCAGTATACCTGAAGGAGCGTCTCCACCCCCATCATTCTGCCCGGACGCTGAGGTCCAGCGCCGAGGGCCTTCTGGCGGTTCCCTCATTGCGAGAAGCAAAGCTACAGGGAACCAGGCAGAGGGCCTTCTCGGTAGTGGCGCCCACCCTGTGGAACGCCCTTCCAGCAGATGTCAAAGCGATAAACAACTACCTGATATTCAGGAGACATCTTAAGGCAGCCCTGTTCAGGGAAGTTTTTAACGTGTGATATTTTATTGTATTTCTGGTTTTTATGGAAGCCGCCCAGAGTGGCTGGGGAGGTCCAGCCAGATGGGCGGGGTATAAATAATAAATTATTATTATTATTATTATTATTATTATTATTATTATTATTACTAAAAAACTATAGGGCCAAAGCATGGTTGTGGAAGCTAGCCAATGACAAAAATCTGACAAGTTAATCAACTCACATTACCCCAGTGTATACACACCATGGCTGCTTTTATGTCAGATGACTTTTACCACTCTTAAAGGTCAAGCTACAATTGACAAATATTTATAGCTTCAAAAGGAATATGGTTTCATTAGAAGGGAGTTAACAAGTCTGTTTCTTACTTTGTAGACTTGTTACACTTTTTCAAATTCATTTTATTATTTTCAAATGGCACACATATGTCTTGATTAAAATTTTCACACACACTGATATTATATACATTTAACGAGCCACCCAACAAGATGATGTGCCGAAAGTTTTATCTGTTACAGATTTGCTATTTGTGGCCTGAAACTAATTGAGCTTTTAGAACTGAACTGTCAATTTTTGAACTTTAACTGTGTTGTTCTTGTTCTCTGAGAAGTTATTAATATAGCAACATATAACAGAGGCCATGTTCTCAAGTAATGTGCTAGTAAAGGTAAAGGGACCCCTGACCATTAGGTCCAGTCGTGGCCGACTCTGGGGTTGTGGCGCTCATCTCTCTTTATTGGCCGAGGGAGCCGGCGTACAGCTTCCGGGTCATGTGGCCAGCATGACTAAGCCGCTTCTGGCGAACCAGAGCAGCGCACAGAAACGCCATTTACCTTTCCGCCGGAGCAGTACCTATTTATCTACTTGAACTTTGACGTGCTTTGAAACTGCTAGGTTGGCAGGAGCAGGGACTGAGCAACGGGAGCTCACCCCATCATGGGGATTTGAACCGCCGACCTCCTGATCAGCAAGTCCTGGGCTCTGTGGTTTAACCCACAGTGCCACCCGCATCCCTCAAGTAATGTGCTAGAACTAAATTATTTGGGATGAACTTACTGCACTGTCATTTCCATGTCAAAGTTATATTATCAATTATTATATTATTATTATATCAATTTAAACATTGCTTTAACTTATTTCATTCACCTAACTTGAATGAACTAAAATTTCAAAGATTATTAGCTGAAGGTAGAGGGTGGGAATTACAGCATCTTATCTGAAAGAATGTTTTAACGCAATACAAGTGCATGTTTTAGTAAACTGCTATTATGATTATAACCCATTTAGATATGGCTGAAAACTACATGGTCTCCAGCTTATGTTCAGGAAGAGATACAAGAACATCATTTTTACAGGTATGCTTATAAAAATCTGTGAGTAGTTTAATTTGGAAGTCCTGGACAGTAACTCCAAGCAATCCTTGACCATGTAAAATGTATTATAAATAGTTCCATGTGCAACATTCATTTGGAAGCTCACTGGAGACGAATAATGACCTTGTATTTTGTTCTCATTTACTCTGAATTAGTCAAACCTCCTGTTTCCAATACACCTGGCATGGTTTAATTACAGCAAACAAAACATCATTTAAACAAAAGGTGACCTTGAACATAATCTATCAAAACACTAGTTAGCTTTAAAAGTTCGCAGTTTTTAACAAACTGCCAAGACATGCAAGAGCAATTTTCTATATAAGCTCATACATCTTTTAAAGCAACAGATTTACCACATTTAAGAAACATCTGTATATGCTTTTTAAAACTGCAAGGGTTTCTTCTTTATTAATTCAAACCCTTAGATTTCAATAGCCATATAAAATACAGCTTGTGTGTAAATATTAAGGTCATACTAAATACGGTTCAAAATGTTGTAGAGTGATGGTTTGTTAACCTTGGTAACCCCTTAAATAGCTTTAGGGGTTGTTGTTTTTTTTTAAAAAAAAATGGCAGTCATGCCCCTTAACCACATACTGGAATCCCTGTTCTCCAATGAGACATTAAAACTTAAAGGAGGTAACCAACATTATTTCGGGAATATATCTACTTTGGCTCAATGCATAAGCAACAAACAGTGATGTTAACAATGTATCAGCCCTTAACAAAAGTAAACAAAACAGATCCCTGCTGAAAGTTTGTATATGGAACCTAGACAAGGAAAACACAACAGAGGGGAATGGGGGTCAGAGAAGCAAAGGGAAATTTGCACAGGGTTATGGCAATGCAGTTGTACCACCTGAAGGTAAGTTTACAGTGAACAAAGATCAATACTTCTGTAATAGCTACCTCACTTGAGTACTGCGTACATGTTCTAAATTACATCAATAATATCATGGCAATCCATGGTGAGCTATTTATTTCCATGGTGGGCTATTTATTTGCATCTGCACAATGGGAAACTACTCAAGCATGTCTACACCTTAATTCTGCATGTTTTGACAGATGCATATAGGATCTGTCCATATGTGGCCAGTTTAAATCAGTGGGAAGTGCAGCAGCCAATCTGAATGTACATACTAAGGCAATTGAAGGTCATTTTTTAATCACTGGTCATGCTCCTGGAGTGTGTGATGGCTGTGGGCAGATCTTTGACCATATTATGTACTGTATGTCTGAACTTTGCAGATAAAATGGGTCGCATTCACTTCCAATGTAAATGGCTCATTAACTGTAAATTCTAGGCAGGAGATGGCCGTGGCCTCCAGCAGTCTGATTTGCTTGGCTGAGCTTTTGTCATTGCTTCAGGGTGCAGACAAGGCCCTTAGGATTTGATCAACTACCTGTGCACTTTGTGGCTGGTTCATGCTAGGCTAGGAAGCTTGCCTGAGATGGTACACAGGTAAACACCTCTCCAAGATCAAAGGAATGGCAATACCGCTACTGAAAAGGTCATTATTAAACTCTGAGCCAAAATAACTATTAGTAAATTTCCAACCTACTTTTTTAAAGCAAGGTAATGAAGTTTTCACGGTCAATCCTTCTCCTCTCCTCCCTCCACATCATAATTGCTCACAGCACTTTAACTATGTGGTCTTTATTACTGCTACATGGAAATCATTGGTGCTGGCATAGACTAGTTGGTTTATTCTGCACATATATTTGTCTCCAAGTTTGGCTCAAAGTATTACTTGGAGCTGCAAAGACTAAAATTCAAGCTAAATTATGAGAGACAGTTTCAAGGCAGCTCTTAGATTCTGCTATTCCAGGCACTACCAGCAGCTGCCAATCTCAAACAGTTCCCAGGAGCAGTTGGAGGGGGGCTTTCTGTCCATTGAAGTCCTGGGACGATTGCTGTTTACATGCTATTGGGCTCTCATGATTACGGTTAATTAGGACAGCAGATTTGAAGCATTAAAGCTTCTAAACAACCATGGGTATGTTTCCGTGGGAAATCTACCCATATGCCATGTGACTTGCAGGGATCAGGTAGACATCTAATCCTCACACATTACATGGTGCCCATTTCCTAGCCATGGTAGAGCCAATATGGATAGTAGAAGCATCATGGGACTTTGTCAGGCACAGCAACCTCCTCCTCTACCTGGAGTGCTTGAACATGCAAGAAAAGTACTCTACACATGCTAAGCATCAATATACCACCTTTGCTTCTTCGTTTCTAATAAATGGGACTTCTACTGCATTTTCTGTGGAGTACCTGGGAACCCACAATTCTTCTATGTAGATGAACGTTAGAAATGCAACAAAGCCACATGCCCCACAGGAGGGAGCTATGAAAGGGGTTCAAACTGATTGCAGCAATATGGCAGAAGGGCTAAGAGCTGTTGTTCAGTTCCTCGCTCTCCCCACCCTACACCGCCCCCGCGGAAAAAAGCAGGCTTCAACTTGAATAGTTTCCAACTTCTAACAGTTAAATGTTATGAAAATAATTCTGAGCTGGAATCATTAGAAAATAAGATAGAGCAAGATTTGGACTGGGCATTACTCAGACAGGACATTACTATCTCACTATAGAAAAACTAATTGCCCCACTGTAGGTGCTCACTGCTTTCTATCTAACTGCTCTAATCTGTCACCAGTAATCACCGGTTGGAGAATGAAAGTAAGCCACGCCCACTCCAAGTGAGTGGCCAAACAAATCATAATTTTAAAGCAAAGCTGCTGGGTTCAGACATAATGCCGAACCATAGATCATAAGACTAACAACAAACCATGTCTTCACATCATGGTTTTGTTTCCAGAAAACAAACTATGGCTTAGCATTATGTGTAAACTAGACCAATGTACACAAATTCATGAGCGTAAGAAGAAGAGAGGGAAAAATTCAACAGGCTCACAAAAGGATATTCACATATGGATTCTCCTCCTCTCTCTGGAAATGCTAACACATTTTATAAAATGCAACTCGTTGGTTACCTAATAAATTAAAATGTGACAGAAAAGGTAGGCCACTGATATTTTAATTAATGTTGTGAATACCATTTGATTAGCTTCCTCTTCAAACAGTAATCAGCCTGGCAGGTTTGAAACCGATATTTTTGACAAGTGATTATACAACACTAATAGAAGACAATTACCTGTCACAGAACAGAGTACCAGGGTGCTGTCGAGAAGTACCTGCAAGCCTTCAGGTACATTTAAGATTAAGGAACTTATGGTCCTTAAAAATACTAGCAGAAGAAGTAGCTCAGTGCTATCAAAACTTTTTTTCCATTGAAGAATTTAGAATCCTTGGGGAAGTCATTTAATTAGAAATACTGAAAACAGTTTTCAGCTGATGGCTTATTAGCAAGCTACCTGAGCCTGGATTAGAAAGCAAAGATCTTTCTAGTGCAACTTGTTAAAATAGTTTTCTTACTCTCAAGCATGAAAGCAAGGGAGCCAATTTAAAATTTTATTTATTATAAAATTTATATCTATACAGCATGTCCTTATACCTTATTGTCACTAAGCCAAAGTACATGTAATTGAAATAGTTGTATATTCTTCTCCTGCCTACCCATTCCTCCATTTCCCCCTTTTTCTGTTTTGTTTCCTTATAGCTATTTTAATCTGTAAACCCCTTGGGACACAGGCCTGTCATAACTGTTATTTGTAAAGCACCAGGCACATGGGTGGCCCTGAATAAATAAATAAATGCAATTTTCAATCATTCCCCAACTTAAGAGAAAAAGGCAGCTAAATTTGACAAGTAATTTAAACAAAGACAAGGTCTAAGAAAGGATCCACATTGCAGTCTTTATTTCAGGTTCAATGCTACAATTTCTTTTTGTTCAGTACAACAGATGGATAATGTAATTAGTTTGCTCAATCAGTGCAGATTATCATAGCAACTCATTGCAGTGGTTAGTAATTTTTGCCCAATCAGCATCTGCAGCAATCACACCAAAATTCACCGTTTGCTTACACCTCCATTTTCAAATCAGCTGCCATTTGCAATTCAGGACAAGTAGATTGATCTTCAAGGTTCTTACTATACAGTGGTACCTTGGGTTAAGTACTTAATTCGTTCCGGAGGTCCGTTCTTAACCTGAAGCACCACTTTAGCTGATGGGGCCTCCTGCTGCCGCCACGCCACCGGAGCACAATTTCTGTTCTCATCCTGAAGCAAATTTCTTAACCCGAGTCTGTAACCCGAAGCGTATGTAACCTGAAGCGTATGTAACCCGAAGTGTACTGGACCTTTTTCTTTAAATTCTTAATATAGTGTGAGAAGCTTTACTCCAGAGGCGAGTAACCTCCACTCTGCGGGCCTAACTAGGCTCTGATTCCAAAGGCCATTTTCCCCAAACCACACCTACTTTTCCCTCACCAGGTGTCACATGGGAAATCGAATGTGGACCACGTAAACTCATGACTCTGAAGGATAAATCAGGAGCTTAAAGCAAGCTCCCAATTGTTCATTTCCAAGTGACAAACTCAGACAGCTAACAATTAAGCCCCACTGGGATTGGATACAGAAGCAAATTCCATGCCCAGTTCATTCTGGGCCAATTATTCAGCTGGTGCTGACAGGGTGTCTTCAACGGGGCCCCTTCGAAGTTGTCACCTGATTGTTGTCCCTGGGGTGTTGGAAGAAAGGATCCTGCCCGCCCACCCACTCACTGGATCCCGTTCCCCTCCCTGCTTCACTCATTGGGCTTCTGCACAGGAAGAGTGAAAACCAATATTAGCTCAGCCCAAAACAAACAATTGAGCTTGCCTGTGACGTGGCTCCAATCTGCCATGCCACATAGGTTCCCTGACATGGCTGGGAAGCAGATGTACAACCAGTGTCCAAAAACAGATAAATGGAAACAAAGCATTCATATATATATGTATGTACACACACACACACACACACACACACACACACACACACAAGCTAGAATTTTACTATGGCAAGCAAATAGGCTGACAGAGCTACTGAATAATGCATTTCAGATATTCTGCTAAACAAGAATTAAACTGAATCAGGTACAAAATATTGGTAAAGGGAGCTAGAAAGAAAACAGCCTAGCAGTGGGCACCACTTCAAAATCAACTCCCTTCTTATCTCTGCTAACCAAGAAGATGAGTCCAGAAACTTCATTCTCTTTGCTCTGCTGGAAATGGAAGATAGAAAACCCTGTTAAATTCTGCTAAATTTTAAAACGGCAAGCTCACTCTTAATTTCTGTACTCAACAAGAGCACAGATAGAAAAAAATTGTCCTGCCTCCCCCTGGATTAGGCACACCACCCCAGGTGCTGTTTGTTTCCAGAAGCTTTAATTCTCAATCAGTACCAGACATATGCAAATCGCCAGTCAAAGGCACAGCAGGCCATGCACATCTCTGCTCAAAGGCATAGGTATACAAGGGCACAAGCAAAGAAGCTGATCCAACAACACATCCCTTGCTTTCCTGTTAGGCACAATGCAGCACAGCAATTTAGCACTGCCCCTTGAAAGCTGTCTGCACTAGTGTCTCCGGGAACTGGGTGATGGGGGCGCTGTTCCCACTTCCAGAGAGGCGGAGGGGTCAAGCACAGCATCCCCCTCTGGAGAGACAGGGGCAGACCCTGTATCTGACTCCAAAGATAGGGTGGTCGGGGCAATAGGCACAGTAAGAGCTTCAGAACAGGACTCTTGAAAACCATGGAGCTCACAGCTCTCCACTCTGATTGACAGGGCATGACAGCAAGTTGAGGGAAATCCCCCCCACACACACACACACTTTGGGCCTCCCTAGGCTCCTCAGCATCGAGTTCCTCTGGGTCAGAACACAACCTCCCAAGCCCACTGGAGCCTTCCCCGGGGTCCATAGCAAACCACCTGTTTGCGATATCCTGACTTGACCAACCGGTGATGTCTTATGTTCTGTTTGGTGAAAAGACTTTCACAAATTGCTCCTGAGCTACCACTCAGTGGTATAAGATTCTACAAAAATAAACCCCAAAGCACCCAAAATACCTGGAGTTTCTTTTTAAAAAAAAGCTTTGTGTGCTTTTCTTTTCTTAAAAAACCCAAAACTTTATAAGGGTTATAAGCATGAGGAGATATGTACTGTATATGTAAAGTACAGTGAGTGATGGAGTCTGCAAAACAAACATTTTTCCTAGCTCTCTAGTTTAGAAATGAATTTAAACAGATTTTTAAATAGATTTTGAGCTATTCGTCTTTGAAACGCCTTAAGCAAAAAAGCAGCTCTAGGTGTATTTGGCCCCTTGTATGGATTTGAGATAAAACAGTTCCAAAAATTCCTGGCAACAGCAAAAATATATGTAGAAGGAAGTTTTATCCTTACAACACCCCCAACCTTTTAAAAGAATACATTTTAAGTGCTTGGTCCTAAGTATTTTAATAAGAAAGCTGTTCACCTACACTATTGTAGAATTCAGGAAGACATCGTAATCAGCATTTTCCCCTCTCTCTGACAGGAGTGAATGAGGAAATAAGACTACTGTTGTGCACAAATTCCAAAGGAGGGAGAGGTTGAAACAGTTACTTGGGTGCAGGACCAGTTATCTTTGCTAATCAGGGATTCCAGACTAAGGAGGAAGGTGCTGAGAAAGTGACCAAGAAAATACTTGTATACCACAATTTCATAAAAATATCAAAGCAGTTTACAACAATCATATATACACAATAAAACCACATAAAAATCTTACAGGACTGGATATCTCTTCCCTTCCTTTGATGGTAGCTCTTTCAGCTTGTTTACAGCAATTCAAAGGATGCTCTGCAGCTAGTAAAAGAGCTTTTCTTAAGTAAATGTCCACTGTGCTTTACATCCTAGCCAGAAGTAAGCCCCGGAGTTCAAAAGAGCTTACTCCCATGGATGGATGCATAGGATAGCAGTCTTAGAGGAATATGGTGAAGAGCCAAAATTTGTAATCAATCAGTACTATAATGGGAATGCAGCAACTTTTTCCACTCTTCAAAAACAGGCATTTAATCATTTTAATTGAATTTTTGGAATATTCTGAAAACCCTAAATGAACCCTAAATGAAGGATTTTACATGCCAAAGGGTTAATCATAAATTCTGATTTTAAAAAAAGTCTAGAAGAGCTTTTACAAGCACTGTGTAAGCAGAGTTTCACAGTGATCTAACTTTAAAAGCTGCAGCTATAGACTATAGCATAGCCTGTGAAAATTCACAGGAGTTTTTCTTTAAGGTGTCGCAGGACTTTCACTTCTTCAAAACCTCATCATTAGCTGGTCCAGAACAGAGCCGCAAGATTATTAATGGGAACAGGGCAGTTATACATTGGGAATATTATGCCTGAGTTTTGTCAGCTACTCCAGCTCTTAGTCCATCTCCTGGTCCAATTTAAAAGGTTGGTTTTAACTTTAAGAGCCCTAAATGGCTTGGGATTTAGTTACCAGAAGGGCACCTACTCAGTCCTGATCATCATCTTTTCAAACACAGCTCTGAATGTCGCCATCAAACAATTTTTGTTGGTAACACTCTGCTTCCCGGAATGGTTGCCTGGAACCATCTTTGTGGTCTTCTGAGACTTTTAAATAACATGCATCTCATTGTCTGGCCTCATTTTAAAATATGTTTTGTTGTTGTTGTTTACTTTTAATAAAGTTTATTGCTTTATGTTGTATTTTTATTGTTGTATCTGTTTTGCGAGCCACCTATAAAATGTATTTAAATATAATACATAAATATTTGAGCCTAATATAATATATTTGCAAGAGCAACAAAAAGCCATAAAAATAGAAATAACACAGTTAAAAGCTTAAAAAATGAATCATGGTTTCAAAGTTTTTAGAAAGTCATATGCTCATTAACATAGATAAAGCCTACATTATTAATATATCCATACAGTCAGAAGAAACTGGAATCTATTCTGAAAATGCATATAAAATGTTTTGGCAGTGTCATGGTGGAATTGGACATCATAGATAATAAATGTTGATTACCAGGGGCAGCCAGTATTTTCTGGAATGCTGTAGATATAGCTATATAGATGCTGTACATTGTTTCTCTTGATACATGTGATTAGGACAGTCAAGCAAAAATTCAAAATAAATCTCGATTTGCAGTGCCAATTAATGTGGCAACTCCCCTATGACTCTGCAAAGCCTGTGAAAACTTAAACTAGCATTCTGTTCTCTTCCGGCTGCTGTTCCCATGACAACAGCTCTCTAAATCACAGAAAACAGGTCAGGTTTTTAAAACTACCCACAGTTTCCCCCACTAGTTTTATACTAACCAACCTGTTTAAGATCATCAGAGGACTTGTTGCCATAGCAGCTGTGGGAGACAGTGGGAAAAAGAAGACCATTATGTATTCAGAGGGACAACAGAGAGAGGCAGCTGCCTATATATTTGCCACTTCCTCCCTCATCATCTTTTCCCCCGCCCTCATCTGTAAACCTCTCTAGGCTCTTCATTACTTTTCAATTTTAAATCCAGTATCCAAAGCACTCCAAGGAAAGGTGTAGACTCCCGGCACTAAATTTAGCCTGGAGAAGAGAATCCCAGTGCTATTAAAACGAATTTACAAGCCATGGTCCCTCACGAATCATTTTTGTGTATATATACTGAAGAATGCTAAATATAAGTTACTTTCCATACTATTTGCACTAGAGCTGGTCTACTTTCTCATTGTCAGTTGGTTTTGGAACCCTAAAATGGGAGAAGGGTGTCAGCACTTCATTTTGGGAGCAGAGGGGTGGGAAGGGAAGCTTCTTAATTTACTTCACTTAAAATCTGCAGATTGTGCAGCACAGCAGCAGATAAGCTCTGGTCCACCACAGTCACAGTCTTTCCTTCTCAGAGTGTCACCTAATGATATATAAATTATTTTAAAGATGAAATAAATAAAGTGTTATTCCTTTAGCATCTTTCCCAGAGGCACCCGAGGAAGACAAGATGGCAAGCAGTTCTAACTGCTACTGCCATAGTACCAAAGTTGCCAGTATAGTGAGACCTTTTATTTAAAGACAGAGAGAAATATAAGCATCCTCCCCACACCTTGAAACTATTTTAAGCTCAATTTATGGTTTCCAATATGCCCACCACCAGTTAACTACCTGTAAGTAAGAGTGGCAAAGGAGGGCAACCATTTTGATCCATCCAAAATACTTCAACACAAGAGAATGGGTTTTGTCTCTCACCTGCATAACGTAAAAAAGATCTAGAGCCATACTGTAATCTTTTACATTTGGTGCCAGAGTATGGTCTGAAGGTACATGAAGATACCACCTGGATGAAGCTAAGCAGGCCAGGGTCTGGGTAGGTCTACTTTGGGTTCCATGACAGAAGAAAGGCGAGATATTAATGTAATACAATACAAATAAATACATCAAGTGGGGACTACTAGCTTCTGGGAGCCAAGAGGAGGGAAGCAAATTCAGGCAAATACAGAGGGCCTTCTGGGTAGTGGCGCCTGCCCTGTGGAGTGGCCTCCCATCAGATGTCAAGGAAATAAACAATACCTGACTTTTAGAAAACATCTGAACATCTGTTTAGGGAAGCTTTTAATGTTTGATGTTTTATCGTGTTTTTAATATTCTATTGGGAGCCACCCAAAGTGGCTGAGAAAACCCAGTAAGATGGGCGGGGTATAAATAATAATAAGTTGTTGTTGTTTGCAAAGCTACATTAAAGAATAGTTAGAGAATAATGTTGCTTCCAAGCTCCCAATGAATTCTTATGGGAGACGTGGTGATTCTGATCCAAGCCTTTAACGGTGTAAGCACTATGTATTAGCAACCACTAAACTGGTACTATCCTGGTATAGTAATTCATATTATTATAAACCTTCTAAACTGGGGTGGTATTGTTTTTGTTTGTTACTATGTATTAATATTTTTGTGTTTTTATATTTTAAACCACCCTGTGATCCTCGGATGAAGGGTGGTAAATGAATGAATGAATGAATGAATGAATGAATGAATGAAAGGTTGGGCTACAGATTCTATGCTATGTGGATTCATAATATGTTTTTAAATGTGTATATATATAAACTTGAAGACAACAAAGTAACACACACACAGCAACAATTAAAAAAAGCAAAACTAATTCAGCTAAAACACACCCAATGATGTACATAATTAAACTTAAGAAGTAGTTCATTTAAGATGTAAATTATCTCAGAACTAGGCTCATGATAGTCAAATTGCCTGAAGTCCAAAACCCAAGTCACACTGATGTGTAGGGGGCGGGGGCGGCTATGAAATATCTGGTCTGGTCTAGTTACAAACATTTCAAAGCTGTCCCTGAACTCAGAAGGCTACTGAGCTATGTGCATGAGATGTATTAATATGAACAATTAGTTACCAAGGCAACGAAGACAAATATAACTGCTGCTTCATCACACTATTCTCACCATTTTATTTTATTCATTAGAGTCCTCAAACTATTCATGAATTATGAACCTGTTATGCAACTAAACAGATGTTAACAGAGCTGGCCAGCAACCTTCACAACCTACCGATTTTCCTAAGAGTCAATTCACTACAAAAACCGTTCTAGCTTTTCTTATGCGCCCAAGGCCTTGTTTTCATTTAATCTTGATGTTCTAGGAAAGATAGCATTTCTGAACTTTGTGTTGAATCTTAAAAGAAGCAGGAAAGGACTGTGAAATTTGTTGCAGGAAAATCTGCCTTATCTCCTAAGTGAGCAAGGAAACACATGAGATAGAGTGAAAAAGGAATCCAAAGTTTATTTCTGCGCAGAAGTTTGGTCCAGCGGGATCACTCCTCAAAGACTGGACCCCAAACACACCTACAAGCCATCTTTTATAAACATCCCAATCAGAACCTGTGAGTCCTGTCTTTCCCTTATATGGTAAGCAAGCTTAGGCTATGCTGTCGGCCTGTGATTGGTTCCCTTTGGCCGCATAGCAGAGTGTGCGCACTGAGTCGTGGCCTCTATGTCTACATATCAAATGCCTAGCTTTCCTGTACTTTCAAGCTATGGTGCAAACAAATCACCTATAGCTTGATCTTCAGTAGGCAAGCTTTTATACATAAAAAGCAATTTTCTAGACATTGTAGCTTCTACGGTAGATTCTATCATGCGCCTAAGGGCCTGCAGAAACAAAGGTATAATACATGGCAGAATCAACAACAACAAAAACATAACCAATAATCCTCCTATCAAGGTTTAAGGCCTCCCATCTGGGGAAGCCATGAAGACAACCAATCCAGATTCCAACCCTCCCAAGACCGTACTGGAACATGGGCTACTGCTTCCATATGATCAGCTAGAGAACGAATAGCCTCACCATTATCAGATATGTTGAAACAACAAACATCTTTTGTTAAATTCAGTGCGTTACACATCCTGCCCTGTTTGACCAGGACATAATCCAGGCCTATTTTGAGTTGCAGAATGGCACTTCTACTTTCATCTAATTGTGGAGCCACCACCCGCAGAGCCAGAGGGGTTGTGCTGGCGACTATTTCCACTACAGCCTGCAGCCTAATGATGCAGTTCAGATTATAAATAGGCTCCTGGAGCCCCGCTACTAATTCATGAGGGTTCCATGTAGCCGGGCCATAATGTTGTATTATCCTTTCTGGAAGCCAACCATTAGTCCCATACCAACTTTGAGCCGAGCCTCCAGCTACCGTCTCTATGGCCCCTGCCGCATTCTGGATAGTTCTCCTTCGGTGGGTCAGATAAGGGAGAACCCACATGGGGGGGGGGAAAGGGTGGCTAGATAACAAGCCCCGTGCCAACTGGGAGGAACTTCCTTATATGTTCACTGTCTGCACACCTACCACAGAAAGGAAGCATTCCCTTGGAAGGTAACTCTGGCTTCAAATATGACCTTGTGGGTGACGCTGCCTCTTGGGCAAGTCCTGGTAGTGCTATTGATATCTCCACTAGGATTCCAACAGATTTTCCAAACGTGGCTCAATCATTTTGAACATCTACAATAATCAAATGTCTTTTGGGTCTGTCCACATGTCCAGTTATTAACATCATGGTGCCACCAATTGTGGGTGCATGACAAAACTCCCACCCCAGTGCTGTTTTGAGTCTTCTTCTGACGCACACACAGCCCACCTTTCAAAGGTGCTACTTTAATTCTTTGCCTTGTTATACATTGGGTGCCATTCTTTGATGTTCCCTTTGGTGAATCCCACATCCAATACTAATCCAGTGGCGTTTAAAGGATATAGTAGGAGAGGCACACCTCCCAACAAATCATAGAGTCCTAGGGAGCAAACTAGACACTTTCCCCCATTCGTTGCTACCTCTTCTGCTATTGCTGCCCATTTATTATCTTTTGCCAACTGCTCATCTTCTCCACCTCCTTCCTTCCACCTTATAGAGAAGAATAAAACTACAATAGTGAAATGAAAATGAGGAGACAAGCATCTTGCTCCCAATCTTCCCCTGTGCGTTGATAGCCAGCATCCGGAGTGGCTACTGCAGAGGGTCGTCGCTCTCATGATGCCCGTGACCCAGTCAGCTCCCGGTGTGACTGGGTACAAGGGGTTTCCTTGTCAAGATTACTTTTAAATCAGTTTCTGGATGTTGGGCACCTGACCGCATGCCTTCAGCTCTCTTGATACATGTGTGGTGGATCAAGGACGCAATCCCCTCTAGCCTTACTGCTGTTGGTGAGGTCAATAAGACAACGCATGGGCCACACCAGCATGGTTCAAGTGGGTTTTCTCTCCACTCTTTGACCCACACTTCGTCACCGGGTTGGAACAGGTGCACAGGCTCCATTAGGTTAATGGGGGTGTGCTCAATGGTCCACCTGTGGAGAGAATACATGACACGGAAGAGAGACTACACTTGCTTCTTTACCACATGGTCACTCCATTCCATTAATCCATGGTATAAGGACTGGATAACAGGTGGCGGTCCGCCATACATCAATTCAAGTGGTGAGACTTTTAATTTTCCCTTAGGGGGACACCTAATATGGAATAGGGCAAAGGGCAACACTTCAGTCCATTTTAAATGAGTTTCCTCACACAGTTAGGCTAGTTGAGTCTTTATAGTCTGAGTCATATGTTCACTTTTTCTCGAACTCTGGGACCTCCAGGCCAATCACATCTCCCAGTGAGGTCCCATCCACCTTCTCTCTAGTTGGTTAGTATCAACCTCCACGCCACTGGCCTTGTCCTCTTCCTCTTCCTCTCAGTATAATTCCTCTACCTCTCACTGAGCCGCGTCCTCCTCTTCCTTCACATTCCACTCTCGGGCATTCATTCTTTCAGTGTCCTTCTTCTCGGCATATAGCGCATTGTTTCGGGCCTAAGCCCCCACTTCGCCAACCTCCTTTTGCTCCCCAGCCTCCTTGGTATGTGGGAAGTCTGGCTGCTGTGGCCACTGTAAATAAATCCACTTCCCTTTTAAACTTCCTTTTTGCTTCCCTTTTCTCTTCCAAATCTCTATTCATATATACTTTCCTAGCTACTGCCACCAACTGTTCTGGATTCATTCCAGCGAATCCTTCCAGCTTCTGAAGCTTCTTTCTAATGTCTGGTGCACTTTGCTCCACAAAACTCATATTCACCATTCCACGATTTTCAGGAGCCTCTGGGTCTAATGGCGTATAGTTCCTATAGGCTTCATGAAGTCTCTCCAGGAAGGTGCCCGGAGACTCATCTGTTCTCTGTATGATTTCCTTCACCTTGCTAATATTCAGTGCTCCAGCTTTCAAGCCTTCTATTATGGCCTGGTGGTGTCGCTCAAGCTTCCTTCTTCCCCCTCCCCTTAGTTAGGGTCCCAATGGGGGTCTTGATCTGGATAATTCTCCACCACCCAGGCCTGTGTGTTGGCCGCTCCATGCCTCTCTGCTTCTCGCCTGAGCCATTCCTGTGCTTGTTGATCGACCCTTTGCCTTTCCTCAGTACTGAGAAAGGTCATCAGTAATTGCCTGAAGACCGCCCAAGTGGGATAATGTATTTCCATAATTGAACTAATCAAATCGGTTATGGCTTTGGGCTTTTCAGAATTGGGTGGGCAATGTGTTTTCTAGTTCAATAGATCCATGTATGAGAATGGCACATATGTCCATATCCTAGGGTTATATTTTTCCTTATCATCTAGAGAGGTTGTTGGATTAGGCACTTCCTTTAAGGGAAAGATTCTTGCCCCTGGGATCTTGTTGCATGGACTGCCCAAGGATTCCAGTGCCACAGCACTTGGTTTGGGATCTGGGTGGAGACCATATTCTGAATTTTCTCGTCGCCCTTCCTTTTCAGTTTGCTCTGCCGCCCCTGTAGTCCCAGCCTCTTTTTGTTCGTTATCGCCCGATCCTTCCTTTCCTTTAAATAGTTTTGGATAAATGAGGGCATAGGGAGGGGGTTGCTTCCAGTGTTCCTGGTCAGGGTGAGCTAGGATAGCAGGAGCTATAGGCTGTAAGAAGGATTAAGGATTAAGCACATAGCAGGTAACTTCAGAAATGTGTGTTGCTAAATAGCCATCAAACCCTGTGCAGCTTACTTCTGAATATATCTGCATAGAAATGGGAATATGGCCCCACAAGGGAAGGCAACTATCAACAGAAAAAGTTGCCCACCCCTTGTATAGTGTTAGGTGTGTAAGCCTATATATGCCCTGGATCTGCACATACACGCGTACACACACGTACACACACACACACACAGAGTGCAACATGGATATAAGATCAGAAGCTTTTGCTTCTGCTTTTAAACTAAATTTATCTACCACATTTTTTTAAAAAGTTGTGCAGAAACGTGTTTACAGAAATCATTGCATTTTTAAATTCATTAGGGTAACGGCAGCTAAGCTATAATACAGTAAGACTCTAATAAAATACCAATTTACATTGTTTCTGAGATTTCTATCTAAATGCTGTATATTATCCTTAATCATTTTAATGATTAAATCATGTTATTCTATTACCTAATCAGCTGTCACATTTAACGTTTGTAGCACTAATTAAATACTTGCTATTTGCAATGTCATCGTTTTGCAGTGATTGTTATGTTTTAATGTATTTGTTGTTCTAAGAATACATTAAAGAATCATGCCTTTTAGTAACAGATGGCTTTAAAAAAAAATGCTCAAGGCATCAAAAGTGTACTTAAACAACAGTGTAATGCCGACACATGATATGCACGTTCTGTGTTTAATGTTAAACAATCTGGATACCAGACCTGTTTGGTAGTAAGTTTAGCAAAGGCAGGAATCTTTCCTTTGGCACTGATGTAAAATGCATTTGCCTTCTCTATTTGAATTATTCTACCCAGGGAGAAAAAGAGGCACTTCACTTAACATGTAGATGCAGTTAAGATAATTGATTCAATCAGCACTGATGAGACTTTTAACAATTATCTTTCTAAATTAAATCAATTCCTAATACTAATGCCTGCATTTTGAGCCATTAGGAAAACTTATCTCTTTTGGGGAATGTAGACTCTCATTCATCTGTTAGAAAAATAATGCAAAATTTAATAACTTTTATTAAAGAATGTGCTTTTAAAATAATACTATACTAATTCATGATCTAGCTAGCATGTTGACTGTTTTATTTTTCAGCAGCTTTTAGAGTATAGATTAGGTGGTATTCCTTTATCATTTTAAAGCAGTAAGCAGATGGGGAGACAATCTCTGCTAGCCAACTACAATCCTAAAAGGCAGGCAAAAGAACATCAAGATACTTGCAATTAAGTTTTCTTTCAACCTCCGTACTGCTATCACTGATGTCCAATCCTCTGAACTGACTCTTATGCTTGCACTCAGAGGTGCCAGCTTCTCTGGATGATTGAGGGGGCCCAATGCAATGTCCTGATGTCACATGCACGACATTGTGTGACATTGCAAGGAGCCAGGGGGCAGAGCCCAACACGCTCTGAACACTGAGGGGGCCCAGCACCCTAAAAATATAATAATAATGAGATTCCAAAGTGTCTCAACCATCAGGAACTGGTGCCTATTCTTTCACTTAGGTGATCCTGGGTGAAACTCAATCCTTCATTTTTAGAAAGAATGAGGATATTAACCCCTGTAATGGTCTGACAAGAATTAAACTTGTATCTTGCTAAGAGCAGCTACATTGTCCTAAAATAACACTGAATGCTGATTCATTTTTTACATTTTGGAATTTAAACTGCTACCCTATTCTTTTAGAACACACAAAATTAGTCATTCCTGATTGCATTCACTGATAAAATCCTTAACTAGATCCCATTAAGGCAAAATCCAACAGAGATAGAAGAGGGTTCCTTAGAACAGAAAGTTATCCATTATTTACAATTTTCATGAATTACTTAAAGACTGTATGTCAGCAATCTAAAAAATTGATGTCAATTTTAGAAAAGCATGAAATGCATGCTCCACAATGAGTTATCCTTTAACAAGTGTCAGTACCTATAGCCAATAATATGAGTAACATTTCCCAAAGCAAACAACTAGAGAAAATAATTGAATTTTCCCCATACTGTACTACTCAGAACACCTACAACGATTATTACAATCTGTCAGCTCATAGGAAGAACTACAAAGTGTGATGGTTAAAATAACTGATAACAAAATCTATATACTTCATGCATGACTACTGCTATCACAAAAAATAGATAATACTTCTTACACCAGTTTAACTCAATTTTCTAATAGGTGGCCTTAATGTATACTCCCATACAGTTAAGGTGGACAATACAAGTAAAATATTGATCAATTAAGTTAGCTTAAAGATGTATATACAACAAACATTTACCTGGTTAACACACTGAAAAGTGGGCGTTTGTTTTTACACTAAAAAGTGTGTACAGAAAACATTCAGAAGGATAGAAGGGACAGACCTATGATTGAGTGCAAGTGAAACTGAAACAGGGTCTAATAAGCAGCTAGTCATAGGATGTTCACAAACATCCTAAATGGCTGAGAATGAAGAGTCAGATTCATTTGTTATTTCAGTGGTGGATCACAAAGGTTTCACGTACCAAAAAAACTGCAGTTTGCTATTCAGAGAAGATGGGAGATGCTGTCAGAGACAAGAAACCAAAAAGATAAACTAGGCCACTTCTACATTTCTAAGTTCAAGTTCATTTGACAATATGTAATTTTGCATGCACATTGGGAGAATGCACACAGTGGCTGAGACAAGTCTCTAATAGTACAGAAAACGATGAAGAGAAGGGACCACTAAACTGCAGAACATGGAATTCACAGTCTGAAAAACCCTACGATGTTTGAAACTCCCATTGTTCTAAGCACATTTTGCAACAGGGAATTTCATTAGGGCAACCAGTTTCTGAGCTCTGGGCACAGTACTGCACCTAAGATTTCAGATTAAAATAGCAGAGTGGAAGGAAAGGTGGACTTTTTTCTGCCTCCCCACTTCCAGCTACTCTCTGAAGACTGGAGAAGAGACCCTCTAAAACTGTCCTGGATTATGCTATGTAGGTGGCCATATTCCTAAGCGATTGCTACACTGCTAAGAATTCTATATAGTGTTCATGTTAGCTGATCTCAGTTAGAATTACTACACCATGCAAAGATACCAGGAAAGCAAACTGTACAGCAGTACTTACAAAATCAAAATCGCCATCTTGAGGAACCTTCCAGTTATCGGGAAAGACATTCTTCGATATATGGTAAGATTCATGCATATTCTGGTTGCAGTTTTCATGGCTTTTATTCTTGGAATCCTGTTTATCAAAGTAGTCCATAAAAGAAGGTCGCTGAGCCTGGGGTGATGTTGCATTTCCTAGTATGAAAATTAGAAGGCTGTGGTTAAAATTTAAAAGAGAAAAGCAGTAAGTTCCAAGTAAATTGTGTTTATAACAGAGCTGCTCAAAAGATATCAATAGGCAGAGTTAATGTTTGTTTCCTAGCAATTGGGTTCCCAGGACAGAGTGACAGGGCAAACAAGAAAGAGGCATGTAATCAGAGCGACAGAAACCTAACGAAATACCACTGTGATGCAAATGAGTGCAAAAAGTGGCTTACGGCTCAGTTAACTCAGGATACATCTACAGAATTAAACATAGTTGAACTAATATAACGTTTGCAAATCCTGAAATTGAAGTCCAATATTTCTTCTCAATATTTCTTTTCATTTTTTAACATTGACACTAATATAAATGTTCCTCACATGAACAGAAACACTCCAGCTTCACCCATAGCATATAAAGATTCTGGCAAAACAGTGCCTCCAACTCCCATCCCAGCAAGGGTAGTACAGAAGGATACCATGGTTGATTATATCAAAAATTGCTAAGAGGTCCAGGAGAACCAACAGGGACATACACCCCTAGTCCAGTTCCTGGCACATGTCACCCACCAAGGTGACCAAATCCATCTCTGTCCCATAATCAGGCCTGAAACAAGATTGAAATGGATCTAGATAATCAGTCTCCTCTAGAAACCCTTGGAGCTGAAATACCACCAACATGCTTCAGTACCTTGCCCAAACATGGGACATTGAAGACTGGCTGATAATCACTCAATACGGTGGGATTCAGGGATGGATTTTTCCATGGTGGTCTTATAACTGCCTCCTTTAGGCATGCTGGCACCCTGCCTCGTTGTAAGGAGAGGCATTGACCCACTCAGCCAGTCCGCTGCTGACTCTTTTGATGAGCCAGAAAGGGCAAGGATCAAGAACACATGTGGTAGCTCTCACATTTCCAAGGTTCCTGTCCACATCCTCAGGCTGTACAAATTGAAAAGTATCCGTTGACACCGGACTAAGGTTGTATCCAACAGCGTGTGAGGGAAGTTCCATTCATGCAATGGGTCTTCTATTTCCTCTACTCTATTCCATATGCCCCCCCCCAAATCTGCTCTAGAGGGGCTCCTAATCCCCCAGAGCAGATTTTGAGGGCATGCCCGGAGCAGGGAGAGTGGAGGTGGCTTTCACGTCATTCCCAGAAGTATGTTGTATTAGCAGAGCTGCAGCATTGGAAACACCCCTAATATTCCCTCTTACAAGTGGGACAACTCAATGAGACCATTCTAAGAAATGCAGAGGTGCAGATCAATCACATTCCATTTATGCTGAAAATTTACAATTCAGTCTTTGTAAATAACTGCATTGCCAGGATTTTTGCTTCTTATACTTAAGTTTATGGCTTTACAAGCTGGTCTTTAGGAAACTATTAATGGGACAAAAAAAGTCTACTTTACCTAAAGAAAAAGAACCAATTAAGAATCTCAAATTTGTGTATCAAACCGTATAGCAAAGTCAAGAAGACCACAGAAACCAGGAGCCAATAGCGGCATCCTCCATATGTTGTGAACTACAACTTCCATAATTCCTGATCTTTGACTGTGTTGCCAGAGCATGATGGGAGTTGATAGCCCACAACAGCTGTAGGACACTACGTTGCTACCCTTCCATAGAGTAAGGACAATTATCTCTTAAGGAAAGGGAATCCTAGGCTCATGAGGAAACTGTAATAAATTGGTCTGACACATGTTATAGGGTAATCTTACAAACTATTTAAGCGATCGTTTGGAATACAGCTTTGGTAGGAACAGCTAAACATTGCTGCAGGAAAGGAAAGTCATGCCTCACTAACTTCTTGATATTCATTCCTATTACTACAATAATCCACAAGAGAATTGCACTGACATCACTTGATTAGATGCTCAGAAAATGCAGAAGTTCCACATTAAAGGATAATCTCTAACTTGCAGAGTTTCACAATCATTTGCAGAATTGGCTGATTACTATCTTAAGCATAGCTTGGGAGAAAGATTAAGCATTTTCAACTCCAAAGAAGCTTCCAGATACAAAGTTAGAAAGAAAGAAAGAAAGAAAGAAAGAAAGAAAGAAAGAAAGAAAGAAAGAAGACCAACATTTATAGAGAGTCCCTACCTGCACCCTGAAACTGTATTGCTAATTTCCCCAAAATGTGTTAAAATGTTGCTACACTTTGCTAGATACAAGGGAGAGGGGTTATAGTTTAGGTTCTCTCTCTAGCACAGGGGTTGTCAACCTGGTCACTAGTGGGCGTTTCAGGATTCTAGGTGGGCCGTAGGGTGTTCTACGGCACAAGTTGAATCCTCCTTCCATCGAGCACTGGTGGGTGGTAAGGAAATTTTACCATCAAGAAAGATGCATTAGTGGGCGGTAGGTATAAAAAGGTTGACTATCCGTTCTCTAGCATTTCCATTTAAAAGGACTGCAGGGATGGGAAAGATCACCACTGGAGACCTTAGAGAGCCACTCAAGGTCAGAATAGTCTGTACTGTGCTAGATGGGCAAATGGATGGACTCAAAATAAAAATGCAAAATAAACTAACACAATTCTGGTTGCCAGAGATGTCACCTTGACATGACCTTAATCCTATGCCCTTGAAGAAGGCCATCATCAACTGAAAACACACTGGATATTTTATCAAGACTATAATAATTTTATAAAGGTTTGTCTTTTAGTGCTGTTGTGAGATTTCCCCTCATTTTTCTCTGGCACACAAAAGCAGCCACTTGGGGGGGGGCACACAAAAAGACCCTAACCCTAAAAGGTGGGAGAATGAAAATCATTGCGGAAAAATGCCTTATGAAAACAGAAACTTGTATAAGCGAACTAGCAAGCGTATTTAGTAAGGATGTGGGCTTTCCAAATTAAAGCCAGATGAAACTGTAGAAAAGCAAGAGTAGGTCAGTCAAACTGTACCACCATAGAAGGACTCTATTGCCTACTTGATTTTCCAGTCTTCCAGGTTCTGTTTTGTTGTATTGATATAGTGCATCCCTTTCTCACCAACAATTTACCCACACAAGCCCCTACTCCTGAAAAAATATAAGGCCAGAAAACACAATGCTATTTATTGCTAGGCTGTGTATTAAAATGTTAGGTTAGAATGTCAAGCTTTGTTTTGTTCCAGATCTCAGCTTTATTTGGGCACAAGTCCCTATTTGTTGGGGGGAAATATGTTTTTACTTATTTTTTGTCAAAGCGCCCAGGGGCCTCCAAGCATGGGCGCCTATAAATAAAAAACTTATTATTGTTACTTATTTTGTCCTTGAGCAGGAAAATAGAAAGTTGAGGGAAATATATATACAAAATCTAATGTTAGCAAAGTTTTAAAAGTTGTCCAATAGTTTTGCATTGCTAGGAGAGGAAGAAAATTCCCCCTCTGTCTAAACACATTTATTTCTGCAGTTGTGTGGCTTGCTGCAAAAAAATCATCTGAGAATGCGTCACCCAAAAATCTACACATTTTAAGCAATCTGAAAGGGAGATCTGACCCAAACTAAATCCTGTCTGGGGCTACTCCTCCCTTAGTAACATTGGAAACCATTGTTATAAAGCTCTCTGATAATTTTTATGATAGAGCAGTATAAAAAGACCACCAGATCATAGGTCCCTCCAAATGCATCATCTATAGGTCGCCTTTTGCTTCTACTAGAATACAATTAATTCCAACATGAGGAATAAAAATGCTTTCCCCCACTCATTTCTGAACCCACCCTATTCCTGTGATTGTGGTTTGTTTTAATGTTGCATTTTTTATTATTTCAACATGCCCAGGGACCTGCTGGTGAAGGGTGGAAAATAGGTTTAACAACAACAACACACAGTACTGGGCTGAGAAAAAGCAATCCTGCATCACTGGTGGAGTAGAATGAATGATTTTTAGGAATATTTAGGGTTAGCAACTCTGCAGATTTATCAGTCACAGCGTTTCACATCTTCATTGCATCCTAAAAGAACTACATTAAGAGACAGAGAACAAACAGATACAAAGGGCTGCCAGTGAAGGGATCACAGCAACTTTGCTTCTACCCAGTCATTTTTCACCTCAAGCCAGACCCCATGGCTTTGTTCTCTCCAAACTAACTATGAGCCATAGCCAATAACAATCCTTGGTCACAACATGATTAGTCTGGAGAGAGCTAAACCATGAGCCTGGTTCAGAGGAGACAGTGAGCCAAGCAAACTATGAGGGAGAAATGAAGAAGCTGCATGAAACAGGCCAATGAAATCATCTAAAAACATCCTGGGGTTCTCATCTCATGCTCTGATTTCCAGAAAGCGAATAGTCTTTCAGCTTACGGTGGGCAGACACACTGTGGGAAGAGACGGGAAAGTTCCTTCCTCGTAACATGCACAAGACCAAACAGATCACATGTTAAGAGAATGTACGAATTCCTCTCTCAAACTTAATTCACACATAACCCATGAGCCATGCTTACAACCAAGACTCAAACTTCACGAATACAGGAAGCAATGCCCACATGTGCTGGTATAATTTTTAACGTATTTAAGAGAACAATCTGAAAATAAGTGATATCACAGTCATTTTAAAAAAAACTGCACCAAACCAAGCTGCTTCACTAAACTGCTTCCCTGGCCTTTTAGCATCTAAATCATATTTTAGCATCATTATTAATATTTTAGCCTCTACTTTTATGGCAGCTGGGATAAATTTTAGCCTTTATGGGGTTGTTTTTGTTCTCTCTTGATTAAGAAATGTTTGTGGCTCGTATCGTGTTTATTTTCTATTTTGGTACTGGTCTTTGTCTTACTGGACTTTAGTGTTGAACTTTGATTATTTTATGTGGATTTTATGTTTTTATATTTTTTTAATGACTGTAATCCAGAGAACTTGGGTTTTGGAGTGACTGATAAATACGTTAAATAAATAAATACGTTCCAATATAACAACTTAAAATGTGGTGGCTATAGGGCTTCAAAACAATATCAAAAATAGGGCTTCAGAACAATATCAAAAGATGCATCAATAATTTGTGAAGTTGAAGTAACATCCATGTTCCTTGGACACAATTTGTTATTGGGGCAGATCATTTCTTTCCAGAGCAATGACATAGTTTAATGATTAACACAGAAACCAAGTATACTGCTGAAACAGCACAAAACTATTAAAGAATTTCACATATGACCACACTGCATTATGTGGAAGAAATTTATCACATACTGGGAGGAGATAAAAGGGAAACACTAATTGGGGACACACCAAAATCACAACGATGACTCATTCCAGTTTTTCTACACAGAACAGAGTCCTCTCTTCAAATAGGCAGAACAAAATCATATTTCCAAAAGCTGGAGAACTACCTCATCAAGTTTCATTATTGAAGCTAAGCAGTTTTGAGCCTGGTCAATACCTGACTGGGAGAATGTCTACCAACAAGATGTTGGTAGCTTCAAGTTCAGTGTAGGAAGTGAAAGATGCATATGTAAATATAATGTAATTCACTATATAATAGTGAAATTAAGCATTTTATGACAAAGCTGCATGATCAGTCCAGTTCACTACTTTTTATACTTTCAACAGAATCTGGTGTCACCTCTTAACTGAGGAGGCAACAGTCCTCCATAAAGTATGGTTGGTAGCTATCTGAAGGGTAGATTTCCTTTGGCTTAGTCAGGGATGGTATGTTGGGTTATGGCTGCACATTCTGGGCAAAGCAGGAAGTAGGAGGATGCTCCCATGATGCTCTAGTTTGCAGACTTGCCAAGCTTGATACAAGAATCATGAGCCCATGAACTTAAAGAGAAACTTAAGAAAAACAAGCACCAGAAAATAAACAGTAGTGGAAAACCTGCTTCCAATACTATCAGCAAAATAGCTTAACAGATCAGTGGATGTATGGTCCCTATAAAAATATGTGTAGTCAAATATGACAGGGTGCAGCCATACCATCCGTGCTAAGGCAAAGGAAATCTACTGTTCAGGTAGGTACCAATCAAACTATTTCTCTTCAGCTATCAGGGATGGTATGTTGGGATACACCAAAGCTAATCTTCTTCTTTGGAGATCAATCGTAGTCGAGTAAAATTGTCTTCCATGAAAAATAGGGCAGGTCCCTGGACTGTATCCAGCTGTGCAATGTTCTATGGAAGGACCTGCTGAATGGCATATGAAATTATTTGGCGAAGCCCATGCAGTCACTTCACAAACATCAGGAAGAGCCCTATTAGCAGTGAAAGCTGAAGAAGAAGCAGCAGCCATCATGGAATGAGTAGTCAGTCTCAAAGGCACTGGTATCTTTAACACCTCATAAGCCATCCATTTAGACAAAGTGTGCACACAAACCTTTCTACCCAGAGGTGCTGGATGGAAAGACACAAAAAGAGAATCTGCTTGTATGAGCAATTGGTTCTGGCTATGTACATTTTAATGGCTCTCCGTACATCCAAGAGACGTACCATGATCAATTAGATCCATTAGATCCTCAAAGATGAAGCTGAGGGAGGAGAGGAAAAACACTCAAGATGAAAGTCTAAATACAAGACAGAAGAAAGATCAATAGCAACTAGCCTGAGAAGATTACACAGGTGCCAACAGTGATCATAATTGAATTCATCATAACAAAGGCAGGAAATGAACTAGAGCATCATAGGAGCCTCAGTCTGCTTCCAAAACCTTCTTTCCTGCCCTGAGGCATAATCCAACGCACATCCCCTGCTATTTGGAGGGAACTTTTCCAGCCTAAATAATATAAACAGAGTACCGATTAAAGAAGGGCTCTGTGTTCAGTGAAATGTAGTGATGATCTACAGGATAACTAGTACGTGACACTCAGCGCAAAAGGGGGGATGTTTTAAAGCCTGTTTCAACAAAATGTAAGTGTGGGCAGGTTTGAGGCATCCAAGTGGCAGGTTCTGTTCCTGACTTCATTAAAACATTTACAGAGAGCATCCGCTTACACTGTTATATGTGCAGAGTCTTCTATCTAGGCCAGAGGTCAGTAATATGGCACCCATAGGGGCACCTGCACCCACAGAGACCTTCCCTGGTGCCCACAGGATCCTCTCCCCCAATGAAATTCAGCATGAAATAAGCTTTCTATTGTAGCAAATAAAATAGCTTGTAGTGTGCAAATATGCACATGGGTCCAATGGACTGCTGAACCCTGGTCTATGCTATCAGGAACACTACTTTTCAGTTATGCCCAAATGCCCAGAGAGAATCCTAAGACTTCCTAAGATGTACAGCTACATGCAGGGCAGCATTCTACAGAAATCTCATGAAAGTGCAGAAGTTCAGAGGTAGACGGACTACTTGAAAAGTATTTGTGAAGATCAGACAACATTTGTAGGTTTGCAAGAAGTTTTGTGAGGAGTATTATTGGAAGTACTGCAAAAATGGAGAAGGGGAAGGATGATTTGTTAAGAGATGTAAAAGCAATATAAAGTTAAGAAATGCATAAGAAGTGGTTAAAACGGTGGATCATGAGAGGTGATGAAGGAAGTCTAAAAAGATTGTATAAGTGATAAGTTTTGTGGTACGTTTTATAATTTTTTTTTTTGTGTGTGTGTGTGTGTGTGTGTATAAGTTCAGAGGTAGAACCTGCCACCACAATACCAGACTTTACAGACTTTTACAAGTCTGTAAAAGGTTATAATGGACCACAAACCCATGGAGTTGTGTATTTCCAAAAAATGAGAGAAGCTAGAGTATGTATGGGAAACTTAACATTAAAAGAGGGTACTTATTCTGCAATTAAAAGAAATGTTTTTTTAAGAGTTGCACAGCGCATCTTGCACATAAAAGATAAAGGTAAAAGGTAAAGAACCCCTGGACTGTTAAGTCCAGTCAACGGTGACTATGGAGTGCAGCGCTCATCTCATTTCAGGCCAAGGGAGCTGGCGTTCGTCCGCAGACAGCATTTGCGGGTCATGTGGCCAACATGACTAAACCGCTACTGGCACACGGAAGACCATGACGAGTGCCAGAGCGCACAGAAACAGTGTTTACCTTCCTGTTGCAGCAGGAACTATTTATCTACTTGCACTGGTATGCTTTCAAGCTGCTAGGTTGGCAGAAGCTGGGACACTGTAATGGGAGCTCACCCTGACATGCGGATTCAAACCGCCAACCTTCCGACTGGCAAGCTCAAGAGGCTCAGTGGTTTAGACCACAGCGCCACCCGCATCCCTTCTCTTTCACATATACCATGGACTGGAAAGTTGTGCCTATCTCTTTGTGAATATATTTCCATCCAGAATAATTCATCCATTATTCTTCTTGGAACTCTTACATTTGCTTTACATAACTTTATCTTCATGATGTTTTATCATGATGTTTTCTTCATGATGTTTTTTCTACCATATGTTAAATATTAGTTCAAGATTTTGATAATAAATCTCTCCATTATCCACAGAAGTTTATAAAGCAAATACCTATTTCAGCATCGTACACAAATTAAAACATGTATTAAGTGTTTTATGGATTGAATCATTCTACTCAAGAGTCATCACTCATCAACAGAACTGTTTATTATCTTTTAGCTGGAGATAAAAATCCCTGGTCTACTGTACATAAGCACTGCAAAATAAACAAAATCCTGTCTTAAATTGCCAGCTCCACTTCTACAAGTCACAACAAGCATGTTTCTAACATTCAAAGAAGTTAAATCTTTTCAGACTTTAATATGGCACATAAAGCTGCTTCAGTTCATCCTAGCAATAGATTATATTAGGCTAATTTTGTCATATGTGTATGGCAAGATAGCCATCAGATGGGCAACTGATGTTTCTTCTGCATTTCTGGAGAGAAAATATTAAGACACTTTACATTGCCAGGAATTATGACTGAACAGTCATACCACCAATGTTTTAACTAACTTCCAGCAGTGCTTTTGCAAAACTTAATTCATTCAGGTGAATGTGTTGGGAGAGACAAAATGCTTTTGGAAACCTCAGTTAATATTTGAAGGCACTGGGCAAAAGGCAAGCAGTTATAATAGCAAAAGACAGAAAGTTTGTGACAAGGAGTTAGATTAATGCCAACATTGTACATTTACCTTTTGAACAGATAGTGAACACATTACACATCTCACGACACATTAAGCCATAAGCCATAAGCTATAATAAAATGTGCCATTAAGCCATAAGCTATAATAAAATGTGTTTTTTCACCAACTGGCAGCATGCTAATGCATACTGCTCCATTCTATTACTGCTCCATTAATTTATATATTTTTTAACTGTTGCTATATCTCTATTGTCCCTGTTATACCTAACTGCAAATTCAAATGTATCCCTATTGTGTTTTATGACTTCCTTGATACTGTATGTAGGCTGGAACTACATACTGCTCCATTGTGCCTCTTTTGCTCCTCCCCGCACCTCCTTTTCCTCAGCCAGACTCCTTTCCCTTATTTCTTCTCAGCATTGCAAGACAACCAGCACTTGTGGTTTGTTTCTCTTCAAACAAATCACAAGCGGAAACCAAAGTGGCCAAGCCAACATCCTGGTTTGTTTCCTCCCAACTGCAGAAAAGGAGGGAAAGGGGAGGATTGAAGCAAGCATGATTGAGCAGCGTGCACCAACACACTTTTTTGCTTGCGGTAAACCGTAGTTTATTTTTAACCATGGCATAACAAGATGTGCAAACCAGGCCAATGCTTTATGACAAAAATTTTAAAAATATACCCTTTACAACCATTAACTCCTGGCTATAAATCTATATGACTATCATAGAACTGGCTCCAAATGGCTCTGGGTTTGACTGATGTGCCCTTAATGAAAAGTGTTCTATAGTTCTAAAATATATTTTAATTTTTCCAGTTATCCTACGTGAAATGTTATGTGAATGACTTAAATAAAAATGAAATCACACTTAAAACTTATATTTAGTTCCATAATATAGCATGAAGTAAGCACAGTATTTATAACTAATATTACTAATAAAGCCAATCCAGAGGTTGTAAGCCATCTTGCAGAAGAGATCTGTGAGTTCAAGGGCAGACATGTTGTCAGGGAAAACTAGCTCAAGTACACATGTGAATCTCATCTGCACTAACCACAAGAATGTAGCCAATATCTACATGGACAACTTCCTTTCCCAAGGTTTTAACTCCAACATTCTTTTGTAGAATCCATAACATAACTGATTTTAAGTGCGTATTTATTGATAACAATTTATATATCTAGAGGGAAAACAGAACATGCTTTAAACAGAAAGGAAAATTAAACATACTTTTCATAGTTCCGTCTTCATCTTCATCATCATCATCATCACTGTTTATCACCATGGTCCCCAAATCGGATTCAAGCATGGTGCTATTATGTTCAATCATTGTCTGAGCACTGTCACTCATAGTACTTGTGGCTCTCATTGTGCCGGCACTTTCTGAATTTGTCTTCACCATGGTATGGGAGTCCAGCTCATCCTCATCCTGTAAAAATGTTTAAATAGAAATTACTTCCAAACACTTACTGATGTTGAGGACAAAAGAATTTCCAATCACACACTCTGAATGCCTTAGTTCTTTCTTCACATCATGGCTTGTCACATTTAAATTCTGGGTGATACCCAACTAAGTCCTGCTTAGAATAGACTCATGGAAATCAATGGACTTGTGCTCTATAACACTGTGAAACACTGTAACATTTCTTGTTTCTCATATTGAATTTTGGGGCATGTCAGATTTAAGATTTATGGTCATTTTCATGGATAGGAGAAGGGCTGTAGCTCAGTGGTAGACCATCTGCTTTGCATGCAGACGGTCCCAGGTCCAAACCCCAGCATCTCCAGGAAAGACAAGGAGAGAATGCCGTTTAGAATCCTAGAGAGATGTTCCCTATAACTGTAGACAGTGCTGAGATAGATGGACCAATGCTTTGACTTGGTATGTGGCAGATTCCAATGTTCATCATTTCCATTCTTCTCCTTCCCCATCCCCACTCCACAACTTGAAGCCAAATAAATGTTTGGTTGTTTTGCTTGGTACACCTTTTAATTCTCACTTTCTCTCTCTCTCAACTATTAAAGGAGCTCAGAGCAGCAAACACACAAGCAGTAAAAAACCTAAAAACCATTCCAGTACAGATGCAGTAGGGAAAGATCTCTACTTAAAAGGCTTGTCGCTTCTCCAACATTGTTGCTCCTTCCTCATTGCTCCTCGATAAATTAGGCTTCAGGTTACAGACTCCGCTAACCCAGAAATAGTGCTTCAGGTTAAGAACTTTGATTCAGGATAAGAACAGAAATCGGGCTCCGGCGGACCTCCGGAAGGAATTAAATACTAAACCCGAGGTACCACTGTACTTGATACAACCCAGTTTTTACACATCACCAGCAACACGACAAAAACTGGAAAGCATTCTGTGAAAGAAGAATCTCAAAAACAGAAAGAGGATATATGCATCCCCCTTACTGTTAATTCACATGACTTGCCCACCTTGCCTGTTATTTACTCTCACGTATACTAGCTCTTCAATGCCTCAGGCAGCAGCCCTTTCCCAGTCCTGTTACCCAATGTAGTTTTAACAGAAATTTAACAAGAACTTAGAAAGCCGCCTTATAGAGTCAGGATGTTGCTCCATCTAGCTCAGCACTGCCTTCACTGAGTGGTAGCAGCTCTGCAGGATTTCAGACAGGGGTCTGCCCCACTCCTACCTGAAGATGCCAGGGACTCAACTGCAGCCTTCTCCATGATAAGCAGTTGCTCTACAAGTGACCTAAGGCTCCACCCCTAGGGACATGTATAAAAACCTCAATAGAAATGAGTCCAGGAGATCAAAAGGGCATTGCATATCATGTAAAAAAAAAATTTAAAAAAATAAATAAAATCTCAATGGGCAAAGGCAATTCCTTTCATTTGTATGTACTTAAAGGGTTTGTTAAGCTATGATAAAAGGGGGAAGAAGAAAACCCGTTGATACTTTGTAGAGAAGTATCTGCTGAGCAGATGCTTCAGGACCGTGGAACAGAGTTAATTCCAGCAAAGGATACAAAAGCATTTCCAATCAGTGGCAGTAATGTGCCAGGAATGTAAAACAGAGAACTGATGATAATCCAGTTCATGAATCATAAAACCCATATGGAATAGAAGTATTTGAAAACATTATTAGGAAATCCTACTCTCTTTCTGAAGTCAGATTTAGAGGATGTGCACAATATCCCAGCTATTTAAGGACTAACATGCTGTTCTATGCCTCAAGTCCTGTTACAAGGGCACATTCTACAACCCACAAAAAAACATCAGAATGCAAAAGAGCTGCTTGTTGATTGTATAAAAGCTTCCAATTAAGTGTTTAATTTTAGGTGACTCAATAAAAAGCAAATTCTTTGATTTGTAGCCCTCTTTGAGGGCCAAATAAAACCAGCCAAATACGCTTCGAAAGTCTATCCTAACATCGAGTTTACAAAATAGCCCTACGGATTTCAATGGCTAATGAAAAAGCCACGTACCACTAATCAGTGCCATCGTGAAGAAAACGATCCTGCTGTCCTGGGGGGAGTAAACTTATGAAGCACTGACTGTGTCTGATGATACCCATGACACAGACTAAAACTATAAAAATCAGGGTTGCTGGCATTATTGTATTATTTATTTATTTTTTAAGTTGCAAGTTAGTAAGATAAATTCAGCTTAAAGTGCACTGGCTGTCTTTCAGGAATAGTTATTTTTCTCTAGCCCATTTACAGAAATATAGAATAACATTTTCATATGCAAAAAATATATATGTGGAGTGTAATTCAAATGCCTAAATGTGTGTTCTACTGATTTATAAATCAACAAAATTACGACCTTGTTTCCAGGGGGGGAAACCCTAAATACCACATTGTTAACAAAGTTTCTGTTAAAATAGGTGATTAAATGAGCCACAGTTTCAGATATAAGTCTCAGTTTATTGCCCATAATGAAAATCAGCAATTAACAACAGCAGCACAAGAAGAAATTCATGGTAACAATTTGCTACTATTCATAATTCCCTGCTGAGTTTGTCTTATAAATCAAATTTCTACCATTTCCTTTTTCCCCTTGCTGTGCATGTCAGTCCTCTAACATAAGATCTCTTTCAAATGTCTCCTTCCACCCTTTTTAATATCTCTACCTCCATTTCTTCAGATTCAAATAGCTTCAGGAGTTGTATAGTCTCCTTTATATAAACAATAATCAGAGTTTTCTATTTCACGTCCACGGAATAGCACTAATACAATTTGTCGTTCGAATTGGGATCTAAATCCTTAAATTCAAGCAAAGTTATTTACAGGTAATTAAAAAGAACAATTCAGGACTATTGTAACCAATGGTAATCCCTAAATTTCTCTCATTTCATGTTTCACTATAGAAAGATTTGCAGAACCCTCTAGGTCAGGGTTTTTCGGCTGTGGGCCGGTTCACCACCCCTCAGACCATGTGGTGGGCCGGACTATATTTTGAAAAAAAATATGAACGAATTCCCAAGCCCCACAAATAACCCAGAGATGCATTTTAAATAAAAGCACACATTCTACTCATGTAAAAACACGCCAATTCCCGGACCGTCTGTGGGCCGGATTGAGAAGGCAATTGGGCCACATCCGGCCCACGGGCCTTAGGTTGCCTAGCCCTGCTCTAGGTTTTCGCTCCATCATGAATGGAATGGGCTTTTGTTCAGTGCAGTATCATTCACAAAGGGGGCCTTCCATGAATGCAACTCTCCTTCAGCTCAATGAGTGAAAGCTGTATTGCTGAACTATGATAATTTATATTAATCTTGCCTATCCTCTCCAAAAGAAACATGGAATCAACAAGAAATATTGGTTGAGTGAGCAAGAAAGCAATGAGTTTTACAGGCCTCCTTGCTGATGGATGATTTCTGTTGAGTGCTCCAAAAACAAAACTTTTTGCTTCCAATTTGTTTCTACTCAAAATAAATATGTTCACAAGCCTATGTGTTTGTGCTCTTCCCAAGGGCAAGTCTGCAAGACTGGCAAGCCAGAAAATTACATGGAACCATGCACACTCCATAATGCACTGTTAATCGCACGGTGAAATCCATGCCTTGTCAACCAGAATACCTACATTTCAGATGAAGTGAAGAAGGTAAGGAGGACAGCAATACCACCTAGGGAAATCATTTAAGTCTCCCATTTATCCTAAAGTAGCTCCTCATTACAGGATCAACATGCTGCACCCCTTAGTATTCGAGTTCCTTCCATTTTAAGCAGGAAACGGATAGCATTCAGAACTGAAGAAAATTCAGTTGCTTCAGATGTTTTGGAGAAGCCTTATCTTTTTGCCCAGGCTTTCCCTGACCCATAAGGTTGGTACATGTTTGAGTCCTCTGAATTTCTGTTTTGTTTGCTTTCATCTACTTTTATGTGTTTTTATACTCCTGCTTTATTGTTTTTAGGTTGTGTTTTTGTTTTAATAATACAGTGTTTGTTTTTTAGACTGTACACAGCTTATAGATTTTTGAAATATGTAGCAGCCTATAAATGCTTTCAAATGAATTAATGAATCAATATGGAACTCTACATACTAATAAACAGAATATCATGTCATAAAAAAAAAAGTTTGGACATTCCCTCAAGACATATTTAATGCCTCAGTACTACACCGGGTAGGGCCACTATATTCCTAATACAAGGCATGTATATGCACTCCTCCTGATGGGAGAAAAATTGAAAATATAATTGTAAGTTCCCTTATTTATAAATTACAGTATTTCTAAAATTATTTCTGTTCTAGCATGTTAGAGACAATTATTTGGTTGGGATTTTTTAAAAGCTGTATGCCCACTACATCAACAGCAGTCACATTAAATTTAATATTAATTATATAGGACAATCTTTTCCAATAAATTTTCATATTAATTATATATAAAAAATCTTTTCCCATTCAGATGCCGTGTCTTTTATGCTGTACAGCTGGGAGAAAGTTTGCTGGTTTTTAAGTTTTCTGCAATTCGTTTCTCTACTCTTTATTTCTGATCTGAAGTATTCAAATTTTTCTATAAAAGCAATGACAGCATCTGCCAAGGAATTTGGAAATGCTTTTCTAGATCACTGGGCCAAAGGGGCAACATAATTTGAGTGCCTTGATGTAAAGTTGGAATCTTGTTAAATAAACAGCACAGAAAAAAGTGAAAACAGATAGTAGAATTAATTACTGTACCCAATACAGTTGTAAGCAGTCAAGATGGCCGGTATATGCAGTGCAACTCACAGAATTGTAGAGTGGGAATGGACCCCAAGGGTCATCCAGACCAACCCCCTCCAAAAGCTGGAAACTTTTGCCCAATGTGGGGCTCATGACCCTGAGATTAAGAGTCTCATGCTCTCCTGAGGTACCCCGGCTGGGGAAGGGTCAGTGGTAGAGTGTCTGCCTTTGCATGCAGAAAGTCCCAGGTTCAACCCTTAACATATCCAGGCTAAGCTGGGAATGTCTGCTGCCTAAAACACTGGAGAGTTGCTGCCAGTCAAAATAGAAAATACTGAGCTAGATTGGCCAATGGTGAAATTCTGTAAAAGGCACTTTCCTATGTTCTTCCTGCACATTCTTTAAAAATAATTGTGTTCTGTAACTTAAATTACAGTGGTACCTCGGGTTACATACACTTCAGGTTACTTATGCTTCAGGTTACAGACTCTGCTAACCCAGAAATATTA
Source organism: Podarcis vaucheri (assembly GCF_965113315.1). Classification (NCBI taxonomy): domain Eukaryota; kingdom Metazoa; phylum Chordata; class Lepidosauria; order Squamata; family Lacertidae; genus Podarcis; species Podarcis vaucheri. The sequence continues at coordinate 70,486,429 of NC_138766.1, forward strand.
CCTTGGGTTAAGAACTTTGCTTCAGGATGAGAACAGAAATCGTGCTCCGGTGGAGGTCCCATTAGCTAAAGTGGTGCTTCAGGTTAAGAACAGTTTCAGGTTAAGAACGGACCTCCGGAACGAATTAAGTATTTAACCCGAGGTACCACTGTAATTAACAGTTAATGGACTGGATGAACTTGTGCTTTTTAAAAACACACACATACACAGACATATATTCTAGGAGAGATTTCAATAAATTTGTATTGTGTTCATTATTAGGGTCTGGCATATTTTCCAGTCAGGAAAATGTCTGAATAGGTTAGCTTGGCTACCGATAGCCTTTATCTTCCCCTACACTATGTTCATTCTATTAGTTCAACAGGCAGAACCTTGCTTTGTAAATATCTGAAGATTCTCGGAAGATGTAATGCACAGCACAATTTAACAAAATGTATTCCCCCCCCCCCTTATCGCTAGTAAAGAGAAAAGAATTTGTGATCCATCTTGGATCTCAGTATCAATTTTAACTAATTTCTGTCTTATATATGCAAGATCACTAGAGGGCAGCAAAGACAAGTAGAGTGTAATGCACAACTTTGCGGACTTAAAAGAACTAAATTTAATACTCTATACAATAAACACCTCATCACTGCTTTGGGGTGGGGAAAATGTGAATATAATTACAGTTTGCTTTTTAAAAAATTACTAGAGTAGCCTATGATCGCATAAAAGGTGAGGAAATTCAAGAGCTCTAAAAACTGAGCATTTGAGCAAGTTTTTCAACAAATAAGACAACCTGAACAAATACTGTAAAGTGAAAGAGAACTATATATCAGATTCACTACTTCCGCGGGTTAATCATTATTGTCAATTAGCACATAAAAAGTTATTGTGTTATTTTACAAGCTATCGTAATAATGGGCACACTTCAGTGTTAGCTGAAATCGTATTGATTTCTCTTCTTCAAGAAGTCATAGGGATCCAATTATTTGATTAACATTTAGAAAAACTTAAATGAATGGAGCCATAAAATGTATATGGCATTACAGCAAATGTGTGGAGGAGGGGGACTACTGCTCTTTATTAAAATAAAAATTAATTCCTGGCCCTAAGAAAATATTTCATAAGAAAAGGCTGCCTTAAACAACAATTGGACAGCATATTTACCCACATCTTTTGAAAGGCACACAAAATTCAAAGAATCCTGGCCTGACTTAAAAATAAGTAGGTTTCCAGCTATAATAGTTTCAGAAACACTTTTGAAAAACATGATGGCAAAACAAGAAGACTAGAAACAGGAAGGTGATTCAGCTCTTTTTAAACTTCCCTGATTTCTAACTCTCTCAAGAGTTAATATCAAGTAATTAGATATATAAGGAAGTTGAACTGTAGGAATTAGTAACATAGAAGCAAGCATACTACACCAATAAATCTAATGCTTTTTTGTTCTTAGTTATTTCCTTAAAAAGCACAGCATTTTATTTTTGTCATTAGGAAGTGTTTTCAAACAATCTTGTGGTAATGTAGATATTGAAATGTGAAGCAAAAAGATACACTAAGAGTTGACTATTAGTTCATTTCTTTAAAGATCCTTTGAAATAAATATTTGGACATGTTTCTTGGGCGCTGCCAGGCAACGAGTTGCTTTACGTTTCCATAATACAGCTGCCTGACATCAGAATCAAATTTGCATCACACTTCAAAAATGCATAAAAGAAGTGATAGATCATGTTTAGTAATGCTTAAACCAACATTTAAACTTTGATATTAGGATTAACCTTCTGTAGAGTACTCAGCTTGGACTTTTTACTTAATTAAAAAAATCTGTAAAGTTACCTCAACACCTATCAAAACATGTCAGTTTGTCAGAATACATTCTCATCAGACAAGCTATTCTTGTAACATGCCTAAACTCAACTTCATGAGCTCTATTATTGACCATATTCCACATAGCTTTCAAAGAAGGTAGTCACTGCTACTTGTTTATAAAAGTTGCCCAGACTACAGGTGTGCCAGTTGAACTTTTGAGGATATACGATATACTGAAAACAACAGACTTGTGGCACTAACAAATGAAGTGTTATCTGATGAAGTGGATTGCAGTCTCAGAAATAATATGCCATAATGAATGTGTTACTCTGTAAGGTCTGCAAGACTGTTGTTTTTGCTGCAAGAAACTAATGCAGCTACACCTCTGGGTAAATAATTACCACGGGTTATTTTTCTCTAATAAAATTCTAAAGGGCAATAGATCATTTCATTTTATTTATGAAACCTGACATCAAGCAGCTCAAAATTTTGCACCCTTTTCTTCAACCAAAGTACTAGTTTTAAATAACTTTACAGCTGGTTTGTCATTACTGTTTCTTTAAAGGTATCTAATAAGAGAGGCACCACAAGCTAACTTTTCATACAATCCAGTATCTCAATAGCGATTATCTCTCAGTATTACATGAATGGAAGCGCTAAGAAAGATTTAGCGTGTCTGATAGATGAAGAAATGGTTCTAAACTCTGCCCTCAAGGAAAAGATGTCCTGCAAAGGAAAAAATGACCACTGATCATACTACTTGAATTTGTCTCTCTAGATCAGGGGTGTCAAACTCAAATTCATCGGGGGCCGCATCAGCAGTTTGGTCACCCTCAAAGGGCCGGTTGTATCTGTAGGACTATGTGTCCACTCTTTATTATCATAAATTATTGTCACTGCATTCAATTATTACTGTTTTTTGTAATAATGTAAGTAATAACTAGCTCTGAAAGCAGAAACATAGTCAAAATAATGGCAAGTAGATATTCAAATGTACAGGCTGGCTATTGCAGATACTGCAAATTCCAACAGGTTCCTCTCCTCCCTGGGAGCAAAACTCCAGAAACAATAAGTGAACTAGGCAAGAATTTGCTTCCTCTTCTTGCCCCCCACCCCCACCCCCAAACCAGTCGCCTCAAGATCTCTTCTCCTCACTCTGCCTAACAGTAGGGCCAGCCCCAAATGCATCCTCGCCAGGCCCCTTTCCGCTCTTGTTTTTATTGCCAGGCTTCTGCACCTCAGGGCTTCCGAGGGAAGCAGCAGACACACAGCCTGCCCTTCTCCCTGCCTGCTGCGGAACAGCTCGGCCTCTCGGACCAAAGCAGGAACACGGAAGCAGCCTAAGCCGCAAGCAGCATCTGCTGCAACCCCTGGCAGGCGCTCCGAAGCCAGTGCGCTGGCTGCTGCAGCTGCCCACCGTTTCCTTGGAGGGAGATGGAGCGCGCGCCCAGCTGGGCTGGCGGCTGGGAGGGAGCGGGGGAGGGGCCGGGGCGGGTGTGGGGAGGGGAGGGGGCAGGGCTGCCTGCTGCAGTCACTCTGCTGCCACATGCCCCAGTCTCAGGAGGGAGAGGGGAAAAGAAGGTGCTGCTCCGGCGGAGGGATACAGCTCGCCGTATAATAAGCGCACCGCGCAGCCTCACACCTACAGCATTTTTGGCGACCTAACCGGAGCCCAGCTCCTTCTCACCCTGCCGCTCCCGTGCATTTGCTAGCTTCAGCGGCTGCGCCAGGGACTCAGTCAGGCCCGCGTCCCGGAGCTTGGCTGGCGAGCATGTGTGGCTGATCTTCGCGTTGGAGGAGGGGGGGTGGGCGGGCTGCGGCGCAGCTGGATCGCCGACCCTCTTTGGGCACAGCTGGCCCGGATTGGTGGTCTCTCTCGCTTGCCTTCCCCCACCCCATTCACGGCTGCCTGTGCTGCGGGGTCTGCTCGGATGTCCTAAGAGGGGGGTGGGGTGGCGAGGGAGCCCTGACTTGCGCTTTTGCTCCCGACCCTTGATCCTTCTTGCCCAACCCAAATCTTCACCCTCCAACTCAGCCACCCACACGCCCTCTTCCCAGCTCCGGGGCTCGTTGCAGTTCTCGCTTCCTCTCCACAGCAAAAGGGAGGGAGGGGAATAAAAACCCGGAGCTGCGGCCGGTTCCTGTCTTTTAGAGAAGCCGCTTGCCCGGAACTAGAATATAAGTAGATATTCAAATGTACAAGGGCCACATGACGAGGTCTGGCGGGCCGGATTCGGCCCGCGGGCCTTGTGTTTGACACCTGTGCTCTAGACAGAATGACAACTGGTAAGAATGCTGTGTGTCACAAGAAATGCTCATCTATATAAGCAGTACAATAATATAGGATACAGTGGTGTCCAAACTTTCGTGAAGTGAAGGGCCATGAGGGCCGACCAAAGTTGTTGAGCCTTTTTTATAGGGTTGAAGTTGATGAGGTTTTTTTAGGATTTTAACCACAGGGGCCGGATTAAACCGACCAGCGGGCCGGATTAGGCCCCCCAACAGAGACTTTGGACATGCCTGGGATATAGGAACAGGGAAGCAAATCCCTTTGACTTGCACACATTTTCAATTTTTGCAGAAGTCTCTGTCAAGCCAAAAGGGAAAGCAGATACCAGGAGAAAACAGAAAACTATTTACTAATGTAAATGCTTTGAGTCACCTCTGATAAGATTAGTCACCTAGTCACAAAAGACACAGCACGAAACACCGATAGACAGACATTCACAGACTGCGGCTATATTCCCATTAGCCCTTAGATATCTACTCAAATTGTTGCTTGTATTTGGCAAGGTTATAAATTTAATTCTCTAACATGTTCTTTAAAGGTTGTATGGCCAATTATTATTAAAACAAGGGCCAGAACAGGTAAGATGGTCATACTAGAAATGTCCACACACACCATGCCTTTGTTTATAGTAGTTTTTCTATGAGAAAGAATATATTTACAATCTCAAGCATGTTTATGTTTTGGCCATGAGAAACTGAGCAATCACTTTTTCCCCCTAGTCTTGATTCGATCTGCTCCTGAATGCAGGTAAAATATCAAGATTGCATTCCCACTAAAATGGAGGAAGCCAGGCTGCTTTTGAGCCAACTGCCCACCCCTTTCTAATAATTAAAAACTTACAACAAACCTACAAACTGCTTTTGCAATCTGGGGTTTTACGTGGCACTTGCCAGGAATAAAACTCAGGAAAACCCAGGGGCAACTCTCCTGATCACAACTGATCATTTAAATATGTAGATACTGGCTGGTTCATATGCAACACTAAACCATGGCTTAGCGTGGCATGACCAACCTCAGCAAGCTTGAGCAAGCATCAGCTTGTGTATTCCTTCTCCTGAACAGCTGGGAGGAGTGCTGGTGAGATTATTTTCATTTTGGAAGAAAAAACTGGAATGGTTTTTTAAATAAGCTAGCTTCATAAACCATGGCTTGAAGATGGCTCATTTAGCAACCACTGGCTTGTTTTAAAGCAGGATTCCCAATGCTAAGCCACAAGGGGGGAAAGCAAGAGGGCAGAGCACAATGCTTCGCTCAGGCTAATCTGTATAGCATCAAACCATGGTTTAGTACCACGTGCAAACCAGCTCCATGGAACTGGCTACAAAATAGATCATTAAATTCTCACACACCGAGTTTTCGTCTTCTTCTTCAAGTTCCCTCTGCTGTTCTTCATGTCTTTTCGCCTTAATTTCCATAGCTTCAGTAATCAAGTCTCTCAGGATTGAAACTGGTTTTGCATTCTTAATAAAAGGATGCTAGAAAATAAAACTATATAGTTATACAAAACGGAGCCCACAGACACTGTACATATAGTATAAATATGGTGTAACATGTTAAAACAACATGTCAATCAACTTCACAGACCAGTGCATGAAAGAACATTTCCCTTTGGACAGCAATTAAAATTTGGAATAAAAGAACATATGATCTGTTTAACCGCTTTGCAGCTAAATAGGATTTTCCATTTTGTTTGTTTAGGTAAACAGCAACCATGAGAAGAATGTTACTACAAATCACAACTGCTTTACAGTTAAGGATATAATTGTCCAAAGGAAATGTGAATTAGGTGGTAAATAAACAAAGAGAAGATAGCCTGACATAGAAAAATAAACTTTTTAATGCATTCAGTTACAGTATTTAATTCATCTTAACAAGCTGACAATGCAAGTTAGTGGCCATAAGCGGAGCAGGCAATATAATGATCCACATAAATTGAATCACTGAGCCACTGAACTGGTTCACACCAGCCATGGTTTGGCTTAGCATTCCATCAAAACCCAGGCTAGTGGCTTGTCTTGCTCCAGGCAAACCGTAAGCTGTAACCAAAGTTTGTTCCTGGTCTACCACCTGTGATTTGTCTGGTGAAAACTAACTACAAGTCAAGGTTAAGTTGTGACATTACGCCAAACCATGGTTAGCCATGGGTAGCAGAACTGGAGGGAAAGTGCTACAGCCACAATGTGTAATCTGGGAACCGCCATGGTTTGTCATTCTTGCTAAGCCATAGTTACGTGAGCGCTGGGCCACCTACAATGATGAAATAAAAATGAAGTAAAATTAAAATCCTCAAGCTGTCCAGATGATATTGAAGAAATCAAGAAAGCCCAGCTATTTTAATGTAATTTACACTCCTGTTTAAGAACTGGCATGTGTTCTGTCACTATTGTGAATATGGCTGTTTACGATATGATACGATATCTTTATTGTCATTGTCCCATACAGAACAATGAAATTGAAAAATCTACGTAAGACATTCAAGACAGGCTTTCCTATTCTTTCTATTAACATTTGTACATTAAAATTCCAACTGGAATTTTAAACCAATTTATCTAATAAAAACCCAAGAGAGAAATCCAGTGTTGTATTATGTCAATTATACCACACATTAGGGCAAGCATGTCACCTTGCCAGATTGAATTGTCCACCTCTCCTACCCCTGCACACTGTTCTGGGGTTTTTCCCAACTCCCAAGAGCCAAATTCAGGAGCATGCAGAGAGAAGATGGAGGAAGTCCCCTTATGCTAGTTTCCACTGATGGGACTTTATTAGTTGACTCCTGCCCCATAGGGTTTGGTGCTTGTTTGTTTTCTGGTGTGTTGTTTTTTTAAGGAGAAAGCTCATAAATTGTGCTCTTGACTCTTGATATGTCCTAATGGTCCTTGATATGTCCTAATAGGCTGTGCTCTCAAAAATATATTTTGCTTCGCTATTAAAAGTTGCTAAAAATATTGCTGATTTTTTTTCTTACAAAAGTCAGAGCAAACTCTTTTTGAAACTTCAGCACAGGAACTTCCCACACAATCACATTTTAGTGCAAGTAATGCACCATTATCCATTTTCTGCACAAAGCCTGGATGTCTCTCCTCAAGGCTGTGTTTTTATTGCACAGATATCACCTTATTCCCAGCATCAGATTTGTAAACTCTAAAATGAAGTTCTTCCACCATATCCCATGCCATATGGAACATGGTTCCAGGACTATTGTGGTCACAGGGTGGTAATTAAGAGAGATGACCATTTTCAGTAGCGGCATCTCTCCTCTTTTCCCAGGCATTATTCAACTGCTGGTTTTTATTGCTATGGTTGGGGGGGGTGAATTTTAGCTGAATAATTTATAGCAAGCATGTCTGTGTCGTTGGAAAGAGGATTTGGATCAATGAATTGTGCCTTATTTATACATATGATCATTGAGGTTATTTTAATCTGTTTTAGTATTTTAACCTTTGTATGTTTTAAAGTGTGGGACGCGGGTGGTGCTGTGGTCTAAACTACAGAGCCTAGGGCTTGCCGATCAGGAGGTCAGCAGTTCGAATCCCCATGATGGGGTGAGCTCCCGTTGCTCGGTCCCTTCTCCTGCCAACCTAGCAGTTCGAAAGCACGTCAAGTGCAAGCAGATAAATAGGTACCGCTCCGGCGGAAAGGCAAACAGCGTTTCCATGCACTGCTCTGGTTTGCCAGAAGTGGCTTAGTCATGCTGTCTGTGGACAAACGCCAGCTCCCTTGCCCTATAGAGCGAGATGAGCATGCAACCCCAGAGTCATCCGTGACTGGACCTAACGGTCAGGGGTACTTTTACCTTTACCTGTGTTTTCAGAGAATCATAGAATCATAAGAGTTGGAATAGACCACAAGGGCCATCGAGTCCAACCCCCTGCCAAGCAGGAAACACCATCAGAGCACTCCTGACATATGGTTGTCAAGCCTCTGCTTAAAGACCTCCAAAGTAGGAGACTCCACCACACTCCTTGGCAGCAAATTCCACTGTCGAACAGCTCTTACTGTCAGGAAGTTCTTCCTAATGTTTAGGTGGAATCTTCTTTCTTGTAGTTTGGATCCATGGCTCCGTGTCCGCTTCTCTGGAGCAGCAGAAAACAACCTTTCTCCCTCCTCTATATGACATCCTTTTATATATTTGAACATGGCTATCATATCACCCCTTAACCTCCTCTTCTCCAGGCTAAACATGCCCAGCTCCCTTAGCCGTTCCTCATAAGGCATCGTTTCCAGGCCTTTGACCATTTTGGTTGCCCTCCTCTGGACACGTTCCAGTTTGTCAGTGTCCTTCTTGAACTGTGGTGCCCAGAACTGGACACAGTACTCCAGGTGAGGTCTGACCAGAGCAGAATACAGTGGCACTATTACTTCCCTTGATCTAGATGCTATACTCCTATTGATTCAGCCCAGAATTGCATTGGCTTTTTTAGCTGCCGTGTCACACTGTTGGCTCATGTCAAGTTTGTGGTCAACCAAGACTCCTAGATCCTTTTCACATGTACTGCTCTCAAGCCAGGTGTCACCCATCTTGTATTTGTGCCTCTCATTTTTTTTGCCCAAGTGCAATACTTTACATTTCTCCCTGTTAAAATTCATCTTGTTTGTTTTGGCGCAGTTCTCTAATCTGTCAAGGTCGTTTTGAAGTGTGATCCTGTGCTCTGGGGTGTTAGCCACCCCTCCCAGTTTGGTGTCATCTGCAAATTTGATCAGGATGCCCTTGAGTCCATCATCCAAGTCGTTGATAAAGATGTTGAATAAGACCAGGCCCAAGACAGAACCCTGTGGCACCCCACTAGTCACTCTTCTCCAGGATGAAGAGGAACCATTGATGAGCACCCTTTGGGTTCGGTCAGTCAGCCAGTTACAAATCCACTGAGTGGTAGCATAGTCAAGACCGCATTTTACCAGCTTCTTTACAAGAATATCATGGGGCACCTTGTCAAATGCCTTGCTGAAATCAAGGTAGGCTACATCCACTGCGTTCCCTTCATCTACCAGGCTTGTAATTCTGTCAAAAAATGAGATCAGGTTAGTCTGACATGACTTATTTTTCAGAAATCCATGCTGACTATTGGTGATCACAGCATTCCTTTCTAGGTGCTCACAGACTGTTTGCTTAATGATCTGCTCCAGAATCTTCCCTGGTATTGATGTCAGACTGACTGGGCGATAATTATTTGGGTCCTCTCTTTTCCCCTTTTTGAAAATAGGGACAACATTTGCCCTCCTCCAGTCTGCCGGGACTTCGCCTGTTCTCCAGGAATTCTCAAAGATGACTGCCAGTGGTTCTGAGATCACACCTGCCAGTTCTTTTAATACTCTTGGATGCAGTTCATCTGGCCCTGGAGACTTGAATACATCTAAACTAGCCAAGTATTCTTGTACTATCTCCTTAGTTATTCTGGGCTGTGTTTCCTCTGCTGAATCATTTGCTCCAAATTCTTCAGGTCGGGCATTGTTTTCTTTATCGGAGAAGACTGAGGCAAAGAAGGCATTGAGGAGTTCAGCCCTTTCTGTGTCCCCTGTTTGCATTTCACCATCTTCTCATCTGAGTGACCCCACTGTTTCTTTCTTCTTCCTTTTGCTACGGACATACCCATAAAAGCCTTTTTTGTTGCTTTTAACCTCTCTAGCAAGCCTGAGTTCATTCTGTGCTTTAGCTTTTCTGACTTTGTGTCTACATGTGCTGGCTATTTGTCTGAATTCCTTTTTGGTGGTTCCCCCCTTTTCCATTTTTTGTACACATCCTTTTTTAATCTTAACTCAGTTAAAAGTTCTTTAGATATCCACCCTGGCTTCTTTAGGCACCTTCCATGTTTCCGTCTCATTGGTATTGCCTGAAGTTGTGCTTTTACTATCTCCCTCTTAACAAACTCCCAGCCATCATGAACTCCCTTTCCTTTTAGTATTACTGTCCATGGGATCTCACCCAGCACTTCCCTAAGTTTTGTGAAGTCAGCTTTCTTAAAGTCAAGAAATTGAGTCCTAGTATGCTTGGCTGCTCCTTTCCGCTGTATAGTAAACTTCAGAAGAGCATGATCACTCGCACCTAATGATCCTTCCACTTCTACCCCACTAACCAGGTCATCAACATTGGTTAGGACCAGATCTAAAATGGCTGTTCCTCTTGTTGCTTCTCCTACTTTCTGGACAATGAAGTTGTCTGCAAGGCCAGTGAGGAATCTGTTTGACCTTATGCTCTTGGCTGAGTTTGACATCCAACAAATATCCGGGTAATTGAAGTCCCCCATTACTACTATCTCCCTTCCTTTTGCATGCTTGGCCATCTGTTCCAGGAAGGCATCATCTATGTCCTCCGTTTGGCTTGGGGATCTATAGTAAACTCCCACAATGAGGTCTCTGTTATTCTTCTCTCCCTTAATTTTGACCCAAATGCTCTCACTTTGGCTTTGAGGTTCTAAATCTTGGATCTCTTCACAGGTATACACATCCCTGACATATAACGCCACTCCTCCTCCTTTCTTGTCTGGTCTGTTTCTCTGAAATAGATTGTATCCCTCCATTATTACATTCCAATCGTGGGACTTATCCCACCAGGTTTCAGTGATGCCTATTATGTCATGTTTAGTTTGCTGTACCAAGAGCTCAAGCTCATATTGTTTATTTCCCATGCTTTGCGCATTAGTGTACAGACATTGAAGTCCATTAATCATTCCCCCGTGTCTCTTATTTAAGGATTTTTTCTTCCCACCACTAGGTCTGCGTGCTGTTTGCTCCATTTGGTCTATGACATTTGGATGATCATCTTCATCAATTGATAGACTCCTACCTTCAGGAGCACTGTCTCCCTCCCCCACATTAGTCAGTTTAAAGCCCTCCTGATGAGGTTTCTGAGATTTTTGGCAAAAACATTCCTCCCAACCGTTGTTTTAAAGTACTGTTGTAATTCTTTCTTGATTATCTTGTTTTATCTTTTTGTAAACCACTTTAAGGCTTTTTTTTTTTTACAATCAAGCAGTGCATAAATTTTATGAAATAAATAAATAAATTCTAGCAGATTGTTGTAATTGTGTTTTTAATCTTTTATGTGTGATTTTGTGTGTTGATTTTATTATCTCTCTCACTGTAAATCTACTTAAGACTTCTTGTAGAAGGCAATTAATAACCAAAATAGTAATTATATGTTACCCAACTGTTACAGAATTTTTTTATGTCCCCTGCTGCTTTTCCACTCTGTGCTGTTTATTTTTACTTCTTTTATGGCTTTCATCTTGTTTTAGCTTTTTATGATTTTACTGTCTGGTTTTAGTTGCTGTTGTTGTTGTTGTTGTTGTTGTTGTTGTTGTTGTTGTACACCACTGTGATAATATTTTTATGATACAGTTGTATATAAATATTTTTACAAATAAGTATAAATAAAAAGAAAAACAGTACAGGGATATTAATTCAGTTCCATCTAGAATAAAAAGAGTTACAGCACTATCTTAACTATAAGCAGGGGTTGGATGGCCATCTGTCAGAGATGCTTTAGCTGCAATGCAGGGGGTTGGACCTTGAGGTCCCTTCCAAATCTGCAATTCTATGATATCTACCCAGAATTGAATTAAATGAAGCTTACTCCCAGGTAAGCATGGTTACAATTACAGTCTTAATATCCATCTACAAAGCTGCATAAGGACAGGACAGTGTGCTTGCTACCTGTGCAGAAACACAGTACTAAAATGAAGTTGGGCCACACTTGGATTTGTATTTTTCGCCCGCTATCACAGAAGAAAAGAACTAAAACCCAAAATTATACTGCAACAAAAGTATTCAAGAATGACAAAGGTAAGCAGGAAAATAAGGCAAGATGGAAAGCAGAGGGTTGGAGAGGACAAGGAGGGAGAAACAGTTCAAATAAAGCAGACTCAGATTTGCTAGCTGATAGAAATGGTTTAGGGAGTTCCAAAATGAGGGCAGGAAGAATGAAGGAGGGAGCAGCATGCAAAATTCAACAGTGACTAAAACCAATACCAAATATTTTAAGTTTTTAAGAAAGCTGGGTAAGTGGAAAAGGTTTCCCAGAACTGTCTCTCTGGATCAGGGAATAGCCAATATGGTGCCATCCAGACTCTGTTGGATTACATCTGCTGGGGGCATAAATCCAAGTTTCCCTAGGGAACACAGCTGAATACTGACCTGCAAAAGTTGGGTTGCAGTTGCTCTCTGCTCAGGATTCTTCACCAAACATTTTTTCACGAAATCAGTGAATTCATCAGACCAAAGCTCTGGCTTCCGGAATGTTGGAGGGGGGTTCGTAGGAATCATAAAAATTGCCTGGTTTTTTTAAGGGTGAAAGAAAAGGTAAGGATATCAGTATTTCAGCAAATTAAAACAACTTTGTTCTTTTTATCTTTATTTTTCAAGTTGAAACTGGAAGGGGGTGAGGGGAGTTTAGCTAGTCTTGAATTTCCAATATCACCAAGATAAAGGAACCAAATCCATCTGCTACCAATGTAGCTACTTCCCATTACAATTTCCTCTATTTAAGCCGTACCTCATTGTGCACATCATTCTTTATTTTATCTATTATTGCTAATCAATCTCAAGAGAAGATTTTTGTATTTCACAGTCTTTTGGCTGAGAGGCAAAAGCACTTCCTGGTTAAGCACATAAAATGTGATCTTGCAGCTATTATATGCCACATACATACAAAACAGTAAACTGGGTAAATCAAATGGGTAATATTTTAGAGCACATAACAAATTGATTAGGTTTCTGTTAATCTGCCAATGCAATAAAAACCTTGCTACATAAAAATAGATAAAGAATGAGAGGTTAATTGTTAAAGCAGGTAAGCTTGGAACCAAACTACATATTAATCAGAATGAAGTGGTATGCCGAGTCCCTCTGTCTTATATTATATTGTGGGAGCTCCTTTGGCACGACTCCTTCAGAGGCTAAAAAAGAAGGTAGCACAGGGGCATTTCCCCCACAAGTTTTGTCTTTCCTGGAAACGCAAATAACAATGGGAGGGGAGAAGCCACAACCTGGATTCTTCCAACATGTCTAGGGCTCCTGAGTTTATTCCAAAGGCAGAGGAAGGAATTGTGCTAATACTGCAGCTTCCACATCACCACCATAATGGGTGTGGGGGAATGGGGGGATGATGCAATAATAAAATGACTGTAATATGCAAAATTGCAGGGTGTGTGCTTTTACTACTTCCCAATGTAAGAATCTCCCAGAAGCTGCCAAACTTTCCTAGAGATAAAGATTTAGCAAAACACTCTCCCTAAAGTGCAAGTTTATTGAACTTCTATGTGGGCATGCATAGAAAACACACATTCACTGCAAAAAAGGGAAAAAGAAAGTACGGTACTTATTTGTGTAGTGCACAGTTATGGGACTTTCTCCCATAGTAGGCAGTGATGGTCACCAACTCAGATGACTTTAAAAGAGGATTGGATAAATTCATGGAGGACAGTACTGAAAGCCAGTAGTCATTATGGCTCTTGCTCTGACCCCACAGCTGGAGGCAGTAATGCTTCCCAATACCAGCTGCTGGAAACCACAGGAGAGGAGAGGGCTCTTGCACTTGGATTCCGCTTGCAGGTTTCCCACAGGCATAAGGACTGCCTCTCCCCATATGTACCAACCCAGACTCTGCAATCATCATCTGAGGCCCTTCTTCATGTGCCACCACCACAAGAGGTCCAGAGGGTGGCAACATGAGGACTGGTCTTTTCTGCAGTGGCTCCCCATGTGTGGAATGCTCTCCCCAGGAAGACTTGCCTGGCACCTTCATTACGTATCTTTAGGTGCCAGGTGAAAACATTTCTCTTGAAGCCAGGCTTTGGGCTCATTCACATTCCGTGGCCTTTTAAATGTGTTTGTGGGAGGGGGGTTATTGGATTGTTCTTGTTTCTATTACGCATTTTGTGTTCTCATTTTGTATTTTTATCCTGTGAACCACCCTGTGATCTTTGGAGGAAGGGCTGTATACAAATTTAATTAATATTTGAATGTTAGAATGATGCAGGATATGAAGATAACATGGCATTAGTGACATATTTGAGAGGAGTATGCAAAATTGGTTTATAAGAACAAAGTTGAAATTTGAACAATATTATGTCAAGCTCAAATAATATAAAGGGGATAAAATTGGAGACATAATAGTTGAAATGTATAATATAAAACAAGATTTGAAAGAAGGTGAAGTTTTGCTGAATAAGATCTTACAAATGAGAACACAGAAAAGGGAGATGTGAGGGAGTCAAGAAAGAGGGTTATGGAAATAATACTTAAGAAATTGAATCTCTTTTTTTCTTTTTTATGCCTTTTTTATGCTTTTTCTGTTTTTTTGTATGTTTTGTATGTTTTTCTTGTATTGACTGTGATGGTGTGTTTTTTTCTCTTTGGTTGTAAATGTGAAGTTGATTATATTGTTTAAAACCTTTAATAAATATTTTATTAAAAAAAACAAATTTAATTAATAGAATCCTCGTCATCGTCTGGTGGGACACTGTGAGAACAGGCTGCTGGCCTAGACCTGGCAGGTTCTCCTTGTGTTCTGATGTTACACCCAAAATGTACATACGTTGTGCACAGTATGTAGTGCAACCCTGAGCCTTAAGCATAACAACTGTGAAAAGGTCTCAGAAAAATTGTGACTATTATAACAGTCACAACCTTTTCACAAATGGGGAAAGCTGCCATCAACATAAAATGTAATATTCTTTCCCAAACTCCATTCAAGTATTTATTTTTCATGAATAATTCAGATAAACTATTAACTTGAGAGAAATCTGGCAACAAGCCAAGCTGTCCATCTGATGTAACATAATAATCCCTTCTACAATGATTTTCTTTATCAGGTTTAATAAAGATACTCTAATTTAAGGCATAGTATCTTCCAGTTAGAATTTCAGAACAGGCTTAGCAATGATCAACAGATTCATCTTAGAAAGTCTGCAAATCCAAACTAATTGTTTAGCAGCATACTTGAATTTAAAATTAAGGACATGCCAAGATAAAGTATTTGCTTGTGACCTTGACAATAACCAGGTTGAACCTGGAAAGTTGGAAAGTTGTCACATAATGTTCAAGTTAGAATGGCAGTTTTGCAGTAGCTTAAAAAAAAACTAAAGGGGGAAAATGGTCTAACTACTGTTTTCTTTAGTATCATCATCATCACAGAGTCAGCTGAAGTTCCATATAGTAATTAACAGTGACCTATGACACAAGGACTCACTATAAAACTTATTATATAAACCACTATATACAGGATAATTAGAGTATATTCCAACCCTTCAGAGTTTATTTCACTTTACAAGGTTGTTTGAGAATCAGCTCCAAAGCAACTCAGAACCACACGACAAAATTGCTTTGGCCATGTGAAGGAAACAAACATCCATTACAGTTAAATGCTCAATATACATTGCTCAGTTTACTACAGAAGATAGCTGAGTTACTAAGCTTGCACATAAAAGTTGATAAAAACAAATCCCGTTGCTAGACTGGGAGCGGAGTTGGGGCCAAAGCTTTCCTCTCGTCGTAAATAACTAGTGTGGGGTAAGAAGGAAGATTCTGAACAGGAATGCAGCAGGCTCAAAGGATTAAAAAGCCCACCTCTCTCCACACCAGTGATGATCCCACTTATCCCCCAGCCCACATAAAGTAAGTGTGTGTGTGTGTGTGTGTGTGTGTGTGTGAGAGAGAGAGAGAGAGAGAGAGAGAGAGAGAGAAACACACATACACTGATACCTCGGGTTAAGTACTTAATTCGTTCTGGAGGTCCGTTCTTAACCTGAAACGGTTCTTAACCTGAAGCACCACTTTAGCTAATGGGGCCTCCTGCTGCCGCTGGAGCCCGATTTCTGTTCTTATCCTGAAGCAAAGTTCTTAACCTGAAGCACTATTTCTGGGTTAGCGGAGTCTGTAACCTGAAGCGTATGTAACCCGAGGTACCACTGTATATACACACACTATAAGACGAGGGGCTGTAGCTCTGCATGCAAAATGTCCCAAAATAAATTCCTAGCAATTTCAGATGGGGGGGGATCCTTGTATGAAAACATGGGAGAGCTGTTGCCAGTCAATGTACACCAGAGAAAGCTAACACTGTGCCTCCAAATGTTGCTGAACTTCCCCCTGCCCCCATCAGCCCGTCAGCATACCCAATTATCGGGGGTGATGGGAGTTGTAATCTACCAACATCAAGGTGGATAACTTATTAGCTATCTATGCTGCAGACAGTACTGAGGCAAGAGGCATTGTCTCTCAGTCTGGCTCACAACAAGGCAGCTTCCTTGTACAGTGGTACTTCGGGTTACATACGCTTCAGGTTACAGACTCCGCTAACCCAGAAATAGTACCTCGGGTTAAGAACTTTGCTTCAGGATGAGAACAGAAATTGTGCAGTGGCAGCGCGGCAGCAGCAGCGGGAGGCCCCATTACCTAGAGTGGTGCTTCAGGTTGAGATCAGTTTCAGGTTAAGTACGGACCTCCGGAATGAATTAAGTACTTAACCCGAGGTACCACTGTACATCTCTTTTGACCCTTAGCAACCTGGCCATCCCAACAAGTGTGGAACATGTATTATGTGGCACCTGTAACAGCGAGAGTTCTGCCAATCAAAGTGGCTGAAAGGGCTTATATAGGGTAAGTAAGGCGATCTCATAGGTAAACCGGTCCCAAGTTCTTATGGGCTTTATATACTAATAGTAACACCTTGAACTTGGCCCGGTAGCAAATCAGCAACCACTGCAGATCTCTGAGAACAGGTGTTATATGCTGACAAGGCCTCACTCCTATCACTGCACCAGTAGTTTAGCTGTCCATAATTTGCACCCATAAACTGCAAATACTCTTAAAATTATGACCTTTGGATATTATTTAATGCAAACTATGATAGGATGGTACAGCAGAAAATGTCACAGGAGGAGGAAAAGATAAGGGAACAATTGTCACATGATTAAGAGCAAAGATTACCAAAGGATAGGCATTTTATCTTCAACTACAAGATTATTCTGCAGTTTTGCACAGGCTATGATAACAATTCAAGAGGTCAAACGTGTAAAAGTAGCTTTCTAGCACTTTTCAAGCACGATACTTTCAAAGAAGCTCAATTTGATTAACTTTAGTTATACATGCTAGCCACAATGGATTATGTTCTACCTCTGTGTGCCAATTGTTGGTAATTACCTGAGACCTCTGGGTATAGGGCGGTATATAAAGAAGAAGAAGGAGGAAGAGGAGGAAGAGAGAGTGTAAGATACACTCAAGAACAACAACAACAAGAAGTGGGGAGAGTGTAAGATGCACTCAGATACATATTGCAGATGTCTTCTAGATATCTGGTTGGCCACTAGGAGAACAGGATGCTAGACTAGATGGGCCTCTGATGTGAGCCAGAAAGACTTTTTTAAAGTTTGCACTAATGAAGCTGTCTAGAGATGGGTTTGAATCAAACCATACGTGACGGCAAAAGAGCCATTCTTTGAAAATGGATTCGCCCTGATCATATGTAAAGCAGAGGGTAAGAGTGCACAAAGGGCCCACAGGTTGAAGCTGTTGAATTTTTGCCACTTTTTCTTATCTGGCTCACTCACCTGCCCAACCCCTGGGACATCTATTCTGCAACTAGACTCCAATACCAGAAATGAGCCTGCAATAAAGGAAGTGCTATGGGGAAGAACAGTGTGTGGGGTCTGTCACAATCACACATTGTCTGGCCCACAGTTTCTACATTATTTCTTTCACATCAAAAACAAGTGTTTTCTTTTCTCTCTCTTTTATTCTTAACTGACTGATCTAGCTTCTATAATAACTGCAAATAGAAATCTAAGCAACTGTGTGTAAATATTCCCCACGTGATCTTTAATAACATATAAACAAGCCTGCCGCATGTTGGCTACAACACACAAAAGAAATCTCACTGATCTCCGTAGGGATCAGTGTACTTAACTTTTTGTGGATTGTACATGGATCAATTGCTATTAGTGGGTTTCAAATAATTACAGAATTTCAACATTCTATCCCGAATCTCTGCAGAGATTCCCTGCACCAGTGACTGGTCAGGCTTCATATAACCAGAACTATAGAACCAAAAAGCCAGAAAAAGACACTTTTTTTCTCTCTCTTCTGCCCCTACCTTCTTCTGGCAAAGTCAATATAAACTGCACATGAAGATAAAACATGTCACTTGTATTTGTACTAGTCTTCTTAAAACTACCTACAGTATTCACCTGGCTCTGGTCTAATTTATCTCTCAAACTGACCATTTCTTGGTCACCTGCCTATGCTCCTAGAGGGGCACTGCCTAGGACTGAGCCTCTTGCATAGGTAACAGACCCTTCTTGCAGGTGTTTGCCACTCCCCAACCTACAAGTCCATTTTAAAAAGGATTAAATTGGCTAAAATAACCCTATACTGATGTGAGACAGTCAAGTAAGTTTGAGGGAGGAAATGCTATTTTCCAATAGTAAAGAATAAAAAGTAAAAATTTAGTATTTTAAAGAGTCCAAAACAGGTAAAACAGATGTCTAAACCTGTTTCATATCTCAGATTTTATTTATCAAACAGGGAATTTTTTCCAACTTTCTCCTTTCCTGTATGAGACCCAAACTATGTGATATTTTGTTTGTGTTACAATTATACTAATTCAATGCAGGTCATTTGCTTTTTACTGAGTCCAGATGACATTTAGTAAACTAAACATGGAACAATTAGCTTTGAAAAAGTAAGGATTGCAATTGCCGTTGGGTAGGTCATACAGTGGCTACAGAACACTATTGCCTTGGATAACACCAAAACAGAAGAATTAAGAGCAACTAATATTTCTGCATTGTTTTCCTGTTTCTCATCTTCAAACTGACATTTAAACTGAAATTGCTTAATCACTTGACAGGCAAGAACAGTAGCTTTATACAATATTTTCTTTTCTATATCTTGGCTTAAACATGGATTGTTGGTACCTCTAGGACACGAATAATGTAATTTGCACTTCTGTTTAAATGTCAGGTGGCTACCTAATTTTCAAGCTACTCTAATAAAAGGGGGGGGTGCAGATTCAGTGACCATTAAGAACAACAATAGTCTAAAGCTTGCGCCCTGCTTTTCCAATAACATTTGTACTTTTAAGACAACCTAAACAACTATATTAAATAATTAGGAATCTAGTCAGTTTTACTGACATCACTGGCTATCAACGTGGGAGGGTGATATTCAAGCTTATAAGCTTTGAATGAAATGATGTAAGTAGACTGGAAGTTGAAACTTGAAATAACACTAGCAAAGGCTAGCACGCTAGATTAGGAGGCACACAGAAGGTTGGGTGGTACACACAGTTCTGTCTGCTGCCATTCTTCCCACATCTGCTGCCTGAGGCAGCTGCCTCACTTTACCTAACAGTAAGGGGAGCCTTGAACAGAATGCAAAAACAAATGAGATTGTAAAGTAAGGCACTTTGGGGCAGCAGCTGTAATCATAATTTTACATATAATCTGAAGTAACTCTTGGTCATTCAAATAAAAATTGGTCAGCTGTGAAGGTCACAGCGTATTTTGATTTGAATACACAAATCAACTTTCAGGTTGTGCTACAATTACAATTACAATTACATATATAATATTGCAGGAAAACATCAACACAGAGAGCAAGTATTTGGAAACAATTGAGAAGCATGTTCTTGACCAAGAAGCCTTCCTGCTGACCAACACCTTTACATACCAACTTAAGATCCAGGTAAAGAGCTATCTACTCTAAATAAGTTTAGCAAAAATCATCCAGTCTCCAAATATATCTTCAACCAGTACAAAGTCTCTTCACTTCTGAAAAAAAGTTAGAAAAACCACTCTTATCTTTATAATCAAACACAATAGGAAAGAGTGTGTTTTATATAAACACCAATTTCTTAAGAACAATTGTTTCAGCATCCTGCACGTCTTGTGCCAGCTTTTGAATAATGTTGAAGCCATCCAAGTTCAGAAATAAGACTTTCACTATCAAACAATATATGCAGCATAGCAAAGAATTATAAATCTAGAGCTACCCATCATATGCAGTTTTTAAAAGTGTGTTAAATACAAATCTATATCATGGAAAGAAGATTTCAAAATGTGTTTAACTGAACTACCTCAGCAAAGTTGCATTAAATTATAAATTGAATAAAATTATATTTAATGCTAAATTCAAGGAGCACTCATTTTACAATTCTGCTGGTTATATTTCAGTATGCCTTATTGGCAGATCTCTGCCATTTGGACTTAATAACATCTCATAAATGATCCTCAAAAAAGGAAGGAAAAGACATCTTTAGTTGACTGTCATTGAAATGGTTATTTAAACCTAAGCAATCACACAGTTCTTTCAAATTCTTATCGTATTACCAAAATTTCATCAGAAGCATATGTTAGCAGCACAATTTAGCTAGAATTATTGAACAACTTTTCTTTCACTTTCATAACAAATTAGGCAATGCATAGTTGATGCATCTGAAAAAAGTTACAGAATCACAGCCGTAAGGCAAAGCACTGGGTGTCATAATCTAAACCATCTCTGGCTAAAATTCAAAGGGAAAGAAAATCAACATATTGCTTCGTACACTAAATTACTTTTATTGATTATCTTCTTTATTTGCTAATCCCCAATGGGAAACCATAGGCTGCCATTGAAGCATTAAAAGCTTAAAGGAATTCTGAAAATCTAATGCAAGACTCAGTAAGATTCATAAGCAAAGGGAAAAGCAGAATCTACATAGCAGCTCAGTTTACACACAATGTTAACCCAAACCGTGGGTAAATGTGAATGTGTCAATGTACAGGTACTCCCTGGGGGAAAAATCACAGCCACTTCACTCTTCTCTGCTGCTGTTGTACCACCCAGAATTAAGCCATGGCTTGGCCTAGTGCTGCAAGAACACGGAGTATGTTGTTATTCCATTAAATTTCAAATCAAAGCTTATGGGTCAACCAAGAAATTCCAACACCCATCATATGTCACCTTGTATACACACAAATAAATGAATTGGCTGACCAGACCAGAGACAATATGAATACAAGTTTTGATTTAGATGCCTGAACACCACCTTACCAACCCAGCAAGGGAATTTTGTAACTGATGCTAAGCTTTGAAGAAGCTTGCAGCACTCTTAACAACTCTCATAATTAACCCAAAGTAGAAGCAGATGCTATACATATGTTGCAATGAGATGCTGATCAGTTTGAAACAATTGGGTATACCTTTCAAGTTAAGGCATCCTATAGAAAACATATCTGCCTATCAAAATTCAAGAGCATACAAATGTGGTTTTAAAACTAGTATCAAATTTATGTTTTGAGAATGTGATTATGCAACATTGTAGGTGCAACATTGCCCATAGAAAACCTTTTTATGTGTGTCCAGTGCAAAAAATATGGGCAATTAGAAGTGCTACTGCTAAACCCCTGCTTTTCAAAGCAGAAGCCTTACAGCCTAGATTACAATATAAGTAAAATAAATGCAGACTACTACAAGCTAAGAGCATAACCCAGCCAAATATTGGCTGGATGACACACAATATGAGATCTAGTTGGAGAACTATTTGAATTGTTTTGCTTGTTTCCAACAGATAAAATTAAATATATAATATAATTAGGTGGGCCTGGCTATCAATGCATTTATTTACCATTTAATATTTCTAAACTTTCCCCATTGCAAAGGAAAACAAATGCTACAAAAATGTAACAGCAGCAGATACAATGTGACAAACTATACCAATATTTTATTTAATGCATAATAACCTGCTAGAAATTTTTGGGACACTGATGCAGCACAAACACATCAGAAATAGATCATTAGGATATCAGCAGAATTCAGAAAGGTGGTCAAACCACTCTTTGTGACATAGGAACCTTTTATTCAGAGTTAGGGCTAGCAACTGGAAAAACAACTCCGTGGCACTATTTTCCTTTGTCTCGAAATTAGAAAATGGGTAGAAAAAAATTGGAAAACACTGGCTGCCAGTTTACTACCATGCTGAGTTCAATGTGGTATTATTGAATTAGGACTAGTTTACTTAAGGGATCACCTTAAGCCAACATGCTGACTCGATCACTTAAATCTGCAGAACTGGCACTTCTATAAGTGCCACACATTGTCCATCCCGCAATTTGAAACTCTCTACCTATTTACATTAGGAAGGTACCACAATTGTATTCCTTTGTAGTCCTTTATGGATACTTTTTGCTGATTTTATTCTTCTGTGTTATATACTGCCTCGATATGTTCTTTTATGAAAGTGTAGATTATAAATATGCAAATAAACAAAATAGATGCCTGCTGAAAACCTTTTACTGTTTTGCTGCAAGTATCCAGACTATTTGGTTGCATCAGTCTTTAAATTCACTTCAGGTGTTTTATTGTTTTTATCAGCTTTTAAATGTTCTAAGTATGTGGAGGTTTTTTTATTCTTAATTGTATTTTTATCACCAAAGTACTTACTGCCCTGGGCTCCCTTAGGACAGAGGGCAGGATATGAATTAAATAAATAAATTATGTAGCCAAGCAAGACCATCTGCACTCTGCCTTCAATATGCAGATTGTAGGGGCTGGATCATGCCCAAAATTCCACTGGGCCAGGCTTCCCCAACATGGTGCCTTCCAGTTGTTTTAGACTGTAACTCTCACCAGCCCCATCTGGCATGACCAAGGGTCAGGAGTTGTAATAGGTAACATCTGGAGTGCACCAGCATAGGGAAGGCTGTTCTGGGCCAAGGAATGCCTGAAAATGCTTGCTCCTTAATATAACTGGGTAGCCTGGAACAAAACTGGAGAGCAAAAATGGTCCTGAGCCAAGCGCAGCAAGTGTTTTACACATGATGGAATCAGAGCAGATCTGCTCCAGACCAAGCAAGGGAGTAGCTAACTTGGCTGATTCGGGAAAATAGCAAGAGCAAATTACATTAGCAGAGAACTATTCTTCCCAAAGGGAAGAAAAAAACCCAACACATACTATACAAGAGATCAGTTCACCCATGACTGCTATTTTTTAAGGGACCATTCTGGTGTTATTTAATACTGCAGAAGAGTAATTATTACTTTAAAAAGGAATAATCCCCTGTCCAATTTCCCTTTGGCCACCAGCATACACAACTCACTTAGATACCATTTTTAAGGAGGGGAAGAATATGCTATACAAAATCCGTGTGGCCTTTAAGACAGCATGGCATTTTCCATTTTACTAGTTTGTCACCATCCCTGCAAAGAGAATTTTTCAACAACACAAATGGTACCTGGAGTGGCAGCCAAGGTTTTCCAGGTTTTATTGTCCCGCCCCTGCCTTTTCTAACATACCACCCAAAAAACAAAGCTAGGGACTCATAATGCTTAAAATTCCATACACATCTTTAAACATTTTAACCCATGCTCATAGTCAATGTAAACTTACTGACACTGTCAAAAAGGCACAAGAGCAAAACTCTGGAGGTAACATTTGTGTTGGCTCTCTCTCTTTCCCATGGGAACCTCAATAATGAAAACTAACTCACATCTGGAAGCAACCTTGGATTCATACAATGTTAAAAATAGACCATGCAAGCTAAAAATATGAACTTTTAGGTCTATTTCTCAGGACAAGAGCTGCTTATTGCTTTAAAACACACATTCTTACTTCTTGCCTTGTAAAATGTAAATCATAGTTTAATTCTCTTTTCATTTAGAGTGCTAAACATGAAGACAATTTTAAGATTAATCTGTGTTTAAAAAAAATTGCAAATTATGCACCACAAAGTCTTGCTCTACAGCTATGTCACAAACTATAACAGATGTGTTATACCTCTGTTTAAATATTTAGTCAGCAAACTAAAGGAATAAAAAGAAAAGGCCAGAGTGATTTCATCCTTTGCTTAAACCAGGGTGGTCTGCTGGTAACTTTTGGTACCAGTAGTGTTGCTGGGGGAACAAAAATGAAACCAGGTGCCATCAAATTCAAATTAAAGATTTTGTGTTCCTTTAAACAATCCTAAACCAAGTTTCCATAAACTCCTTAACTTATACTACTACAAAATTTGACTATTTTATAACAAGAAAGGAATGATAAGTTATCCTTAGACCATCAAATTCTAGCTACAACAAATTTAGATTGATTGGCACCTCTTTTTAAATAAGACTCTTACATTTAATATGCATCATATCCAACAAAACATAACTTGGAATTATGTTGTCTTTGAATAAGCACAGACATTACATGTGTACAAATTTTAAATAGACTTTATCCCAGTCTTATATTTTAACCAACTTGCAGTCCAAATAACCTTAACATTTCAGCAAAGTCAATCATTATACAGTGGTGCCCCGCAAGACGAAATTAATTCGTTCCGCAATTTTTGTCGTCTAGCGAATTTTTCGTCTTGCGAAGCACGAAATCCCATAGGAATGCATTGAAAATCAATTAATACGTTCCTATGGTCAAAAAAAGTCCAAACAAAGCCAAATTTGGTACAACAACAGTTTATTAACTGCTCTTTAAAGTCACACATACTGTAAAGAGCAGTTCAAAAATTTAAGGGAAAATAAATTAACTTTATAAACAAAACATGTCTTTGTTTTTAGTCAAAGAAAAAAAGTCGCGAGACGTTTTCGTCTTGCGAAGCAAGCCCATAGGGGAAATTCGTCTTGCGAGGCAAATCGCGAACGGAAAAAACTTTTGTCTAGCGAGTTTTTTGTATTGCGAGGCATTCGTCTTGCGGGGCACCACTGTATTAGGTTTCGTAAAGAAAATGCAGGATGGAAGCTTTAGATATTCTTTTGTAAAATTTCAAAGGAGAAAAAACTATAGTCAATCTTAGGGGGTAAATAAGTGTACTGCTGCATTTTAAAAGCATAGTGTTTTGAATGTGGGTGTTTGCTAGTCAAGTCTCTGCACTTTGCTTTCCCAAATAATCAGTTATTCTGACAGAAATACTTAAAATTCATAATGAAAACACTGAAGAATCTCACTTTTGATCTACGTTTTCTATGCTATTGCCCACAGAAATCTCGGCACTCTATCACCTAACAATGAAATGCCATATTGTTCAACAGAGTTCATATAACAAGAACACCTGGGCAATTGTGAATTATTGAAAGGTTATTAACAAAACACATATATATATAAAGTTACAGAGAGTAAATACACATAAACACTAGCTGGGAGAGCAATCCTATAAACAATAAGATGGCATAAAGCAAGCCAAGGTAAGCTGGCATAAAGTTACAGCGGATCCAAACCAAATTCAGCAGGATAGAGGGTAAACAAGCCTTTAAAAATAGTGTTCTGCACTGGATTGTCAGGTGACATAATCAAGCTTAGCATCCAACCGCTCTGGTCCGCCATGCCACACCCCTGGAATGCCCCTTTTGCTGGCTGGGCAAGTTGTGCCAGCATATCATTAGCTGAGCCACAGTTAAGGGACTTAACACCAGCTGAGTCAGGAATCATCTGGCAAAGCTGGAGACCAGCTGCATTCTAAGCTGCTCATCCTGGTGAATCTTGCCATAGGATTTCACAGTCTATCACAGAACAGTCTACTCCAGAACAATAGGCAGCAGAGTCCTCAACTGTGAGTTGAAAGAGGGGCAAACAGCTGATTCACACATGTATATATGTGCATGCACGCCTGCCGTTTCTTAATGATCTTCAGAGAAGTTCTGTGTTCCATGTTGGTCCCTTTCCGTGAAAATAATAAAAGATATTGTGCCATCTTAAAGACCAACACATTTATTAGAGCATAAGTGTTTTGTGGACTCAAGCCCACTTTGTCAGATGAATGAAGTGGAACCTTAGCTGGCATGTATGTAAAGGAGAAACTTGTAAAGGTGCAAGTATAATGGGAATGAGATGCAAAAACTGAAGTCAGTGATTATTACAGCTGAAACTTATGTTAAATATCACATCTTTTATGGTATCAGATTAGCAATAATTTATTCAGCTGAGTAAACTGCCATGTTGCAATGAGTGAAGTGTGCTTGAGTCCACAAATGCTTATGCCATTATAAATATTTTAGCCTTTAAGGTGCCACAATGGCTAAATGTTTCAGCCAGCGCGGGTGATATAGAAGCTTTATCTGTAGTGTTTTGTTTGCAATGACTATTTCACAATTGCAAGTAATAATAGGATAGGGAGGCGTGATAGGGAGGGGTCTCTATTGACTACTGACGGAAGCAGAATGAACTGCATCTTTGCTCCAGAAATCAAGGAAAGCAACCCACCTTTCAATCATCTTCCAATCACACCAGAAGAGGAAGAAATTGAAATGCAAGTTAATGGGACTCCCTATCAGTACTGCAGGGTGAGCAATGGACTGTTTGCTTTCTTCCTTTTCCAGTTGGCCTCCAACCCCCAGCCAAGTCAGATTTTCTGCACCATCGGGAGTTCCCAAGATTACATATTACCTTGAAGGTGTAAGCAAACAGGCAAGGACATCTGCTATAGCCTTACCAGTCAATGAGAACAAAAAGTTACACCTTGGAAATGACCAAGCTGAAGAGCACAATGTGACAGAAGATCCTGGTCACAAGCACCTGTGGCCCATTTTGACCTTCATGTTGCAGAACAGTTTTGTCTTGCACTTTGATCCAAAGGGAGACTTAACTCTTTCTCATCACAAGCAATCATGCTCTGTAGCAGTTTTAAATTCTTTCAGCTTGTTCAGAGTTTTATTTATAACTTTTCTCTTGGGAAAAGGAAACTAGTGCATTACCACACAATAATAATTCACAATGAGCAAGATTTGTTGAATACTTTAACCACAATGACTGTTCCATCAAATATATCTTCAACAAAGCTTAAAAGTTGTAGGTCCTTATCCAATGTGTATAGAAGACCAAAGCAGACATCTATCGACATCAATGGAGGTTGAATAAGCTCTTAACTATTGCTACAGTGCCTTTGAAATTAATATTCCCATCTCAAACAATTTCCTATTAAAACATCCTGAAAATAAATGAATAGAACCATGGAACTGCTCTTTTTTCAGATTAGCACTTGTAAGTATTTGAATTATGTAACAAAAATATACAGCATCACATGAAACTAACCAACATCATACTTCCTTTACAGTTATTTTAGTTAAGGTTTCAAGTTAACTCACTGGCGTGTAATTATGAAATTATTGTTCTGATCCTCTGCTTACTTTGAAAGTGATTAATCAAAGTCAGAGAAAGCCAACCATCAAGTCAAGTATGTTTCAAATTTCCTATTCAAGGATAAAACTAAAAAGATGAGCTAATTTTACTTTAATTAAATCCTCATTTAGATGTCTGAAATAAATGTTTTCTATTTAAGTTTCAATTAGACTCAAGCTGTAGTCCAAATTTCATATATTCTTTCCTTCTGCTACTTTATTACACATTCCCAATTAAGTTTTCCTACTTATGCACTCAACAACATAAAAGGTTTAAAATATTTTTCCTTGACTTTGTAACAATACAGAAACACATTTTGAAATCCTGCAATAAGGCCTTTTTTTCTATTCTACTCACTACCTGTGGACGTTTGCATGAAGTCTCCTCTAAAAGGAATTCAGTGGGAAATTCCTGCCCATAGTTTGTCATACCCTAGTTCAGCCCAGCATGGACTTCCCCACTATGGACAGGAAATGGGGAGGGGCGCATAGTAGTGAATGGAACCCCAAACCAATCAAGAGTGACAGATTCAGGAGAGAAAATGGTCGCTTGTAGGTAAGTCTGGTTTGCTCAGAACAATCTTCCTTGAAGGTGTTACAGTTTATACATAATATAATACACTAGAGAAAGTCTGCACTTTAGAGAATTGGATTCTTTCATCCTTTTTCCAATGTCATTTGCTAAAGAAAAAAACATTCGGCATGGAATCTGGGGGGAAGACCATGGGTGAAAAAAACATAATATCATGTTAAACAATTTCTGCAAAACTGTAGAAAAAGAAATATTGGAACATTAATATGGGAATGTTCACTATACCTACTAGACTACAAGCACAAACTGTATGTCTGTATTGGCCCACTTGGCTGGTTGTATTAAGCCAGGGGTAGGTAACCTAAAGCCCAGGGGCCGGATGCGGCCCAATCGCCTTCTCAATCCGGCCCACGGACGGTCCGGGAATCAGCGTGTTCTTACATGAGTAGAATGTGTGCTTTTATATAAAATGCATCTCTGGGTTATTTGTGGGGCATAGGAATTTGTTCATATATTTTTTTCCAAAATATAGTCCAGCCCACCACATGGTCTGAAGGGCGGTGGACCGGCCCATGGCTGAAAAAGGTTGCTGATCCCTGTATTAAGCCATAGATAAAAACAGTGATTTAATGTGAATGAAAAGTTTTTGCTCGGCTATTCTCCCACTTCTGCTGCACTGCCAGGAAACAAGCCAGTGTCTGGCTTGCTGTGATGTTCAAACCCAGGCTTGTGATTTGTTTCTCTCCAAACAAACCATGAACAGCAAGCCAAGAGAAACCTTGGTTTCTGCTCATAATTTGTTGGGGTTTATTTTTCAGTGCCATGGCAATTGCCTGTGTTGCACCTTCTTGTAAGCTGTCTACTAACATATATCAGGCACCTACTCTTTGGAATTCTTTTCCTTTAAAAATCAAACAGGTGCTTTTTCTGTTCTTTTTGTCACCTACTAAAGGCCTTTATCTTCCATCAAGCTTCGGGGGCTCTTTCCCAGTCAGAAGTGAGATATTTATTTAATGAATTAGAATAGAATAGAACAGAACAGAATAGAATGTTGAATTTTGTAACACGGTAGTAACTGTTCCTAATCAATTCAGCAACACTTACATCTCACACCAGTCCATGGGCACCACTTAACATTAAGTCCAGGGTTGCTGCCTTTGGTCGGTTCCATGCCCAGCTCTTTATGGACACAGTCATTTAGGGTTTCCAAACGTGTACCTCTTTGTCACAACTGGAAGATATACCCAACCAGCCTATGTGAGGGTAACTGAAGGCACTCATAACTAAGAAACTTTCTCCTTTGGATGCCTCCTTTATTTTGTTCTTCATCTCAAGAAGACCCTGGATGTTTTGGCCAGAGGGGCAATAGTGTATCACCAATACAAAATTAATTTTGGGACCTGGTATTGCCACTAACAGTGTTTCCATGGAGGAGTATGCCCTGTTTGGGATTTCTAGCTACTTGGGCTGTGCACTCTATAATGCAGAGTTGCACACCACCTCCAGAGTATACTCTTCTCTATATTTCCTATAGAGTTTGCATCCAGAGATAACTGTGTCCAACTTAATTTCTCCATTCCACCAGGTTTCCATTATGCTCACTATATATCTGCACTCCAGCTTACCCAATCTTGGTATGAAAGCTTCTAGTGTTAGTATATCAACAGCCTCTAATCAAGGGAATGTGGCCATGACAGAAGAACATTTGTCCACCCTTGTTTTAGGCAATCATGTAATAGACATGATCCAAAACCACCTTGGGGATGTTGAAGTGTATTTAGTTGCCAGGTGTTGTCTTGCTTGTTGAAAAAAGGAAAGGGTAACATTCAATAGCTAATAATGTTCAAAGTAAAATAAAAAAATAAAAAAGTTAACTTTTCAGTTTATACAGACACTGATCCTCAGCAGACTGCCCAAATCTAGACTAAGGCTATATGGCAATATAAACAGCATCAAGAGTTCTGTGGCAAAAGGCAGCTGCTTGTAAGATACATTGGAAAGAAACTGATCACAAGCAGATTAGTCCATGGTGGCAGTGACACAAGCTAAGCAGGAGGTATGGATAATCTGGGTAAGTGCCATGGAAAAATAAATATCATGATTGGACTTAAGGCAAATGGAAACATTTCAAATTGGCTTCCTACGGTATTTTGTGGAACATATGATGTCCACATGTCCATTACCAACAACTTCAGCATAGAAAACAATAAAGGCAAACGCTGGATATGTTTTCAAGAGCTTACATTACTAGCCTCTCCCAAGACAAAACAGCATAAATTAGAGGGGGGGGCAAATTTGCAATGCTAGATTGCTTATACAAAAGGTTGGCAATGTTTTCTTGGAGTGCCACCAGGGCTGAAGCCTTCTTGGAAAGCTTATGTGGGTGTATTCTAAAGGATAAAGGAAGGAAAAGGAAAGTAAGCCCAGGGTTAGGTTCCAGCTGGGCTTCAGAGGCCTCCACGGTGTTCCTCACTTTCCAAGAGATTTGCTGGGTGACACTAGGTAAAGCACAAACGCCATTCTCTAGACAATATATGTGAAGTACCTACTTCAGAGTGTAAGATATACAGAAATAATTATCTTGGGACTATATACATAGAATCACCAAGGCTTCAAAAGAGGATTTGGAGATCATGCTTTACATTTTAATTTGTCTATCAGATCTAATCCCTCAAACTTGAAAAGCAAGTAAGGTAAAGGTAAAGGGACCCCTGACCATTAGGTCCAGTCGTGGCCGACTCTGGGGTTGCGGCGCTCATCTCGCTTTACTGGCCAAGGGAGCCAGCGTACAGCTTCTGGGTCATGTGGCCAGCATGACTAAGCTGCTTCTGGCCAGAGTAGCGCACGGAAACGCCGTTTACCTTCCCGCCGGAGCGGTACCTATTTAGCAAGTACTCATCATGAAAATGTATAAACTATATTGTAAGAAAAGTGAGAGCTAAGTAAAATACTAAGAAAGAAGTTCTGGGTGTAGAAACATAGAACCGGCCGAAGCACAGAAGAAGAGTAAGAAGGGGGTTCAATTTTAAAAGCAAAATGTGGGTACTGCAGAAAGAGTGAACTGACTGTTGAAATGTTGAAAGTTTTTTTGCTCTATCACAAGTTTTGACACACTGGACATTTCCACATACTACAAGTCACAGAACCATACAATTGGAGGGAGGCATTGGAGGCCATCCAACAGCCTGCTTGATACTAGAAATTCAGAGCTAGAGAGCATCCCCAACAGAAGGCTGTCTAACTTCAGCCTGAAGACCTCCAGTGAGGGATAGCCCAACAGTCCTTTAGGTAACTGGTTACACTGTTGAGCTGATATAACTACAAAGAAGTTCTCCCAATATTCATTCATTCATTCAATCAATCAATCATTCCTCCTGCCCTTCCTCTCAAAGGAGCCCAGTGTGGCAAACACATCAATATATATTTAAGTATTCTAAAAAGAGTTAAAAACATTATCTCAATCAGTGATCTCAGGTTTGCCAGGAACAGTGTATTTCAGACTTCAAGTGCCTAGGGTAAACAGTAATGTTTTTTAATTCCTCTTGAAAGTTAATGAAGAGGGAGACAGAAACACCTCATCTAGGATGGCATTCTGTGAATGGGGAACTGCCACCGGGCAGCCCCCACTGGTGGCAGCACCAACAATATTCAACCAATGTAATTAAAGTTGGTGGCTATCAAGAATAAGACAAATTCATAGACTATAAAGCTGTCAACAGCTACTAGCTACAATGGTTATGTTATCCCCTCCACTGTCAGAAGAAGCTGTGTATGTCTGAATACCAGTTTCTCAGAATAACAAACAGAGAGTGCTGTAGCACTCAGGTCCTGCTTGAGGGCTTCTCATAAGAATGTGGTTGGCCAACGTGAGAGCAGGATGCTGAACTAAATGGCTGATCCAACAGGCTCTTCTTATGAAACAGACCGTCTTGTAACTGAAGTCTTGATAGATCTAGTTTTGCCTTATAAGGCAGCAGAGAATGAGACTTTGCCCTCTTCTGCGTGAGAGGCCTTCAGATATATGAAAATAACTGTCTTCTCCAGGCTAAACAGATCCTTCAGTCTTTCCTCACAGACTTTGTTTTCCATACTGTAGACCATCTCCACTGTCCTACTCTGACCCATTCCTATTAGTCTATAAATTTATCAAAGTGCAGGGACCAGAACTCATAACACTATCTCAAATTTAATAGCAGAAATTTACCCTGCCCTATTTCATTGGCTATCATTTGTGGGAGCAGGGGAAATTGAAGTCTGGTGATGCCAAGCTTTATGTTTGGTCATACTAAACCATGGTGATGAACCTGTGAGGCTCTTCAGATGCTGTTGAACTACCAAACAGCATGGCCAATGGACAAGAACGATGTAAATCATAGTCCAACCATATCTGGAAGGCCTCAAGTTCCCTACCACTGTACAAGAGATGCTGGTTTTTGGTGGCAGGCCACCACATAGAGTTGCCACAATACTGGAACAGAAACATTTATACAATGTCCCCATTATAGCCATCTTTCATATTTCAATCTGCTTCACCATTACTTCAACTCTGATATGTGAACAGGAACTCTGAAGCACTTCCACTAGAGATTGCAATCTACTACTTACACCAAGTAAATCTTTTCCCCTTTGAGACTTCCTGCCACAAAAGTTGATACTTTAAAGGTTTTAAACATCTAAAAAGAACATTCACTGATGCCAACGAAGCAGGTGGCCCTTACATCTGACATTCCTAAAACTACTAGTAACATTAGATCAAGTGTGGAAAGTAGCCCCAGGCATACTACACAGATTTTAAAATATAGTAAATAGCCTACTGCATTGGCTGATTGTCAACACCTTTCCAACCGCAGCAAGAATGGGTTGGTTTTGACAAAGATCTGATATATATTCCCAAATACTGAGCCCTAAAGTACTTTTATTGCCATCTTTCAACCTGAAATCCTTTCCTTACCTTCGCACTCTCACAAGATTTAGTACAACTCCTTGAGTAGCTAGTGTGTGGTTAGGGAGAGGAAGCTATGCTTGTTTGCTTGGAATCTGCCATTTCCGCCCCTGCCAAAACACTTGTTTAAAAAGTCATGTAATATCTCTATTAGATTGTAAATGCAATTGACAAGGAAATGGCCTACTGGCAATGCATTACCTTTGTGGCAGTGCCAACCAGCCTACAGCAAAATAGCATAAGGAATAACTTCAGCATGCATTCCCAAGTAACAAAACAGTGTTTTACATAAATACCACAGAATCTAAGCAAGATCCAGAAAAAGCAATGAAAATTTGCCCGAGCTTTCATGCTTGCCTATATCAATTGAATGTCTTAACGAAAACAAAATAGAAAAGCATCTACATATGTCCAGGAATCTTGTGAAGTTGGATCATATAACACTGGGGAAACTATCACAACTGAAATCTGTGTATTTCTTCTCAACCACTGTAACAACTCTCTAATAAAAATTAAGAAGAACTGTAGGGTATCAAATATACAAAAGAGTATTAACTGCTTACAAGCCCTTAAAAACCAGAACACAAATTATTAACAAGAACATGTGCACCATATAAGCCAGAATTGTTATTTTTAAAATGAATTTGCCCTTTTGATTTAATACGACTGATTACAAGCATTACAAATACTCACATTGTGTCAAGTTAAAACACTAACCCTTAATTTAAAAGCAGCTATTATGCTTAGAAAATATTCTCCAATAATTTTAGCTCGTACCTTTCATTACCAAGTGCAACTACAAGCAATTATGTCAAAGTTATCCCAGATGTAATGAGGATGATATCATTAAATTTTAAGAAGCCATTGTAGTCATCACTAATCATTATGTCTCCAAGAATAAGGGCACATATTTCTTTAAGATTCAAAAAATCATTAAAAAAAATATGTTTCCTTTTCACCCTAAACAAAATAGCTTCATTATATAAGAAAAATCAGCTGCTTCTGTAAGATAATTAATAGTTCAAGTTCCAAACTCAGTTCACCCACTACAAAATACACACCGTTACCCTTTAACAAGACGCATGAGTGATGGAATATCCTTTTTCACAGCTGATCCCTTGACAAGCCGGAATGATAAAGGATATCACCAAAAAGCCAGAAATACAGAATGCCTATGCATTTTCAGTGCCATCAAAAGTAGCAGCTGCACTGCCTTTTTCACATTCCATGCACACATGAATAATAATAATAACAGACAATAAATAAAGGTTTACAATTAATTATATCATGCATAGTATGTCCATAGTTAAAGCATTGTTTTTTCCTATTGGAACAAAAGAGATGGCATTGCATAAATATAAGACCCATCACTTTTTTTAAAAAAAAAGCAAAGCATGTAGCCACTAAAATATGAAATATGAAAACATTAAACTACTCTCTATTTAATTCTTGTTCTAAACTCAATATGTTTTTGGACTCTATCTCCCCTTATAGCACCATCCAGCATGGTCAATGGCCAGGAATAAAGGGAGTTCTAATCCAACAACATCTGGAGAGAAACAGGTTCTCCACCCCTGTGCAAAAGTGATTAACTCCTAAAATGCCCAAAAGAGCAGAATCATTAGATCAGCAAACATCAAAATATCCTTGGTGACAGTAGGTGTCTTTTGGGGGGAAATCAAAGCAGCAGGTGTAATTGAACTTAAGATTTTAAACTATGTCATTAACAGCAACAGTTGCTTATTAAACGACATGAAGTAAACGATCACTTTTGGACTATATTAACTGTTGTGTAACATATTTTAGTGCCTTCTACCACTATAAGACTTACACTTTACTCGTAGCAGTTTAGTTTTAAATCTCCGATCGAAGTAGCAAGTGGACATTCAGCTGTAGTTCCAATCAACTCAAATGACCAATGTAACCACTTGTTCCACTTTTCCAATGAGCAACAGTATACAGCATGTAATTAATAACAAAGTCACTGTGTATGATTCTTACCCGCATTGGGTGTATATCAGCATACGGAGGCTTTCCTTCTGCCATTTCTATTGAGGTAATGCCAAGGGACCAGATGTCTGCCACACAATTATAACCAATCTCTTGTATTACCTCTGGAGCCATCCAAAATGGAGTACCTATGACAGTGTTGCGTTTTGCCATTGTATCCTGTAATGACATTATTAAAAAGCTTAACATCTCTCAATGTATTTGCATCTCTCTCTCCCATTATAATATCACATGGAATCTGTGCAACTGAACTTAACACCAGTGCCTCAAGAAAGCTCAGCAATGCGCTTTCTCCTAAAAGGCCTATTTCCAAGAAAAACAGCCTTATTTTAGATAAGTACAAAAGAGTCTAATACAATGTTCTGGAGGCCATGTTTGTGCCTTCAATAATTAAACAATATTTGAAGCCGCAAACACATGCATAGTTTTTTCACACATTACACGTGTGTGTGTGTGTGTGTACACACACACACATATATATACATACATACATATGTGTGTATGTTTGTGTGTGTGTGTGTGTATATATATATATATATATATATATATATATATACACACACACACATATACACAACCTCTGTGTGTAATTGCAATATGTGCTTACAGAAAATGTGCATCTAAGCACAAAAAAATTACAGTCATATGCACCAGGGCATTGGGACTGGCCATAGCTCTCTACGCAAATACATCTGCCACAATATAATGTATGAAGCATCCTAAATATCTGATCCCACATTCAACTTCAACAGTCCATAATCCAGTGTATTTTTCAGTAGAGAAAGTATTGTCAGAAGTTAGGCCTCCATCTCTAAAGGCAAACCACTGAACTATTTTATTCACATTACTTTCCCAGCCAAGTGACACATGCGGAACTGGTTCTGTGAATGGTTCAACACATGCTCTGGGCATAACAAAAAGTCTGGGCTCAACCCACTGTTCAAAAGTTCTGCAGGACACAGTTTGGACAAGATTCAAAAGGCACACACAAGAAAAGCTGACTTCAGTAAGCAAAGACTGCCAAATTAACTGCACCTTTCAAATGGGAAAAAGCTCCATCTCTCCCTACAACAGACTGTAGGAAGCGCAGTGCATATTTATAAAATATGACTCTACCCATACACTTTATACTTACAGTTAACTGTCCAGCCACTCCAAAGTCAGCTAATTTAGCATGCCCTTCGGTGTTTAAGAGAATGTTTCCAGCCTTTATATCTCTATGTATTTTTCTCATGAAATGCAAATATTCAAGTCCTTTAAGCGTAGATTTAAGAATGGTTGCAATTTCATCTTCTGTAAGCTATGGAGAAACATAAATAACATTTTCTTCTTCTGTGTGTACACACACTGATTACACACTTACGTAAACAATTTGAAAGACTGAGAAACTGTAACACAAAATTATGCAAACTGCCTTATAATTATTATTTATATGGCACGCATAAGGTTATGCAAAATGTTTTACAAATACAGAAAGCAAGACCCCCAATCAAGGTCCCACTCCTGCAATCCAATCCACATGGCTTGACCTCCTCGAACATGAATTAGATCCCACAAAAATCAACAAGCATCAAACAGGAGCAGAGGTCCCACAAAAAAAAGACTGTGGACGGAGGACCTAAACAAACAGGACATGAAAAGTGAGTGTAAGAGTTTGTAATGTACTCAAAGCCTGGCTTGTGTTTTATTTTGTTATAGATACAATTCTCCCTGTCTTCCCAATTTATCAAAACAGGATTGTATTACAAACTTTTCTGACAATGTGCCCTTTGGGTTGTGTATTTACTGACTGCAGTAGAGTTTGAATTGCTGGTTTTGATCTTTAAGGTCCTTTATTGCTTAGGGCTGGGGTACCTGAAGGATCAGCTTTCTCTATACACCTGCCTAAACTTTAGGATCTACTTAAGGTAGATACTAAGAAGCTTGAACACATTCAGTACTAAGCAAGTAATTTTTTATTCCCACCCACCCCAACATTTCTAATATATTGCTGCTTTAAAATAAGTTTTATATGGCCCGTCTTTTTTATGCATTTTTAATGTGTTTTGTTGATTTA
Source organism: Podarcis vaucheri (assembly GCF_965113315.1). Lineage (NCBI taxonomy): Eukaryota > Metazoa > Chordata > Lepidosauria > Squamata > Lacertidae > Podarcis > Podarcis vaucheri. Next base: position 70,523,129 of record NC_138766.1, read on the forward strand.
TTGTATATAGCTTTAATATTTTTATCTCTGTTGTAAACTGCCCTGAGATTATTATTATAGAGCAGCAAACAAATAGATAAAACAGTGCCCAAATACTACCCCAAATCCATGTGCGTCATTAAAATACAAGTAATGCCATTTTCATCCGTCTAGATTGTTGAACTGCTCCATCACTGATTACAGAATTCATGGTCTAACTATGACGCCCCACATTTTCAGGACACCTTCCTTCAACCTTAGGATGCTTCCACCAGAAGTCAGACTGTGAAAATCTAATTACAGATAGGTAGCCGTGTTGGTCTGCCATAGTCAAAATAAAAAAATTCCTTCCAGTAGCACCTTAAAGACCAACTAAGTTAGTTCTTGGTATGAGCTTTCGTGTGCATGCACACTTCTTCAGATACTTCTTCAGAACTTCTGTTTCAGTGTATCTGAAGAAGTGTGCATGCACACGAAAGCTCATACCAAGAACTAACTTAGTTGGTCTTTAAGGTGCTACTGGAAGGAATTTTTTTATTTTGACTGTGAAAATCTAAGTAAATGCTATGTTGCTGGGATTCTGACTAGCACACAGCCTCCAAGACACAGGAGCACAAGACTGAGCTCACAACCACACTGATTCTGGTGGCTGCACTTAGGAAACACTAGTCCGTGAGGACATATCCATGGACAGCTATATAAAAGAAATATGACTGGAAATGTGAGAAGAGGCTCAGTCATATGTATGCTGCAAGGCTAGTCTGACTTCTAAGCTCCAATTCCTTGTGATGGATATAATATATGTGCTTCTAAATATGAAATCATAAACCAGCCAGTCCACCGTTTTCTCTTTTTCTTCCCACAACACTCAAGCATGTCTCAAGCGGACTCTCCATCCTTATAGGATTTCAAACAGAGGTTGGAGGGGCATCTATCATGGATGCTTTAGTTGAGTTTCCTGCATTACACGCTGTTGGACTAGATGACCCTCAGGGTCCCTTCCAACTCTATGATTCTATGAAATTCTTGACTAAACTAAAATTGTTGGCACTGAGTTTACTTCTACTAGGTATTTTCTAATGGTTTTATTATTTCCTTCATGAATAATAAGCAATAAGAAAGGAGGACAAACTGATTTTGTATTTTACCATATCAAATAATTTTAAAGAGAGGAGAAAAGGTAAAACTATCATTCTGAACCAGATACAGGTCTGGTTTATGTGTAACAATAAGTCATTGTTTTAAATAAACCATGGTTTATGGTAGATAGCAGGTCCTGACAGAGGAACCCACGTCCGTGGTTTGTTTTTCTCCAAACTATGATTGGAACTCAAGAACAAGCACTGACATCCAAATGTAATGTGTGTGGGTTTTTCCAGTGAAGTTCACATTTAAAAACAAAGGTCTAAGAGCCAAATAGCTTATGAACTACAGTCAGAATCTGTTCATTGAAAGTTTATGATCTTTAAACTTTTAAACTATCAGCCTGGCAATAAATATAAATAATAATGAACATCAGCTTATAAATACAACTGAATTTGCACCCTCATCCTAGCAGCCAGCAAAGGGTTGCCTCTCTTGCCAGTCTGCCCCTTCCATGACCCTCCTGAGTCAGGATCACAACCACTGACTGAGCATCAGCTTCTCAGACTCAAATTCCTACTTTATGCATCCCAGTTCATGTTCCTACCAGCCCACAAATATGGTTTTTTACTTTAATGTCCTCTACAGCTTGAACACCACATAAAAGACAGAGAATATCTTCTTCCTTATAAACAGCCATGAAGATTGGTTGATGCAGGGCTGCTTCATATTCCAGCAACCCAAGAGACTCAGCCTTACTCCTCTGACATGTTGGTATATACTAGTAATATGATTTGCCAAGGTTATGTCTGTGGTTCTCTGAAAAACCAGTGGATAAATCATATTTCCCTTTCATAAAATTCTTACATTTTCATTAGACATGGTCTGAAAAGATTATTAGACTCTGTCATGGCATGTTATTGTACTTTAAACAGCAGCAGGAGAATCACTATCACTAATATAAATCACTATCAACTAATATAAACGTAAAAAGGGAAAGAATGGGGCCCTTATGAACATCCTCCTCAAGTTAATAAATATTTGTTGGGAACACTTTTTATGCATGCAAACAACTGCAAAGGTAACAATATTTTATAAAAAATAATTAAACACTTACCGTTTTATTACGTAATCTAATTATGTCCGAGACAGAACCAGCTCCACAGTACTCCATAACAATCCACAGGTCTGTGTTCTTGAAATAGCTGCCATAGTACTTGACAACATAAGGGCTGAACACAAAAACAGAGGTTATCAACATTCAGATGTGAACCTTCAAGAATATTAAGAAGCAGTAGTGTCCAGGATAAATTTTGCTAGAATCAGAGCTTGGTATCATTTTTCCAAGCAGCTGCCTGAGTTTTATGATAGGATTTTATCAAAACTTCAGAAAGATACAAAACAGAACTAAAGATGTTGGTACATGTGCTAATAATTAAGAGTGCAAAATAGATAGTTAAGGGAACCCTGACCATTAGGTCCAGTCATGGCCGACTCTGAGGTTGCGGCGCTCATCTCGCTTTATTGGCCGAGGGAGCCGGTGTACAGCTTCCGGGTCATGTGGCCAGCATGACTAAGCCACTTCTGGCGAACCAGACCAGCACACGGAAATGCCGTTTACCTTCCCGCCGGAGCGGTACCTATTTATCTACTTGCACTTTGACGTGCAAGCTAGGTTGGCAGGAGCAGGGACCGTCGCAGGGATTCGAACCGCCGACCTTCTGATCGGCAAGTCCTAGGTTCTGTGGTTCAGACCACAGCACCACCCGCGTCCCTTGCAAAATAGATAACCACACGCCATTTTTGTATATGAATGAAAAAGTCACACACACAGGCCCAGTGGCCAAATTAGGCCTCCTAGGCCTCTCTATAAGCATTTCTCGAGGCATCAGGATTTTCTCCAGAGGCCACACACCTCACTAGCCTCCTTCAGTGTTTCTGCCTGGCCAGAATGAATCCTTAAATTCTGATAATGTTGCCTACTTGCCTGCCTGCCTGCCTAGATGACGGACAGAGAGGGTCATGTGACTGTAGAAACTAGCCTATGGTAGAAGCAGTGCTTTTTTTCTTTAAAAATGTTTAGGGGTACTCTCATTTTGACTCAAGAAAATCACCATTTTATAGTTCAAATCAGGAAAAATAAATACTGGACAATGGACAAAGATTCAATAAATGTTTAGGGATATGCGTACACCTGAATACCCCCAGAAAAAAGCGCTGGATAGAAGGTACAAATCATATTCATTGCTCTACCCACTTTTCCCCCAGCTCCATTCTCCAAGGCCCCCAGAAGGGAATGTGGCCCTCAAGCTGAAAAATGTCCCGTCCCCCCATGTCACATACCAAAGTAGAAGAGAAGAAAAAGAATCCTAATTCTGGTTCCCCCAGCAGATCCCCGAAAAATCTGTTCTGGTTGGTCCCCCAACCCTTCATAACAAATTTTCAGGGACAATGGAGGCTACAAGGGGAGGGGGAAATTAGCAAAAATTACCTCCCAAGCCTCTTCACTGGATCAAAATCCCTTGAGCTCACAAAACACCAATGGTTAGATACAAGCCAATATGTTCCTGCCCCCAATCTACATCTTACTGCTCATGCTTGCCAGCCAAATTGCTGGTTAGAAAGCATGAGCATGGATAATGGTAACCATTTGCTTGGCCCTATATATTCATTCAAAGGGTTCCTTCATATGTAACCCCTCTTTTTTATTCATACTCCCAAGCAGCAAGCGATCCCCTTACAGACACCTGCTTCTGCACTATATTAAATGTCACCTGATTAAGGTAACTGTATCTAAAAAGCCCCATAAAATATGTATTTGAACATACAAGACAATATTACAATCTATTCATAGGGAAATTATCTCCATTAATTAGGAATTTTAAATACATAGCACCACCACACTGCATTAGTCTCTTTGCTTAAGAGAGTTTAAGACTTCCTTTTCTCCCTAGGTCAAGGAGCTCTCATTGCCTCTAGATTTTAGTGCTTAACTTTTATCTCTCACCACTACTGAGTTAAGCACAACTACTACTACTGACATATCAGTGTCAACAGGACATCTCCATCCAAATCCAACCCGGAGATCTACCAAACTCTGAATAAATACATCATAAAATCCCATTTCATCCTTATCAGCGATATATGACAGACTTTAAACCTTGCCCCTTACAATTGTGCTATTCCTAGGATACAATATTTTGGGACAATCTCCATAACAAATTCTGAAGACCTTACACTAAAGATTAACAAACTGCAATAAAAACAAATGTTAAAAGCCTGCCGAAGTATATATGATATTTAAATATTGAGAGCTGAGCAACATTCTTGCAATCTTCTAATTCAGGTCAGTTAGTCTTACTTTAACTACTGTGTGTTTTGGGGCATTTGCATTTGTCCATAAAGATCTTCGCTGATAAAGAAGCAAGCCTCTAAAGAAAGGGAGGTATTCTGCACACAAATATTTTACAAGGGAGTGATTCACAAATATTTTACTAAGGGCACACCCTTATCTACCTATCACTGCCAACCTTCTGCATGGATAGAAACCCCACTTAATCCCTCTTACTGCCTCATCTGAAGAACCAAGGCTCTCATCACCAGTGAATAACTGCAGTATAGTTTAATGGAGTTCCAGCATCTTGATGCTTGGCTCCTCTGCCTTGCCCTTGCTAGCTAAATAGAATCCCCAAAGCAGCTGAAGAAAAATTCAAACACAGGAGCCTACACCAAGATACGACCTGCTCTCAATCGATGAGACAGGGCAGACTGTAAACATTTATTAGAAGGAGGATATCCTCTTTGCTCAAACTACTCCAGACATATTTCCAGCTTCTTAGTCCAAGGAACTCTATTCAATGCCATCTCAAAAACAGAAACACCCATGCACCACTACTAAGGAAGACCACAAATGAGGCATAGTGGACCCCACTATATCACTGATGAATGGAAAGGGAGATTGGGATTTTTTGATGACCACCCTACAAGCAAGTTTCCTAGACAGTATTTATTTATGTATTCATACATCACCATATTTGCTGTGCTAAACAGCATTCTTCAAGGAAACCTTTCTTTAAATAAAAACAAATTGGTCCACTATTCATTTCATTCCAGTATTTACCTTGCATCTAACCTGAACTGTAACTACCTGATATCAATTCTGAGATGAACTGTGGAATTCATTGCTTTTGTATATTAGACAGGGGTCCTCTGTGTTCAACCTTAGAAGTCAGCTTAAAACAATTTTGTTTACACAGTACTACCCTACCATGCAACATTGTTCTATGTTCTTTTGATCTTTGCATTTTTGTGCATATAGCCTTTGAGAATATTTTTCCTTCATTCAGCAGTAATTTATGCATAAATAAATAATGAACATGAAACATGATCAAGCTTTGTCAGGGCACCAGAGTCAGTACCAAAGTATAAAAATACTTCAAAGAAAGAAGAAAGGATGCATCAGTCCTCTTCCACTCACCCAACTGCATTAGCCAGTAGGTAGAAAAGGCGGGTAGCAAGATTAAAAACCCAATAAAACATCCACATTTCTCATAACTGAGCTGTGAAGACTTTAAAGGAGACTTTGAACTTCAGCTTGAAATTCTCAGCAGATTCAAACTTACACTATCAAATATTTTAGGCATTAAAAAAAAGACAGAAGAGTCTCACAATAAGTATGTACTTCATACCTGTCACATTGTTGCATTATAGAAATTTCCTTAATAATTTCCTGCAGATCTGATTCAACAGGGACTTGCTTAATTGCCACTACTTGCCCAGATTCTTTATGAATGGCTTTAAATACACTCCCATAAGACCTAGAAAAGAAAATAGTTTCCAACTTATTTAAGTTCTGAATAACAAAATTGCAGTTCATTCAAACCAACCTATAAATAGTTAATGCAAAAGCCACGTTTGTTCATTGTAGAGGCTTCATTTTCACATGCCTCTAAAACAGGATGCCCTGGCTTTAAATGTTTGTTTGTTTGTTTGTTTGTTTTTCTTTACTGCCTTTTATCTGAGGATCATAGGGTGGCTTACAATATAAAAACATAAAAATGCACAGCATAGTAACAAACAAAAGCAATAACCCCCCACACAGAGAAAGTTTAAGAGGCTGTAGATTGTTTAATTAGCCAAAGGCCTGGGAAAAGAGGCATGTTTTAGGCACCAGGCGAGTCTCCCTAGGGAGAGGACTCCACAAATGGAGAGCAACCACAGAAATATGCAACAGAAGTAATGAATATAAAGATCTTAATAGTATTCCCTGATTTTAGGAAGTACGTCGTTTTCTTAGATGGAACCGACACCCACATAGCAAATTGCTGCCAGTGAAACAGGCCTCAGTCTATGCTTTTTCAGTAGAACAGGCTTCCTCAAACTCGGCCCTCCAGATGTTTTGGGACTACAACTCCCATCATCCCTACCTAATAGGACCAGTGGTCAGGGATGATGGGAATTGTAGTGCCAAAACATCTGGAGGGCAGAGTTTGCCTATGCCTGCAGTAGAGTGTGAGCATTAACATATTCCCTTGGTCTGTGAGAAATGCCAGTTAACCTGCAATAGGTCTTGTTGATGTTTCAAAGAGAAAGGAGGATAGGGAGGTCAGCTATGACAGCAACAGAAGCTGACTTAAGGGGCAAAACACCTGTTTAGAAGCATGCAAAGGAAAAGAGTTGTGGGGATGGAGGAAGAAGAAATTCAATCTGGAACATAAGCATGGCTAACAGGAGCAAAGATAACTAGCCCCTACTCCACTCAAAATCACCAAATCGTGTTTTCATTTCATTTTTAATTTTTAAATGCCTATCAGAGCATTGTTACACTCACATGGGTAATATGGAGCTTTCCCACAGCTCCAAAATATTTCTTGGCTGTGGGCACTAGTCCAAATAAAGAAGCTTTTCCAGCTCTAGGTCAGTTGTACTATTCTTGTCTGTGTTTGTGCGATGTTTTGTTTAGAGTCTTCCCAACCATCCCACCTCTCTGCAGCACATAAAGCAATACATACCCTTCACCGAGCTTCTCCAATACATCAAATACTTCTTCAGGCTGTTTAGTCAAGCTGTCTTCGCTTAGCTTTTTCAGTTTGCTATCAAAAATATTTTAAATAAACAAAAATTAGTGATTTGCTATTTCTTATTGTAGATTCATTGGGTCGTATTCAACAAAGCACTGTGCAAATGTGCAAAGATTTTTCCTTGTGCAACAGAACATTTTCTCCTTCTCCTCCCCTGCAAACCCCCTAGATCCATGGTTCCCAACGGTGGGGCACACAGGAATGTGTGGGTGGGTTGGGGGAATGTATAGGCTAGTGAAATGTTGGAACTTACTTGCAATGCTGCTTAATGATTAGATTCCTACTGTTTAATTCTAAGTTCTTATCAGCACACCAATGCATGCCAGCCTCATGTATGACATGTGCTCCTGCTGATGACTAGACAACAGTTAAGAACCACGATATCCCCTACAGAAAGGCATTATACTGAGTCTGTCTAACCTCATACCCAGAAGTTCTAGAACCTCCTCTGCTCATGTTCTGAACACTCGGGACAGAACAGTTCAATGTCAATATTTTCTCCAGCCCTGTTCTGTGAGTATCTTAATGTTATACTTCCAGTCCCAGAAAAGGTGAGAGCCTATTTTGAAAAATGATTAAACTGAACACTTGAAGCAGCTGCCAGATGAGTCTTAGTGGCCACCAGAAATTCAAATTCAAATGTTTGGAGTGGGGAGACCCTCCAGTCGAAGACGAGGAAATTGTAGTCTGTTTTCGTGCTTCGTAAGTGGGGGGGGGGGGTGACAACTAAAAAACTAGTACAATAATAGTACAGAGCCACAGAGTTGCACCACAACTTTGTTTACTGATGACCAGAAACTAGCTAGCTCTAAACGTGTATATCCAGTTAATCTTTTATGTTGGTTTTAAAATGAGAACTAGGGTTTCCAAGTGTTAAGGAGTTGAATGAGGGCCAAACATGGAAAGGGGAACTGTACAGTAGGGGTCTTGGTTTGAGGAGGCAGCAGTGGAGGAAAAAACGTCTGTCCAAGGAAAAAGCAAAGACAGAAGAACAGTCATCCCAGTGGTATCATTTCCCTTTCATGTACATACACCATTAAGTCACCAACACAGATATTTGCCCTCTGTCTTGCAAGTTCCCTCATGAAATCAGGAAGCTAAGTTGATCAAAAACGAAGCTAACTGAAGAAATCAACCAATGAAAATTTTGCCAGAAATCCCCTTGCAAGTTGTAGAAGATGTATGAACATTCAGAAAAAGTACAAAGAGCTGAGATGCTTCTTCTATAATACTACCCAGTCCTGCCCACATAACAATGCAATCTTATCATAACATGGTGCTTTGATTTTAAAAAAGGAAAAGGATGGCAGATTATTGCCAGTGTGTTACCACTCCAAGCTGGCTACCAGCCAACCAAGCTGCAATTGTCTCTTGATGCTTAAGGATTTCTACCCTAATATATAGCAATGTTCATTTTCCCAGGCTGCAAGAGTGTATGCTCTACGAATACATACTAAAGTCCATGGAACAGCAACAGAACATTTTATCCAACTACTCACAGTTTTTTCATCCAAACCTTTAAATTTAACATTTACTTTGCCATTTTATTTAAGGAACACTATTTCTGTTCATTCACATGTGTGATATGCAGTAATGGACAAAAAAATTAAAATAATTCATGAGAGCCTGTGTGATCTAGTGGACATCAGATCAGGGCCACTTCACAATTTAGTTGGCGATAAATGGAGCTCTTTACCAAAGCACATGCTTTGCATGCATCAAGTCAATCCCTGCCATTTCCAGGTGGTGATGGAAGAGTCACTACCACGCATAGTACAAGGGCTATGTGGACAAATAAACTGGACCTCATATAAGGCAGCTTCCTAAAAACCATGGTTGTCCTCAGTTTTATACTTTTTGGGGGCTGCAAAAACCAATCACAGCTCTTTAATCAGTATGCATATAACACATTTCACAAACAAATATTTGCTATATTCACATATTAATATTCTATAAGCATATGTAGAGGATTTTACACGTGAAAAAGTAACATGATCAGGGCCCAAATCCCACATCTGGGTGCTTTTATAATTGTTACTGAAGTGAATTTCTGCATTCTTTAATAAATTTTATTGTGTTTTGTTGTATTATATATATATCGTAAATAGCTTTGGGACTTTTAATATATAAAATTATATACAGGTCTGGAAAATCAACCTAACACTCACTATATTGACTTGAAGAAATTCCTTTGTCACAGATTCAATACCTCATCTCTTCAAAAAGAAGAAAATATACTTATCTCTTACTACAAAAGCACCACACATAGAGACTATACGGCACTGTACCTATTTTAACAATCTACATTATTTTACCAGTAGAAGTGGTGGTTCTGAAACCTTGCACCTCTTGGGAAGCAGCAGATTCAAATTCACACAAAAAAAATTCCAGCTGAGTTACAGTGGTACCTTGGTTCCAAAATGGCTTAGTTGACGAACAAATCGGCTCCCAAATCAGCAAACCCAGAAGTAAGTGTTCCAGTTTACGAAGGTTTTTCAGAAGCCGAACATCCGTTTTGGCTGTTAGCATTGTTTCCGGGGCCAATCAGCCAATGAGAAGCCGTGCCTTGGTTTTTTAATGTTTTGGAAGTCAAACGTACTTCCAGAACGAATTGAGTTCGAGAACCAAGGTAAAAAGTTAAAGGTAAAGGACCCTTGACAGTTAAGTCCAGTCACGAACAACTCTGGCTTTACTGGCCAAGGGAGCCGACGTTTGTCCACAGACAGTTTTTCCGGGTCATGTGGCCAGCATGACTAAGCCACTTCTGGCAAATCAGAGCAGCACACGGAAATGCCGTTTACCTTCTCGCCGGAGCAGTACCTATTTATCTACTTGCACTTTGATGTGCTTTCAAACTGCTAGGTTGGCAGGAGCTGGGACCGAGCAATGGGAGCTCACCCCGCTGTGGGGATTCGAACCGTTGACCTTCCGACCGGCAAGCCCTAGGCTCAGTGGTTTAGACCACAGCGCCACCCGTGTCTATTCTATGAAGTTGCAATATATTTGATGCAGTTCATACAGAACTGGGTCCAATGTAGCATTGCTTTCCCCATTTTTCTGTCAGGCTTACAGAATGACTTGCCAGATGACTAGTGCCCAAGGAATCATTCTAGACCTCTTCTTACAACCCAACTTCATTCTTCTTACTTGCTTGGGGGAATCATTTTGTATATTTGATCCTTTGAATCTGCTTTGGCCAAACTGTGTTTTATACAGCACACGAAAGTATGCAAACCGGGAGAAGTTTTTAACATAGCCTACAAGCCAAAGTTAGTCTAAAATAAACTGTATTTAGTTTCTAAATGAAGCTGGGGAATTTCCATTAATTGCTGTGCTGTCTCTATGCTCACTACAAGGATCTGTTGCAGACATTTGTTGGCCCATGTTCATTTTAAATTAGAAGTGGCATCTGACCCAAGAAATGGAGTTAAGAAAACTAGTCTACAGCAGAACAAATTGCTTATGAATACTTGAATATTTATAACCACATGTAAAAACAAACAGCTTCCTTAATTTAAAAACATAGGAAGAGAAGAGAATATATATGGAAATCATAGGCAGTTCTCATGTTTACAAAAGCAAGGAATGAATATTTTCTTCCTAAATGTAAAAAAAAAAAAAAATTGAATCGAAGTTTATATAAGCTTAAGGGGTGAAAAAAGGCATGCACCAAAAAACAACAACTCTTGATGATTAATAATTTAAGCATTGCAATTGTAAAATAACACAACACATTGAAAAGTAAAGACAATTTAAAGAGGTGCACTCTCAAAAAAGCATAATATGTTTTGCCATTGTTAGAAATGCTCAAATTCTACCCCCAAAAAATAAAAATACTTTATACTGCATATAATTCTAACCACATCTACCATTCCTATGTAAGCCAGTAACAAATCTTGGTGCATGGTTTCTTTACAGAGAGACAAACCACAAGCCCAGGTTCAGACATAAAGCTAAGGCTACCCATGGCTTAGCACAGGAGTGGAAGAGAAGCAGCTGTGATTTCTCCCCATGCACCAGCATGCTGTTCATTTACTTTTAAACCATAGCAAGCTTAAATGCCAAGAGGCTAGTAATATTCCAGGAAAGGGCTTTTCTTCTTCCATGGCTAGCACAGAAACCAAGTACAGTGGTACCTCAGGTAATTCGTTCCAGAGGTCTGTTCTTAACCTGAAATTGTTCTTAACCTGAGGTACCACTTTAGCTGATGGGGCCTCCCACTGCAGCCACGCCACGCCACTGCCGTGTGATGTCTGTTCTCATCCTGAAGCAAAGTTCTTAACCTGAGGTACTATTTCTGGGTTAACGGAGTCTGTAACCTGAAGCATCTGTAACCCAAGGTACCACTGTATGAAAAGGGAAGGGGAAACAAAGTGTTCCATCTCTCCTCTGTCAGTCTGCTCCTCGCCTGCATAAAACTTCTAGTCACCAATGGCTACCAAGCAAGTTGTTGCTAAATAAAAGGCTGCCTTCTCACAATAACAGCATCAATGCTGGCAGCCCTAACATACCTTACTATGATTGCAAAGTGGGTTTGCTAGCCATGTGTGGATCACAGCACCAGCCATCACTGAACCTCTTTCCGCTGCAAGTTACTTTAAGCTTGCAGCTGTTACTTTAATGTTGGAGAAAGAACTTAGCTCAATAGTAGAGCACATACTTTGCATGCAGAAGGTTCTAGCGCCAATCCCTAGCATTAAAGAGATCAGGAAGCAGGTGATGGGAAATACTATCTGTGGACAGCAACCAGCCATCCGAGTAGCCAATATTGGACTAAAAAAACAGCTAGGAAATTGTCTGAATACAGTTTAAAATCAGCATCTCCCCAACCCAAAAATATGACAGACGTTTATTATCTATCAATTACAGGAAAAAATATATAATCTGTTTTTAGTCCTGGTCAACTTGAAGATTCAATATAGCCTCAGAAAATGCACATAACAGGGCAATTCAGAACACCTACAGTCTGCTTCCTATGTAGATGTTGGAAAGGGAAGCTTGAGATCATTATCTACCCAACCCAACAGATTAGCACAGATACAATGAGGTAATATATACAGTAATATACCAATAAACATAGTTTTTAGGGTATGTATGTTTTTACCTCCTATAATCTTCCAAATATAAAATAAGTTGTGTGTATTTCAAGATTCCCAAAACTGTTTTTTTTAATAGATGCTGTCCCTTCAGGGATTTCATTTCTCACAATTTAGCACTCTCTCCTAAATCCATAACTTGAGTAAACGAAATCCAATAGCCTAAACTGAAGCATGTTCTTGACATTGAGCCAGAACCTACTGTCATTGTCTGTTTCATACATACACTTCCAGAAAGATTTGTAATAATGCAGACAGGCCGTAATTCCCCAAACTTCTATTCCCACACCCCTTCACTAAGATACAGGTCAGATGTTTCAGCAGGTCTCTTCCAAGGGGACCAAAGGAAGGACATTCAGGAAAATGCAACATTCTCTCTGCCGCGTGGGAAGAACCGGCAGGGAGGTCTAAAGTGGGTGGCGTACATGCAAGTATGAGAGAGAAATTAATTTCTGCCCCACTCCTACACGAACTACAGATGGGACCATGTGTGGGGTCTTTATCCCTCTGTTGGGACTATGAAGACTATGTACACCGAGGGGGCATGTCATCAGACTGACCCAATGCAAACCAGTCATGTCTTAATGTCCTCTAACCAAACTGTCAAACCCACAAGCAGCATAGTAAAAGAATGGCAAAGGGGGGGAGATGCCACAATTCCTGCTATGAAGGCAAGCAGTACACATCCCACGTTACTAGTGCCTACCTGGAAACATTAGCTCAAACCTGTGCCACTCTGAGGCACAGAGATCTGGGGAAGGCATGATCCAGGCCATCATGCCTCTTAGTGTGTGTGTGTGTGTGTGTGTGTGTGTGTGTTTAACAGACATGATTGGGCATTCACTGCTTTCCCACATGGGGCGTCGGCTTGGGGGAGGGGGGAATGTACACGTGTATTTACACGCATTCACACAGCAAAACTGTGGCAATGATAGGGCGTCCATCGACGCTTAGCTAATACTAGAACAGATGTCTTTAAGAGGTGGGAGGGCGAAGTGTACATTTGAAACACACACACTCAGGATCCCTCCTCAGAGGGAGGCCTGGCAGCAGGGGGATGCGGGGAGGAAATGGTGGCCAGAGGGGACGAATCCACCGGGAAGCCTCCCCGGGAACCAGGAGCCGGAGCGTCAAGGGAGGCGCCCGGGAGCTGCGCGGTGCGGCCTAGCCTGGCCTCCTCCTCCTCCCTTGCGCCCAAAATAAACCTCGCCCCCCGCCCGCTCCCGCGGCCTCTCGGGAACCGGGGAGGCCCTCGGCCGTTACCTTTTGGGCGCTGCCTGCTCCATGGCTGCGGCCGGCGGCTCCTGGGATTATTCCCGCCCCCCTTCCCCACAGCCCACCAAAGGCGAGGCGCCGTTTATCTACCCCTCTGACAGGACCTAACAGAAACTCTCCGCACAACTTTCCTTCCGCAGCTGGCCCTTTAAAAGCGACCCTCCCCTCGCGCCGCGTCCGCTGCCTGACTCCAGCGCTACGCACAGGACGGCGCCTTTGCTGCTTGGGACGGAACGCGCCGCCCACCCAGCCTCTCTATTGGCTGAGGCATAGGAGATGCGAAGCGGCCATTGGCCTCTCCGAAAATCAATCGGAAAACCCAGAAGACGGAAGAGAAAGTTACACTTTACGTCGGCTGGAAGCGAAGCGGGAGCGTTTGCTATATAGTGGCACGCAAGGGGAGTGGGGGGGTGGCGAGCAGAGTGCGTCATGACGGAGGCACGCAAGAGGGGAAGGTCCCCTTTGCGTAGCTGGGGTCCCAACGTGAACCGGTGCATGTTGGGTTATGTAGTATTCTGGGCCACATGTGTTCCGCTGCCTCCCGCAGTTTGGTCAGACTCATGCTGGTAGCTTCGAGAATACTGTCCAACCATCTCGACCTCTGCCGCCCCCTTCTCCTTGTGCCCTCCATCTTTCCCAACATCAGGGTCTTTTCCAGGGAGTCTTCTCTTCTCATGAGGTGGCCAAAGTACTGGAGCCTCAGCTTCAGGATCCGTCCTTCCAGTGAGCACCCAGGGCTGATTTCCTTCAGAATGGATAGGTTTGATCTTCTTACAGTCCATGGGACTCTCAAGAGTCTCCTCCAGCACCATAATTCAAAAGCATCAATTCTTCTGCGATCAGCCTTCTTTATGGTCCAGCTCTCACTTCCATACATCACTACTGGGAAAACCATAGCTTTAACTATACGGACCTTTGTTGGCACAGTGATGTCTCTGCTTTTTAAGAAGCTGTCTAGGTTTGTCATCGCTTTGCTCCCAAGAAGCAGGCGTCTTTTAATTACATGACTGCTGTCACCATCTGCAGTGATCATGGAGCCCAAGAAAGTAAAATCTCTCACTGCCTCCATTTCTTCTCCTTCTATTTGCCAGGAGGTGATGGGACCAGTGGCCATGATCTTATGGTGATATATTGGTGGGTTAATCTTTAGTTATGGCTGCCATTGGACACTTGCTGGAAAGTTAAGCTTCATTCAATGTAGTTGCCCTTCTGCAAGTAAATAAGACTTAGGATAGTGCTAGAAAGACTCTCTTTCACAAAGGTGCTAGACCAGCAGGCATGGCCAAACTTGGCCCTCCAGATGTTTTGGGAGTACAGCTCCCATCATCCCTAGCTAACAGGACCAGTGGTCAGGGATGATGGGAAGTGTAGTCCCAAAACATCTGGCGGGCCAAGCTTGGCCATGCCTGTAAGAGCAAAGGCATTGTCCACTTTTTCTCTGGGGGAAATTTGGCACAGAACTTTTCCTGGCATCTTGTGTAAACAGTGCAATGCTACACTTCTACTCCAATTTAAGCCCCGCTGAGTTCAGTGCATGTACAACTGCTGCCTAAGTGATGAAATGAGCTTCTGCTTGCCGACAGGGAACTTACTTTGAAGTTGTGTCCTACCTTTAAACAAAAGAATCCCTAAGCATCTTAACAATTTGTACAGTACAACATATGATCAGTTCTTACCGTTTCTTCATTTTTCAATGCCTGTGCCAATTTCATCCTGTTTTAGAGCTCCATGGTAGCAACCTGGAAAACCTTGCTTTTCCAAGAGGAATAATGGGAGCAAGAGTGGCTTCCTCCCCACCTCATTCCTCACCCCACTGCACCTGTATAGCAAAATTATATTCAGCTTGATTTTCAGGAGATGAGATGGGAGGATGAGCAAAGAAAACTGGTCAAGCAGTTACTGCCACATCCTCTTGCAGGGTTGCAGGGCTCTTTGACAAAAGCATTCTTCCTATCTTCACAGATATTGCAGTGACTCCAAGTATCACACTGGTCAATTAGTTGGGGGGGGGGTTAATCTCTCCAGGGGATTGGAGTGTGTATGGAAACCTCTGTTACAGGAGTAATCTGAAATACTCCGATGCAAAACTTTGAGAAAATACAAGTGCTGACGTCAATTTTAAATATCATGTGAAAAGCTCAGTGGCGTAGCGTGGGTTGTCAGCACCCAGGGCAAGGCAAGTAATTTGCGCCCCCTAACCCGTGGATTTTAGCAGGGGGCAGAGAGCTGCGAGTGCGAGTGCCCCACCCCCAGATGTGGCACCCGGTGCGGCCAGCCCCCCCTGCACCCCCCACGCTACACCACTGGAAAAGCTGTGATCCTGAACACTTGACATGAATGGATGGGCTAGAGAGGATTGTCAAAACTAGCCGACTGAGCCTGAAGGATAAATTTTACATTCATTGCTTTGCCCACTTTTGCCTCTGGCGTCATGTGCTACTGACACAAAGCCCTCAGAAGGGAATGCAGTGTTGGGAATCTGAGGTGAGATACCCATGTAGCAAAAGTTGCCCCAAGTTCCAATCACTACACAAAGGCAGCTTAAGGTCCAAAATAGTTTACTGCTATAGAAGATACAGTTCCAGACACACAGAGAGAGAGAGCTTGTAGACTTTTGACTTTGTTGTATTTCTGTTGCTCCAGCTTCAAGATGTAACACAGACTCTGACTCACAGACTCCCAGGGGGAGGGGGCTCACTGACTGACCCCAACACACAGCGCAAGACCACAGACGCTAGTGAAATGACACACCTTAATCACTTATATAGACAACACTAGGTTGTTACTACAGTGGTACCTCTAGTTACGATCTTAATTCGTTCTGCAGGTCCATTCTTAACCTGAAACTGTTCTTAACTAGAGGCGTGCTTTCGCTAATGGGGCCTCTTGCTGCCACTGTGCCGCCGGCAAACAATTTCCGTTCTCATCCTGGGGCAAAGTTCTCAACTCGAGGTAATTCTTCCAGGTTAGCAGGGTTTGTAACCTGAAGCGTTTGTAACTCAAGGTACCACTATATAGCAACTGACTTGGCTGATCTTGCACCTGTTGACTTATCTCAGACCATGGGGTGATTTATGCTCATTAAGAAAATTAACCCCTTCCTCCATGTTCAGTTCCTCCAACATGCAGCCCTCGATTTGAAAAGGTTACTCCACACCTACAAGAAATACTGCCAATAAGAAAATTAGCAGTTGTAATATGAGATAGGTAACCACAGGAGGGAAGAGTAATATTGCACTCAGGTCTTGCTTACGCTGTTCCCATAGGCATATGATTGGCCCCAGTGAGAACATGATGGTGGAATAGATGGGCTACCTGCCTGATTCATCAGGCTCTTCTTATGTTCTTAACTGCCTTTAAATTATATTTAATGTATATAGATTGTGAATGATACATGGTTTGATGTCAAGTTAATATTTCAGGTTCTTGTATTTCCAAATAGTAGAGCTGAAGATAAGCTGTTGGCATTTTATTCAAGGTTTTATCTTGGAGATAAGAGAATCATATTTCTTCCTCTCTTTTGTATTTCTCCTCAGAGGGGGTAAATTCCAACCATCCTGTCAAACACAAAATAACCTTGCATGCTTATCTTAGCATGTACACCCTTAACCCTGGCTATAAATAATACTGTTGCAATCAGAATCTGAAGGCTCTTCAGGGAAGAGATTGCCCTTCAATATTTCACACAAAATTTAGGTTTGATTGAAACAAACTGTTGAAGAACCTTAGGATTATATTGAAACTGATCCATATCATTTGTACTTGGCTGTCCCTTACTTTCACATTGGCCATTATGACTGATAGAATGGCTGCTGATTCAGGATTAATCCAGCTCTAAAGCAATAACAGCCACAGACTACCCATAACACACACTGATTTGCAATGTACAAGCAGCCTGCAATCCATGGGAAGAAACAAGTTTTCTTTTAAAATATTTTTAAAATTATACACTTTTTTTAGTCCCATCATGGATATGTTGTGCAGATTTTTGTTCTTAATTATCACACATTAATGGTGGTTGGACTCTTAAGGTAAGTGTAAAATTTGGAGGAGAGGGAATCCTAATTTAGAATGCAGAACTAACCCCAGTTAGCTGAGAGCAGAGAAGAGAAGACAGTCTGAACTATGACTAGCCATTCTATTCCA
Organism: Podarcis vaucheri; assembly: GCF_965113315.1. Taxonomy (NCBI): domain Eukaryota; kingdom Metazoa; phylum Chordata; class Lepidosauria; order Squamata; family Lacertidae; genus Podarcis; species Podarcis vaucheri. Next base: position 70,540,788 of record NC_138766.1, read on the forward strand.
ACTGTTGTTATAAGAGCTCTGTAACTAAGAGCTAGTGTCTGAGCTTGCTGTTTTACTCCTTCTCCCTCACAATTCCCTTTCCTTCTGAGTTGTGTCTTTTATATTGTAAGCCTATGAGAAGGGTTTGTCTCACCACTGACATTTGTAAGGTGCTCTGGCAGCCTTGCTTGGCTAAAGACCAGAGTTAAAATGTTGGAAATAAATTAAGAGCTATGGTGGAAAGCTCAGCTAAAATGCTGTCCAGAGTGCAATACATGTGGAAAAGATTAATTCCATCCTAGGAGTCTTTAGGAAAGGAAACAAATATGTAACTGCTGATATAATGTTTTCATACAAATCTGTGGTGTGGCCACACTTAACAAATGCTATGTCCAGTTAGATGCCTCTTCTCAAAAAGGTTATTGTAGAGCTAGGGAAAGTGCATAAAAAGTCAGCCAATGTTATCAGGAACCAGAGCATCTTCCACAAGAGGAAAAGCTAAATCATGGGAGGCTTTTTAGTCTATTTAAGAAAATGCAACAAAGTAGAGACATTATGCATAGTGAAAGTGGAGAAAGAGAGAGGTCTTTCAGACCTTCTCATTATAATAGAACCTGGGTGTTGGGAGTGTCAGGTGTGCAACTCTGCTTGCACTGTTGGATGATATACCTGCTTGGGGAGGGCAGAAGAGAGAAACCTTCTCACTTCTTAGACTGTCCTTCCCATGCTGACCTCTTGATCTTCCTTCAGTTAAACTGACACTCTTAGGGTTGCTATTCTGACCTCCCTTCTTCTTTTTTTAAAGCTTTTATTTCTTAATAATTGATGTACCACATGTGTTGAATAACTGTTTATTCCGCTCTCATTTTATGTTTCAGATGTTGCTGCTTGGCTCCTTGCTCATAGCTGTTCCTTACACTGCTCCACAATGTTTATCGGAATCAATTTGCTAGCTCAGAAACAAATGGAATCATCATTTGAAACCCTGGTGCCAAAAGCCATCATTTCCTGTAATGAGAGACACAATTTGCCCATTAGCGCCACAGTAAACCTATCTAGCACATTTATGCAGCGTGCCATGAAAAGGGATTAATTTTGTTGTCGGCTCATTGAATCAAATGGTCTTCTTGGCAAAAGGGCACAGATTAATTTGTCAGCATGATTTATGTCCAAATTTTAGGGGCATTAAATATTTTACCCTGCAGGCAATAGGCAACTACGCTTCTATCCTTGAACAGAGCTGTGTAGCAAGACCATTCAGCTTCCAAAAATAAGTTGGAGGCACTTGGCCCTAGAACAATGCATATTTGGGGGTCTTTGGCCAAACATGCCCCATCTTGCTCTATGAGGGTTGCAGTTTTCACGTAGAGTAGACCATTGACCTCTTCCATGACAGCAATCCGAGCTTCCCACAACTCATTCCTCTCTGTCAGAGTCAGTTGACTCGACTGGCTTTCGGCCCCTTCCAAGGCCAGATATATGCCAAGCCCCATCTGACCTCCCTTCTTCACTTCCTCTTTCTTCTTCATCATGTCCTCATGAGAGGACACATACTTGAATCTCTCCAGCCTAATGTGCAAGAACAAGCATGGCTTTAGGCATCTCCAAGAACTGGATAACTTTCCCATCAACCATGTACAGTGGTACCTCAGGTTAAGTACTTAATTCGTTCGGGAGGTCTGTTCTTAACCTGAAACTGTTCTTAACCTGAAGCACCACTTTACCTAATGGGGCCTCCTGCTGCTGCTGCGCTGCCGCTGCACGATTTCTGTTCTCATCCTGAAGCAAAGTTCTTAACCCAAGGTGATATTTCTGGCTTAGTGGAGTGTGTAACCTGAAGCGTATGTAACCTGAGGTACCACTGTATTTCCAGGAATAAACATTGCTTTCTTATTTAACAAAATCAGAGTTCCAGTGTGATTGCATGTAGCGTACGGTGTGTTCCTTCTGCAGGGATTTCGTAGCAAGTTTATGTCTGCTGGTAATGTAAACTCAAAATGCCATTACTGGATCATCCAGTTAATCTGACTATCTGACTGTGTTACAGGACATGGCACATAACTCGTTTATGGAATACTATGCCACAAGATGTCACATCCAAGATGTACATCACTACATCTTAAAAGGGGAGTAGACAAATTAATGGAGAATCAGGCCATCAGTAACTATTGGTCATGATAGCTGTAGAGCATCTCCTTGTTCAGAGGCACTGTCTTGTTTGGTTGGTCACTGCAGAAAAGAGGATGATGGACTAGATAGACCTTGGGTCTAATGGTGTTGCAGGGCTCCCCTTACACTCTTAAGCCTGTGGATCATCCATACAAGGAATTCAGGAAGAAGCAGCAGGTGGGAAATGGTGTCCAAAAAATTAATATTTGTGTGCAATCTATGTATTCAGGAAGTGGGGGTGCTGGTTACATGTCTTTATGTAATTCCTGATCAATATGTTGCTGATTGTCCATCTTCCTTTCATCCCAGTTCTGTGTTCCTTCCAGTTTTATTCTTCTTTGTATTTCTTTATACCAGCAGTCTGAAAGAACTAGCCACAGTTATTTTCAGTTTAAATCATGACACTGCTGTAATGATTGGTCCGCTCTCCTTTCATACAAAATATTTAAACTTCTTCTTCTCCTTTAAGGAGATGGAGTTACTTTATCTGAGAACTGGAGTTTGACTTCAATGTCAGAAACCTGCAGCTGCAACAATAAGAGGTAGAAATTTGACCCCCTCCAGGTTGAAGGTGATGTGGATTAGAAAAATAGTGTTAGAGAACCTTGCCCTGTGAAATTGTAGCCACCACATAAATCAGCCAATAGCCTTGGCTAGCTTTTCCACAAATAACATGAAGATCTGCAGTCTCCCTGCTCCTATCAGTCCTGGTCATCTTGTTCACTCATACTGAGACACCAGATGTAACGAAGGGGCCCAGAGGGAAAGTAGGAGATGAGTTAAAATTAATAATTGCAGTGGCAACAAACATGTGCTATTCTGATATGAAACGGAAACCTCTGTGATATTTGGGGGCACATTAAAAGCTCCGATCGTGCAGAAAACCTGCTGCTGACTTCAAAACAACCTCGCTTTCAAACACTGCTGATAACAACTGAGAACAGAGCAGATGAAACGTTGACTGGATTTATGTTTTCTTCTGCTTGTTCATTCCTAGATCACTTTTTTTTTTTTTGCAGCTGCTTTGATCTACACTTCAGAAGTCCTTGTACATCTAACTGGGGGGGGGGGGGAGAAGAGTTAGCAATACATATCAGCCCTATTCGCTTCCTAGATGTGGTGTTTCTGTCACTGTGAGGCGGATGGCATTTTAATGAATGAAAAGGAGGGGGTTTTTCTTACATTTCAGTGTTAAGCCAGTTCAGGTTGTTGTGAGAGGTTTCATTTCCTGCTTCTGCATACTGAAAGAAAGAGCCAGGTAGACCAGAAGGGAAATTATAATCCTCACCACCACCAGCATGTGTTACTCGGGATAACGCCTTGTGCATCTGATGAAATCTGTTCCACAAAAGTTTATGCCGTAATGCGTTTGTTGCTCTTTAAAGAGCCAAAAGACTCTGCTGTTTATGCATTTATAAATATATCCCTGTATCCAGAAGAAACAAGACTGAAACATATGATAAAGTGGATTCTAGCCCACGAAAGCTTATGCCATGGTACATTTACTAGTCTTTAAACTAGTGTCCCAAGATTCTGTTGGTTTTGCTGAAACAAGCTAACAGTGCAGTCCACAGGAGCCAACTCCTAGGGGCCAAGATCCCTTTGCCCCCCCTAAAATATTTGAGGGGGCCTGGGCCCCCCAAAGTTAATGGGCATTGCCATTCAAATGGTGTTTGTGTGCTGAATCTTGTGATTGATTACCTGTCTCATCCTAAAATACCGGTATATTATTCAAGTTGACACCCCTGGTGCAGTTCTAATCCCATCTACTCAGAAGTAAGTCCTTTTGAATTCAGTGAGGCTTGCTCCCACGTAAGTGAGGCTAGGATTGCAGCCTAACGGGGCTGCCCCTCCGGAAACTAAGATTAAAAGGCATACTGAGCCTCTACTGAGAAATCAATAAGTATTCATGACCAACTAAGGCTTAGTCCTGCTAATATTACTTTTAGATTAAAAGCTAGGAAGGAATAACTGTGCTGTTAGAGCTATTAAAAATGCTCACTCATAAACCACAGTAGGGTAATACTTTCATTAGGACCAACCAAAATGTCACAGCAAGGTTTCACCTTTTCCATAACTTTACTTCAGCCTTGGATGTTAAGCAAAACGACATCTATTCTTAATAAATGTTCAGGAGAACTTGAAAGTTTCAGCCCTTATATACCCAGTCAATCACAGTAACTCTGTGGGTGAGGGCCTCTTGCAGATATCACCTTATTAGGAGGTCCATTCTAATGATACAGAGATTGGGAATTGAGTGTGGAGACCTCTACACTTTACACATTGGAATTCCCTCCTGCTATATATTAGACAGGTGCAGTCTCTGTGATCTTTTCAATGTCTAGTGAAAACCTTCCTCTTTCAGCAAACCTTTTAAGTGGAGATCTTTATCCCATACCTTATTCATATCAGAACTATTTTTAACTTTTTTCAATGTGGAAGTGGTTTTAAGGATATATATATATATATATATATTTGCTTTCGTAGATTTTCACGGGTACAGGAATGCAGGTTTTGGTGTCTTCGGGTGTCTTCCCGTGTAAGAGTCGGGGTGTCTGGGCGACGTTTCGACGAGGTCTCACTCGTCATCTTCAGGCTGGTGCTTTCGGCTTCTTGTTACTGGAACAGAGCAGAATCTGGTGTTTGAGTTCCTATAAATACTGTTGAGGGGTGTGGTGTATAGCCTCCAACGTTCTGGGCAGAGAGGAAGTTCCTAGATTAGTGTGCCTTTTCTTCTTTTGTTCCTTAATTACTTGAGGGATATCTTGAGTGATTTCATGAGTGATATTCTGAATACCACTGGGTGGGTCATTAAGTGTAGATTAGTTGCTAAAGCTTTCGTGTCTTGACCTCTTGAGCTTGTGAAGAGTTTTTCTGAGAAGATGGCTGTGCTGCATTTAGTTGTGCTCTGGCTTGGCTTCGTGTATAGGGGCGAGCTGTGATTTTGTGCCTTGTGCCAGCCAGATCTGTGTAGGGATTGCAGGGGGGTGCAGCATCCGGAGGTGCCACTATAGTTTGGCTACTGGATGGAGTCTGTAATATGTCTGTGGAGAGGGTCTGGGTTTGGGTCTGGTGTGGTTGATTGGTGACGGCGTTCTGTGTGCCTCTGGTTCTGGTGTCGGTTTTTGTGGGGAGGGCTAATTTCCAGATGTCTGGCAGGCGGGACGTGTCGTCACGTTTGTTCATGTTGTGAGGGTGTTTCTCTATCTCGATGGCTTCCATGATTATTCTCTTGTGGTGATGTTCCATGTTAAAGAGCAATTTGGAATCTGCAAAATTAATTTCGTGTCCTGTTTCTTTCATGTGTTGGAAAAGAGAGGAAGTTTTTTCTTCTTTTTTGACGGCATTCTTGTGTTCTGCGATACGTGCATTTATTCGTCTGTTTGTTTGTCCAATGTACGTGGCTGGGCAGACTTTGCAGGGTATTTCATAGACCCCTTGGTTTTCCAGCTGGATTTTGTCTTTTGGGTTTCTGAGGATATTGGCTATTTTTTGGTTGGTGCAGAAGGCTGTTTTGATATTGTGTTTATGGAGGATTTTGCTAATTTTGTCTGTAGTGCCCTTGATATAAGGAAGGAGGGCCATGCCATTGTTTTCTTCTGTGTCTTGGTTTTTGGGGGGTGTTTCTTTTTGGATTAGCTTCGTAACCTTGTTTTTCTGGTATCCATTGGCGATTAACACATTTGAGAGATTCTGTAACAATCCATATATATATATGGATTGTTCTTAGTTGTTTTATATGTGAATTTTAAATTATTTTAACACTTGGTTTTATGGTTGTAGATGTTTTCATTTCATCTTATTATACATCTGTGTATTCTGTTTATTGTCTTAACCTACCCAGGAACCTTATGGTAGAGGGCAGGTAAGAAATAAAGATATAAATAAAAGTTTGTTCACCATTCCATGACATTTGGATAGGCTCTAATTACTTAATAATGGACCAACATGACTACTTTTGTTGACCATACCTACTATTCATGATAATCCTGTTTCTCTTCAATTGAGTAGATTTCAAACCTTTCTCTCCTGGAATGCAAACTCACAATATGACCATGGCTGTTCAGGAGGTACATAGCACAGCAGAATCAGAGTCTGGGAACTAGGAAATAAGAACTAGGAAAATTTGGAAATATGTGGGAAGCTGCTCTAGGTGACCATATAAGAATAAACAGTAGGTGGAGACAGTAGTGTCACCAAGGCAGGACTTTGAGGCAGATGTTGAGGACCTCTCTCAAAAAAAAAAAAATCAAGAAGGAAGGCCCTCAAATTTAGTACTGGATTATTTTATTTTATTATTTTATTTTTATTTTTTTAAATTTATATACTGATTGTACAAAAGCCTCAAAGTGGTTTACAAAGAAGATGAAATTATCAATTAAAAATTACAATAATTTAAAGCCAATGCATGCAGAAAATGATCAGCTGCTTTCAGAGTAATTTCTGAAGTAAGTGGAATAATAGACATTATCATTAAAAGAGGCCCCTCCCGTAAAAACATTAGGTCTAAAAGTAGTCCACAGTAGTCTAATTGCACCACTTGGTGGAGAAAGCAACCCTGTCTACTTCAATTCCCCTTTTTAAAGCTTCATTCTGGAAGGAAAAGCAATCATTAGTCCTCCACAGTGGGAGAGATGTCCTGAGTTCCCTCTTCAGATGTTACTATATGCACACACAAAAAAGCAATTTCATATGCTAGCCACTCATATTTTTGCTTTCCCCCCATAACATTTAAAGTCACTTAAAATACCATAGTTACATTTGCACAGCACTTATAATTTTCCTACATTGGAATCACTACCCTCTAGAAGAGAAACATGCAAAACATATGTAGGTTGTCATGTATGATTACCACGCAAGCACAGAGTTTGCAAGATGCACACGGAGGGCACACATGCTGCAAAGCTGAGACCAAAGGTGGTTTCTGGTGTGTGCATATTCAGAAAAAATAGATGTGAGTGGAGGTGATTGTACGCAGGGAGCAGAAAACTTGTAACATATGAATGGCCCTTGGATGCAGTTGTTCTGGGGGGAATTGATGCTTAAAAAAATAATAATTAAGCCACATCCTATTGAAGTATGCACCAGCTATCCAACTTCTGAGGATTTTTAAAATAATTTAGGAAATGTCACAGTGACATGTCTCCAGCACCTCAAGCTTTTGACATCTTTACTTGACGTTGCTTGAAATTGGCATTGATTCCCATTGAAGTTATTTCCAGGAGGACATGATAAAAGTGGCATAAAAACTATTCCACCATATACCCAATCAAACCGTAAACCTAACAAATCAAGTGCCTAAGCGAACAAATAATCAGAGCCTTCCACGTTGCATGACGTTACCCAACTTTATTTTTGTTTAATTCTAGTACAGTATGTTGAATTGTGGGGGGTGGGGGCGGCATAAATTCAGTCAGGGCGTGCGCTGAAACTTGCAACGATTTCCTTAACAACATTGTTTTTGCTGAGCGATTCCACTTCCCGCTGCAGAATGAAAAACTTTAACCCAAATGGTAACAGTGGAGAGACTCGCCTTGCCCCAGCCATGGGCTGTGGAACGTGGAACAAGCGGTATCCCCTGCGTTGATATACTGTTCAAAACAATATTTGTGCACAACGCGGACAAAATTCTCCTCGCCGTGTATAGGAGCTGGATTCAGGAGGACCAGGGAATGTGGACTTTTTGCATGGCAATGCAACTCCCAGCTGGAGTTGTGGGCTCTGCACATCCGAATATAATAACCAACGCACGGGTGCATAAGGTGTACACTGATCAAAGTTGCCTCCTGCAACATCTCTGCAACCCCAAGAGCAGAAGCCAGGAAGCCTGCAGAACTTGAGACGTCTCACGCGATTGGCTGCGCGCCCCTTTCTATACGTCCAATGCTACGTCCTCAACTTGTTTCTCTTGGTGAAAGTCGCTTAAGCGAATAACAGGAGGCGTGCAGAGACTCGCAGGGCTTCCATCAGATAAGGTGCCCAAATACTTCGCTCCTCATCACCCCATACACGCATAACCTTCATCTCGGCTCGTTTGTCCTGGGATGGATCCGTAGCCGCCCAGCTGATTACGGGCCGAGATTAAGATGGCATTAATCAGCTGATCGGTTAAGATTCATATAGCATATTGGAAGTGATTTAGCAACGTGTGGAGCAAAGGAAGGTCGTGGCTACCAAATGCCGGTCGTTTTTATTGTCTTCATAATTCATAAACGCTGGGGATGTGGAGCATCAGTCCAGTGATTGGAAGCATTGATTCCTTAACGCCTAAATTAACATTTTGATGTGAACTGTTTCACCCCATTTAGAAAGTTTTGTTACGTTCGCTCTCTTTTTCTCCTCTTCAGATTGGATTCCTCTTTGCACTGCTGTTGTTGTGGACTCCGTAATAAAAGTCTTTAAATAGTCAGGTACTTTGGCGTCCCGTGGCCATTTTAATTGGCTAATCCACCAGGCAAAAACTAGATCCTTAATCTCCGAACATCTTAATGGATAGGTAGAACTGTAATAATAATAATAGCAACAACAACAGCAGCAGCAGCAAATCAGCAGCCTAACAAAGTTAAATAGTTGCATCGCCTTGTTTCTGCATAAAACAAGTATTTGTCCATCAATGATTTTTTTTTTTAATCTTCTTTTCTTAGTTATGCGCACAGACCACTTAAGGGCAACTACACTTTGGGTTTCAGCTCTCTCAAATCCCAGCCGTCCCGTTTAACTACCTTGTGGCTCTCTGTCTGCAAGGGTGTTCAAAGATTAAATTCTAGTGTTCTCCGTATTCAACCTGCTTTGCAGAATCTCTTTTCCTCGACTCTTAAAGGAGAGAAAATAGAAGGTGGGATCGGACGGGATAAAACTGCGGAGCCTCGGTTCGCTTTTCCCATTTCCCACATCGACTTGTTTCCAGGCTGGGCCTCTCTGAAGTCCAGACCCAGGCAAATTCCTACCTGAGCGCAAAAAGCGCAAGGCTCCTGGAGCCCAATTCTCGTAAAGCAATGCTACCAGAATGTATGGATTATGGTTCTTAAACGGATCTCACATTCGCCCTCGGCTGTGTTTTTCCCCTGAGCCAAGACGCAGCTGCAGGTTCGGGAGGGCTGCGCTCCTGGAACTCTGCCCGAAATCATCTTGTCGCTCCCTGCTAAGTTTACTCAGGAGAAATCCCATGGATTTCCATGGGACTTGCTTAGGTTTGCAGTATATTTAGGAAACAAATCCCACGGAACTCGGTGAAAATCTATTTAGGAATGGTCTGTGGGTGATCTTGGTCCGAATGGTACATTCAGGAGGATTAACAGCGCACAGCTATCCAAATGGTTAGTGTAGAATTAGGGGCGCGGAGGGGGTGCTAATCAAATCCATGCCTTTTGCGAGTATGGGGGGCGGGGGGCTGGCGGAGGAGTTAGGAGAGACTTGCTTCGGATTCATGGTTCACGGTGAAAGAAAGCAGCCCTTTCCATGTCTTCCTTTCCCAATAGGAATAAATAAACCTAAAATATTTTCATGCTTCTGGGACGAGGTCCAGAGATTATACAAATGTTGTTGTTTAGAAAACTCAATAAATTGAATTAAAGTAGCAAAGCTCTCTTGCAGCCTGTAATGCACGTTTCGCAATGTAAAGCTTGCATTCTTGGGTTTTGCTCTCGAAGGACGTGGGAAGCAACTTAAAGGCGAGAGATTCGACTTAACGGGGTCTGACGTCGATCTGGATTGTTCAGTAGAGTGGTACGTTAGGAACAGCAAGCGCGGAAAGGCAAGTAACTACAAAGTTCCCGGGATTTGACTTCACCAGAAACTCGAACGCAGGAAATACGTGTAAATCCAGATACTCCGCCTGGACTCATTTGGGGATCAAAGGATGAGTTATATTGGGAAGCTGCGGGCTGTTCCGGGAGCCTTTTTCCTCTCGGGAAGGAGGCGGCCAGGTGGGCGAGGATTTTAGCTGTAGTGACAGATTCTGCGGCGCAGGAGCTTATTTACATTCGCCATAACCACGCCCCTTCTAAGACTATATAGAGCAAAAGTTAACTTCCAGCCATGTAGACATGAAGGCTTCAAAGATGAAGCCAAACTTTTTCTCATCGCCATCCCTCCTCCAGCTTTACTGAGCATCACCCCGCCTAGCGAAGAGTTCTGATAATCTGAGAAGCTTGCACCCTGTTTTGTTACATTTTCATTGGTGGTAATAAAGGCGCTGGGGATTTCCCAAAGTAAAAGTAGCAGTTTAGCTGGGGACCAAGAGCAATCTGCAGTCGCTCCTCTTCTTCAAAGTGGGGGTGACTGAAGTCGAGGATTTTGCATATTCCGGGGGAAATTGTGGTCTCCTTTCTGGGTGAAGAAGGTGTTAGTCCTGCTTGTGCCTAACTCAATCCCATCCCGAGACCACATAACACCGCTCTTGAAAGACCTCCATTGGCTCCCAGTACGTTTCTAAGCACAATTCAAAGTGTTGGTGCTGATCTTTAAAGCCCTAAATGGCCTCGGCCCAGTATACCTGAAGGAGCGTCTCCACCCCCATCGTTCTGCCCGGACGCTGAGGTCCAGCGCCGAGGGCCTTCTGGCGGTTCCCTCATTGCGAGAAGCAAAGCTACAGGGAACCAGGCAGAGGGCCTTCTCGGTAGTGGCACCCGCCCTGTGGAACGCCCTCCCATCAGATGTCAAAGAGAACAACAACTCCAGACTTTTAGAAGACATCTGAAGGCAGCCCTGTTTAGGGAAGCTTTAATGTTTGATGCATTACTGTATTTTAATATTTTGTTGGAAGCCACCCAGAGTGGCTGGTGAAGCCCAGCCAGATGGGCGGGGTATAAAGAAGAAGAAGAAGAAGAAGAAGAAGAAGAAGAAGAAGAAGAAGAAGAAGAAGAAGGAAGAAACCTTACAGACCGTGGAAGGTCCACTGCTGCACCTCGGGACCAAGAATGGCAGGTGATGGGAGCAGGCAAACAGGCCCGCCCTCAACATCTGGTCCACTGGCCTGATGTTATCACAGCCCCATCTTTTATTTCTTTATCGTCAGGGATGGAGACGCTCCTTGTGTTATTTTTTACTTTAAAAACGTTTTATTATTTTCTACAACGAACTGGTGCTGCCACCTAAGAGACCCAGGTTCAAATCCCCCACTCAGCCAGAAAGCTCTCTAGGCGGCCTTGGACCAGACAGTCTCTCTCCGCTTGGCTTTCCTCGCAGGGCTGTTGTTGTGAGGATAAAACTGGAGAGCGGGCATTCCGTGTGTCGGCCACCTTTGAACTCCTTAGAGGAAAGACGGGAGTATTAAGAGAAATCATAAATGTGCTTAGCCTCGGGGCAGCAGAAGCAACTCAGTTGTATTCCTCTAGTCTACAGAGTGCGATGATTTATGCGAGAGCAAAAGGAGAAACTCTGTGTGTTTGTTTTTGTTTTTTTAATTCGGGGTTGGCAATTTCGGGAACGAAGAAGCAGTGGAACGGCTGGGGAGAAGATAAATGTTAACGGTGTGCTTCGCAAGTGAAGTAATGCACATGGGTCACCTTAAAGGCAGGAGCCGTCAAACCACTAAACCCAGAATTACCTGTATGCGCCACGGATGGGATTGGGTCCGGTTGTGCTGAGGACCGCAGCCTGCACCAGACACGCCTCTCGGTTTTTTGCTCTCTCATCTCTGAATAGGCGACGCTTCTGCAAGCTAAATGTGTGAACCTTCCCCCTGAAAAGCACAGTGATGATTTCATGGAAAAGGCTACACGTGGTGTTTGACCCTTAAGAGGTATTTCGCCCTGTATCACCGGGCGACTTGGCAATCCGTCTGGGCATGTGTGAATCAGCTGTCGCCCTCGTGTAAGTTGAAAGAAGGGCACCGCTTCTTACAAGCTCTGAATCCCTCGTTTCCTTTTGATTTCACGACACACACAGGTCTATGAGAACAGTAATGCACTTAAGTAATTTTAGACTGGGGACTTCAAGGTCTAAAAGCCCCCTCGCATCTTAATATGGCAACGGATATTGTTTCTCTTGCTTCAAAGCGTAACCAGACAGCCGTGCTGCGGGGCAGAGACCTGAGACGCAAATCGAGTTCCTTCAGAAAAGTCTCAGTTGGGTAAATGAAGCTGCCTCAAAAATTATTAGGTGCCAAAGGGCTTGATTTGTACCAGCGCCCAACCACATAATCTGTTTTCCGCATGAGAGCCCAGTTCTGGGATCTATGAAGAGCGTATCTGAGCATGGGCAGAGAGCACTTGTGACCACCATACCGGCTTAAAATCATCTAACTCTGCGCAAGTCCTGATGGGAAAATCTAAACCCTATTTAGTGACCTTACACGGGTGTTTAAGCCACGAGCAAATGTGGTTGAATGTTGTTTTTCCTTGGGCAAGTAGTTTGAGAGTTTTTATTCAAACGCAGCTTGGCAGCGCTATGAAATCGAAAGCGTGGAGATTCTTCTAAGAATCTCCGTTTGACTTGCAGCAGAAGCCGGGAATCTGGATTAAATGGACCAGAAGCAGGTTAGGGAGCAGATGGGACCTCTGCAGCTTGTTGGTTCCCAGGCTGTCGCGCTGGGAGTTTTTGCCGGAAGCGCGAACTTTTGAGGTCTGCGCAGGAGAGGCTTCAGCCGAGCTCCACGCGCTGAGACCCAGATCCAACCTCCCAAGCAGAAACGCATCTGGGAAACGCGCAAAGCTTCAGCCGAGACAACAGGTCCATTGAAAAGACAACGTGGGATGAACTGAGCTGCAGTCCACGGGTGTCCCTCGGGGCAAATGAGCCGAGGCCATTTTGCCTTCAGTCATTGCAGCTTTATACATTTTGACACTTATCCAAACCCACGCATAAACTAGCCCTGAATCATGTTGCTATAGGGAAAAATTGGTAGCAAAAAACGGGATAACAGACGCCAGAGCATCTATACTGTATTGGATTGTTGCTACAGCGCCATCAAAGTAGGACAGGGCAGTCAGATTAATTTGTTTGCTTTCACACGTGGTATATGTAATGGTTATTTCTTCACAGTTCTTTTCTATGCCTGTTTATTTCGAATTCAGGTCTCTGTATAATGGGATTAATTCCTAAGGGAGTAAGCCTTGTATTGCGACTTTTATTTCTACGGCTATTTACTTGGGAGTAAGTCCTCTCGAGCTCAGTAGGGCCTGCTTCTGAGTAGGCACGTTTAGCGTAAGTCATTTTCAGAGTAGGCCCATTGAAACCTATTGCCTTAATTTAGTCATGGCTAACTTGATTTCAGTAGGTCTGAGTATGGCTTAGTCGGAGACGACTCTTTATGTGGAACGGTCCTGCTCCTGTTGTACTAAAAAACAGCCACGTGTGTTTATCATATTTAACCGTTTCCAAATATTTTAAAAATACATTTTTATTTGTATTATAAAGAGAGTAAAAGAGCTGTCACGACACCCCTTTTAGAAAGTAACTCAGGGGGGTTAATAAGACCCAACTCGGAAAGGGAAGTTCAGGTAATCAGAGCTTGATTTTAAAACTGAAGGGGCAGGAGTTCAGCCAGAGGTGCGACCTTGCTCTTGATTCCAGGTGTGTAAGGAGGGCCGGGTTTGTAGAAAGAGAGAAGCACTCTGCACATGCCTGGATGCACGCCCATCTTTCTTAGGCCCTCAGGTCTCCCTTCAACTCAAAAGGCGTTCTAACCTGAAGGCTGTGCTCTGGGTCCTTACCTGGAGACGAATTCAGCTGCTGTAGGAATTGCCACGCCTTTGTCCCGGGTTGGCTAGCGAGAAATAGCATTTGCGTCATTGGCTGCAGGGCAAGGAGCTACTACTGTATATAACCGGGCACACCCAGTTGGTGCCCTCGCTCTGTCCTTAGGGCTTTCCATCAGTCCCCATGGAAAGTCTTGTGGTACCTTAAGAAAGTAAAAGAAAAGCTCGCTGGATCGGGCCTCCAGCGTCGTGATGGCGCAGTGGCCAAGCAGATGCCGGTGGGAAAACCCGCAAGAAGACTTCGAGCACAAGAGCCCTGTGGTTTCCATTTTATTTATTAGATTTATATACCGCTGTTCATCATAAGATCTCAGGGCATTGCTGCCTCCCAGCTAATAGTAACCGATAGCCCCCCTCTTCCTTGAATGTACCTCTTGTAAAGTCATTTAGGTTGGGGGCCATCACGAGTTCTATAGCTTAACTATGAGCTGCCTTGAAGATATATGCCACCTTTTACGAGTTCTAGAGTTATGCGAGAGGGACTAAAGCTATTCTATCCCTTCACCTATTTCACAATTGGCGTCGCTCCTTGCAAAGCATCCTTTCGGGCTGCTTCAGAAAAGCGTTTTTGTCTTGTCTCAGGTATGCCATCCTATTGTCTATTCAGAAGTAAGTCGCTCCGAACTCAATGGCTGCAATCCTAACCCCACTTTACCAGAGAGCAAGCACCATTGAATTCGATAGGGCTAACTTCTGAGTAGACATTTTCATAGCTGTCAACGTTTCCCTTTTTTCAAGGGAAATTCCCTTATTCAGAATAGGATTCCTCGCAAGATAAGGGAAAAGTTGACAGCTATGGACATTTTGCGCTTGGCACATCAATTCTATGCCCTGCCAGCGTCCAAACGAAGACATGTTTACTCAAGAAGTAATTAAGTGGCACTGAAATCAATGGGCCTTCTTGCTCCCGGAGAAGCAAGCACAGTCTGCAACTCCAAGTGCACGTTATTGGGAGCAAGATCCAGGGAGCTCTGTGGGGCTTACTTCTGAGTAGGCACTTACTGGAGCGCGCTGTCCGACTCAGCCGAGCCAGCCCTTTTGAATTCCATAGGATTTATTTCGGAGGGGATCGCGCTGTCCCTTAGTCCTGCGAAATGCTGGTCCCGAGCCCTTCTTTATCATTATCTATGTAGATAAAAATCTCTATAAAGTGGCTCGATTCTCTCTGGTTTGGATCTCATCCTTAGTCCGTCGTGCTGTGGTTTTAAATGCACACAACTCCCCGCGCCGCAAGGGGCACAAAATAACCTAAATAGAGTGACCGGGGATCCTCAGCCTTAGTATCAGTTAGCGAGGAAGTGCAAGAGTGAGCCGGAGCTCCTCCCAGCCGCTTCTTTCTCGCGCGTTAGGGAAGCATCCTGAGCCTTTTCTGCCCCTTCCGCGAGCCGCAAAGCAAACAGATGCCTCCAGGGGGCGCTGGAGCTCTTCGTTTCCCTGCTGCTGCTGCTGCTGCTGCTTCCTAAGCAGACCTGGACGGCCGCTAACCTCCCCGCTTCCCTGCCTTGGCCCCCCAGCCGAGCGCCCCGCAGGCATTTCGTGTCCCCCAGCCCACCCTGCGGGCTCCGTCCCTCCCCCGTGCTCAGGAGTCGTCCTGCTCCCCTGGCCGGCTTCCTCTGGTCCTGCCTGGACCCCTGGAGAGGAGGGCAGGGGGCGAGAGGAAGGGGGCGCGCGCGCCGGCGCTGCGCAAAGCAGGCAAGTAAGTGGCCGCGTTGCGCGCGCCCGCCGCACCAGGCAGCTTGGCAAGCCGGGGAAACGACGCGCGGGGAAACTGCCCAGGCGCCGGGTGATGCCGCCTGAGACTTTTATTTTATTTTATTTTATTTTATTTTATTTTATTTTATTTTATTTTATTTTATTTTATTTGAGTCGGAGGCTGATGTCTATTTAAACTTATTTATTTGTTTTATTTTATCTATTTGGGTCTAACCACCTTGGGCAGCTGACTACTAGCTGCCTGCCTCTACAGCCGTCCTCTTCTCCCTACCTGGCGTCCCACCCACCCGGCTCTGCCAGCGCAGTGGCGTAGCGTGGGTTGTCAGCACCCGGGGCAAGGCAAGTAATTTGCGCCCCCTAACCCGTGGATTTTAACACTCGAGTCTCTTCCACTAGAGAGCTGCGAGTACGAGCGCCCCCCCCCCCAGATGTTGCGCCCGGTGCGGCCGGCCCCCCCTGCACCCCCCACGCTACGCCACTGAGCCAGCGTGCCTAGTGGTCAGGGATAATCGTCCTTGTTGGAGCCCAGCAGAAAAGGTCTTGAAAGGTCACGCAGGTTTCCCTCCAGGGCTGGTCTTGCGAACGGTGAGCCTTCCAAGGCCTAGAGCGCGTCACTCTGACCCAGTGTCTCCTAGCTTTTAAGAAAAGCGTAGCGGCGAGAGAGCTTCCGAGCATGGGCAGAGCGCCTTCCGCTCGTCGGGGTGCGAGTCCCACACCGCACTCGCCATCTAGGAGATCAGGGCAGAAAGCGGAGCGAGGAAAAGGACCCGGCGCGCTCCTTCTTGATCTTGCAAAACGAAGCAGGGCGCTTTTCGGTTTGAAAGCCCCCTCCCGCCCCGCTTCCCTGCACGACTCCGGATCGGGCTTCCTGGGTGGCATCACCAAAGGGGGAGACACCGGCTCGGCGAGAAGGGGGTCCCGCTGTGCTTGCATTGCTGCCCCCGGGCTCGCGGGGGGGGAGGGAGGCAGGGAGGGAGAAGCGGGCTGGGGGCGAGCAAGGGGTGTGCGCGCTGCTTGGATGGGAAAAGCCAGCCCCAGCGAGCGAAAGCGGCGGGTTTAGAGTGGGATGCCCTTCCCACCTCATTGCCCTTGGAAAGGAACGCAGCCAAGGCCGGATCCGCTCCCGGCGGGTCTCCTCCGGCTCCTGATTCCCTGACAGCAGCCACCGGTCAGGACTTGGCAGCCGCTTCCCCAGCGCGCGGACTCGGCTTCGGGGGCGCCTTCTTGCCTGGAAGTAGAAAGTTCTGCTGCAGCCAGAGCGAGCAGTTGCTTCCTGGTCCTGGGTTCCAATCCTGGGCACATGAAGTTCCTCGGGTGGCCCGGGGCCTCTCTCTCTCTCCCACCCCCGCCGCAAGCCCCTCGGCCTAACCTACCTCACAACTTGTTGTGAAGATAACACAGAGACGCACACCGCTCCCTCTGCCGTCACCCGCAGCTCCCTTGCGCACGCAAACGCCCCGCAGAGATTGCGCACCGAGAGAGTGCGGCGTCTTGCTCCCAAGGTGTGGGATGCAGCCGGTCTCGACTGCGCCCAATGGGGCTTCCTCGCAAGTAAGTGTGCGGGCTGAAGCCTCGTCCATTCAGAACCAACAGGACAGGTCCCAAATCAACTCTACCCTATTAAGGGACTGAGAGGCCGAAGCAGTCGTGCATTTCTTTGCGTGTTTGTATATTTGCTTGTGTGTGTTTGTTGTCGTTGCTATTTAGCGGCAGACTGTAGGAAACACACATCCAACACCATTTCCAACGTCGAATGGATTCGACCCGACTTTGCACCAGATGCTGGGATTCGCTCTTAGGGTCTGAGTGAGCGGAAAGTCTCTGTTTGGGAAACTAGAGCGAAGGAAAAGCAAAATCTGCTAGCTCTCACTCAGCTCTCACTCACCCCGTGGAGGCACCTGTTGAGCCTTGTAAATGAAAACAGCCTAAGACCAAGGATTGGGGCCCAAAACACTGTGCTCTCATCGTCGCCGTTGCTCTCTACTACTTGCGACTTTGATAGTGGCATAGAGGCAACGGCAGATTATTATTATTATTATTATTATTATTATTAGCCTCAACAGCAGCAGCAGGAGAAACCTCGTGAATTGTTTTGCAGATTCCTTCTTTCACTCCAGTGCCCATACCTTACCCAGCCACTGTAATCCGTAGGTGATTTTGTTCTCTATTATTGCTGAACCTGCGTAATATGGAGTCTAGAAATAACAGCGGGGAAAGATGGTTAATATATTTTCCCTCTCTTTTCATTGGGGGGGGGGGACCCAACCATCATGGAGCGCCGATGGGAATTTAATTTGTTATGGCTAAAGGGAGTCAATATTGCGCGGGGTGCGGGGCAGAGACATTTGCCGGCGACGGGAATTTCGCTCAGATTCTGCTGCTCTCCGAACATGGGTCATATTTCTGAAATGAGAAAAGGTAGGGATTGTTCTTCCTAACTTACGTAGCCATGCCAACACATTGCAGCCGGTGGCTCGCTCCTGTTTCTCCGCGCCGTCCTCCGTTCACCTTTGGAGTCAGCCGTCGAGGGAAGAGGTCTCACTCTGTGCCCATGGTGCTGTTGCCAAAGGCCGCTGGCGCGCAGGAGCAGAGCCGCCGAGTCCCGCTGCTCTCCATGGAAATGAATTAGAAGGTTCCTTAGGATTGCAACCATTGGGGTCAAGGGGCCAAGATGATGGCCAGGCAGTCCCTTTAACCCCGAAGATGGGGACGATAAAATTGTCTCGCTGCCTGCCCTGATCGTGCATTCACATCCATTATTATTTTTCTTCCCACCCCTTATTTTCCTGCTCATTGCCATTCTCCCCCCACCCACGCACCCTCCGCCCTCTGCATCTTCCTTCTCAGTTTCTAATCATCTCCTGTTTTCTTTTCTGTGCAGGGAAATTCAGGAATCCTAATTGCTCTAGGACAGGAACGGATCCTTCAATGCCCACTCAGTTCCTTATCAATAGGAGGCTGGAAACAGGGAGATCTGGCTTTTTTTCGTTGCCTCACTCAGCATCTCACATTTTCCAGAGTTTCCATCGCTGGCGTGTTTATTGAGAGTATTTGTTTCGCGCTCATCGTTTGAACCAAACGCGCTTTCGCATCTGGCCCATTTGCCCGAGATCTCCCTTTCTCTCTCTCCCCTAGCTCTTAAACAGCACGATCTTGCTCCAAGTCCTGAGAGGTGGAGGGTGATGCGGAGTGTGTGTGTGTGTGCCTTTTAACGTCATTTCGCCATGTGGATTGTTTTAGGTTTCAGGGAGCCGGTCCTGCACGGTTCCGTCTGGGGGGCATAATCAGCCCTCCGCGCTGCGCTCCGTGCCATTAATGAGTAGTTAACAAATATTCGTCTAAAACGCCGCTTGCATGCAGGGAAAAAGGAGCCCGACCGCAACTTAACCACGAACAGTAATATGTTTCTATTTATCCAGGGGCTCAAGTTAAACAACCTGTGATTGGTCACTTGGGATAAGTAAAAACAACAACAACATAAAAAATCCCTCTTAAACTGAAAAGGAGGAAAAGTGGTAGCAAAAGCCCCCGAGGTCCCTATAATCTGCATGCATATGCTTCCAACAATTAAATGTATATAAAATATATTTTTATGTATATATATTTGGGGGAACTTTCTCATCTAACAGAGGAAAAGCATTTCCGAATTATAGTCACTCGGGAAGTTTAAAAACTACCTTTCAAGATTTTCCTAGATGCCAGATATTTTTATTTATTTCGCCCGGGTAATGTTGGCGGTTCCTTGGGATTCACCTGTTTCGGGTAGAAGAAAATCGTTTGCTCACGAAAGCCAGGTTTTGAGAGAGGATTCTTTAGCTGGGATATGATGATGATGATGATGACACTAATACTTTGAAATGGCTATGACAAAGTGGCGCCCTATAATTTTGTTTTAAAAACACGATTCTTTCGGGAACCTTACAGTCTAACAAATCAAATAAAGAAGAGGCAAAGGGGGGGGGGAGAAAAGAGGGGAGGGAAAATATAGGATTAGATCATTCAAAGAAGCCTTCTAAACTAATCGCGTTCACATTGATCTGCTTCACATGAAGCAGGAAAAAAACGTTAATGGTCTGAAGGTATTACTCGGAGTGTATAGAGAACATATAGCCAGCATATTTAGTCCATGTAAACGGTGTGTTGGACACGTTCAACTTCTAGGGCTTAGCCTGAGAGACAGCTACCGAAGTTTCTGCAGTTGGAGTAGCCAGAAGCATTAAGGAAGGAAGATCTTGATTTATGCACTGATCGTGTTTTCTCAAAGGGGAAAAAGTCACCTTAGGTAACGTTGGGGGTGGGGAGCGAAAGTGTGGAGCGGGGGGGGGTGCAGGGGGAGAGAAAGGAGCTCTGCCCCTTTAAAGCCAAGTTGCTATCCAAACAGAAGTAAACAGTGGTGGTGGTGGTGGAACAGGGAGGCGGGGCTTCGAGGGGCGGCCCTCGGAACGTTCGCAACCTCTCGAGCGTTCGGAGGGGGGCGTGGCTTCGAACGCTGGGGCGGCGAGCGTTCGAATTGCTGGGGCTCGGGGAGGGACTGCGGGCGGGGACAGAGCCCGCGCCGCGGCGAGCGCTGAAATGCGATGGACCCGCGAGGGGGAGGTCCAGACTCGCGCCGAGCTCCGCCGGAGCCGAAGGCAGGACGGGGCTCCCGGGGAAGCTCTATGCCGGCACTTGACTCGCCGCCTCCCAGCCGACGGAGGAGCCTGAAAGCCCGGGCCGGAGGTCTCCTGGAGCCGCCCCTCTGACTCCTCGGAAGCCGCCCCTCGGAATATGCCCGGAGCCCCCGGGACTCGACGGCTCCACTGAGCGAGCTCCTCTCCCGAGTGGATCTAATGACGCCGCCAAGGCACTTGCTGGCCTGAGGAGCGCCGGGAGGACGTGGGTCCGGGGACGAGGCGGAGGCCCCGTCGGAAGAAATTGGCAAGTGGGAGGTAGGTAGTGACAGCTCCGGAATGGTCGCCCTGCTTGGAAACGGGGCACCTGCGGGTGGGAAGTGAGGGATCCGGGTAGGAAGGGGCTTTAGCGGGGCAGAACAGGGGAAGGACCCGATTCTAAGCTCCGCAGGGAACCCCAACCCGGAGAATTGCCCTCGGAACCGTCCAGGAACGGGCTTCCACAACAACCAGAACCTTCTTGCCCTTAGTAATGTGACTGTTAGGATCCTTTGCGCGTTTTACATGGGAGTAAGGCTCGCTGAGCGCAGGGAGACTTCCTTCCGAGTAAGCGCGCGTGTAGAGCTCGGGCTGGCCGCAGAGGGCTTTGTCAGCCAGCTCGGTCTCTCGCCGAGGAGGAGCTAGCAGCTCCTCGCCTTTACTTTCGATTTGAATCCCGGTGGCTCACACCAGAACAGGGGCAGACCTGTCTTTCGGTGCACAGAGCCGGCTGTGTTCTGCGCGCTCCATAAAGCTCCGGGCAAGTGGAAGGGCCTCCAGACCCCCCCCCCCTAGAAAGGTCGCACTCCAAAGGCTTCCAGGAAAGCCAGGTGAAGTCGCATTGCTCGTTCAACAAATCTTGGGCGAAAGATTTCCTTTCCTCTTCTTGATTTGTTCGAGATAGCCTTTGGGAACGCCGGAGCGGGACGGAGGTCTTGGTTTTGGCGAGGATAAGCAAATGCAAATCTGTGGGATCTGGCAGGGATACTTTCCCCCAACTTCAGCCGGCGTTTGCCTACCTGATAGCTGTGACCCTCGGCGTGTTCTTAGCCTTCTCCCACCAAGAGCGGTTATTTATTTCCCTCTGACATCCAAGCAAAAGCTCCTTTCAAGTCCTTAGCCGTCGGAAGCCCTTGAAAAAGCAAGGCAGAGCCAGCCAAAGATCACGCCGGGAAGACTCTTGTTTCTGCAGACACTGGCCTTAATTAAATTAAGGATTCGGAGTGGAAAGGGAAGTGACAGTGTGTCTAAATAACATCCGTGTTTGATTCGCACCCTGACTACCAGTGGGCTCTCAAAGGAAAACACTGCACTTTCTGGCCTAATTTCAACCCCCATCCCACCCCCCACACTTTCTCATTGTCAAGTTTGGCATCTAAACGTATTTACTTTGTACTGCGCTGCTTGCTTTCCGTGGAAGGAAGGTTGTGAATATAGGACTGCAGCCTGCAAGATGGCTCAGAGGGCAGTAAAGTCTCTATCTAACGTTGTTCGGGGTGCAGTCCTACGCCTTGTTTTCATTCGATTCTGTGAAATACTGCATTATGCAGGGTCAAATAATTACATCAGTATGGATACAGCAGGTAGAGAAATTCTGATATGTCTTATTTTAAAAAGACACCACCTTTGGGTTGTACTGAAGCAAAAACAAGATCGGTGTGAATATTACACAACTTAAACACGTGGTTTTGAAAGTAAACTTAAGCATTTTTTAAATAAAAAAAGCTGTAATGGATATCCCATTGAATCAAAGAGCAAACGTGTGCAAAATCTTGCAGTAGAGAGGCGATCCCATGTAAATGAGTAGGTTCTCCTAAAACCTGCGCCACTATTTTCCACGTAAATTTATAAAATGTACGCCTAAAGATCATACTTGCATGAACGCTTACTAGGGAATGAAGGTGCAGTGGTTTAACCAGAAACAAGCCCCATTGAATTCAACAGAACTCATTTCTGAGTAGCAGTGGTTAGGACTGTGCTGAAATAAATGGAACCTACTTCCAAATAAACATTAATCGAATTGTCTTTTTTTTCTTGCAATGGGAGGCTCTGAATATATTTGCTTTTTTTAATAAAAAACTAAAATTCGAAAAGTGACTTTTTTTTCATCATATGCCTTTAATCAGAAACGAAAATGTCGGTGTTAAACAAAAAACCCTCAACTTTGTTGAGAACAATTAATATAAAATAAACCATAACTGGATTTTTATGTGAGCGGCCTAATCCCCGAGTTCTGGCCCTCGGTCTTAAAACAGGTTAACATTAAAAGTAACTCTCGCTTGATTCATTGGGATTGTTCCACTTAATGTGTGTTAAGAAGCACAGCAGCAGGAAGTAAACTCTGATTAGATCAGTAGCACTTAAGTTTCTGATGGAGGTGTTTTTAGGATCTGTGAGGAAATCATTTAAACCGACTCAAATTTTCAAGCCGCTTTGGAAGGAAAATGCCAAAACGAAATTGGAGGCTCTATCCTGAGCACATTTGCTTGGAAACAAGGACCATCGAAATCCGCAGGACTTCTAGAAAATGTGTGCGGTGAAAGTGTTTGGGGACAAATTGCGTCGTGGGCGTGTAAAAGCTGCACATCTGAAATATAAATACCTAGGCATAATACTAGTACTTTGGTGCTATGCATTACAGCTATTTTAATACAGCACAGAAAGAGGTTTTTTTTAAATAAAAGATCACGTGCTTTCTGGGTGTGTCCCCCCTTTTTAATCTCCGATTAAACTTTTGGACTTTTTTTTTTTTGTCAAGCGTACATTTCAGTTTTTTGTGTAAAGATCCTGCTGCATGATGTTTTATCTAAACCAAGCAGTCCAGTCCAGATGGAGAAGGGGTCCCCTCCCCCTCGTTAGGAAAGGACCCCCTTGAGTAAGTCTGGAAGCCCCTTGACCCTGGCACGATGGGAACTCCAGCAGGAAAAAGTAAACGAACCTCTTTCCTTTTTGCTTCCCATCTCTGCGTGGCGATGTCTCTTATCAGGATAGCCAGCCCTTGTGCGGTCGCGTTGCAGTGTCGAGGGGGTGGGGTGGTGTGGGCGCCATGATTTGTGCATTTATTTATTTATTTGCAAAAGGGAAAGTGATGAGTGGTGGGAAAGTCGTCGGGGGGGAACGGGAGTTAATAGTTTCGGTTGAACGGGCTGAGTGAAACCCTCTGACTGTCACACACCTCTCATTAACTCCCTTCCCTGCGCACTCGGGTCGCATACCAGAGGCAAGGAAGAGGCTTCGTGTTTTGTTTTGGTTTTTTTGCTGCCCCTTTTTAGCGCTGCATTCATTTAGAAATGGTCCGTCGCCCCACCAACCACCAGAAGCAAAGCTCTGCTCGGCCCGGGCGCGAGTGGGAAACTGGGCCGAAGGCAACCAGGGCAATTCGGCCCCTTTGACCCATCAGATGTTGATGCAAAAGAGGGAAATAATGCACGATCAAGTGCGTTTTACGTTGGCACACGTATAAGACCCTGATGGTCTCTCCTCCTCCTTCCCTCTTTGCAAACTGGCGGTGCAGAGGCCTACGGCTGCCATTGGAGAAATCAATGAAGCCTTTTGCGCCTAGGAGCGCTGGTTACCCCTGCAGACTAATAACCCAGCCTCACGATCCTCTATTTTTTGAAATACAAAACCAAAAGACGATGCCTTTAAAGAAGGGGTGGGGGGGAATCAGATTATTTCCACTTCCCGTCCCGGGCTTGTTAATGGGTCGCAAGGCGCAATTCGGGGATAGAGAACCGGTAGCTTTTTCCCGACCAGGCATTTGAAATAAAGCTCGTTTAAGCTCTTGTGAGCATCTTCCAACCGGATTATTATTGTGTTTTTTAGAGGAAAGTATCTGGGGATGCCTAGAAAGGAGCATCTGAAGGCTTTATTTCTTTTCTTTCGAAAATTGCCTTGTGAGAGCGAGCGGGACTGACAGATGTGGCCGAGCCCAGCCCGTCCCAGAAGCCCGTTTAAATGCTTAACTCCCAATTGGATTTTAGGGCCGCTTTTATTTTTCTCGAAGTATCACATTTCCCACACTCCTTTCGGGAGGCTGCAGGGACGTTCCAAATGCAATAAGAAAGCGGAGCAAGGAAGAGGAGCCAAGATCCTGGGGCAGGAATGGCCGCGAAACTGCAGTGCTGGATGAGAGAAGGGCGGGGGGCGAAAGAGTAAGCCTCGCCCGCCTCCTCCAGCGAGCAGGGCAGTGCTGGCCAATGCTACTTCTGCGGGGCTAAAGCACCCCCCAAAAATAACCTCGACCCCAGATTAAGGTCCGGCTGCCTGCTGGAAGCCTGCGAGCTGAATCCCATGTGGGAGATCCTCGGGGCAGCGCTCTGTGGCGCTTGCCTGTCGCAGAAAACCATCCCCGAGCGAGGTGGCTCTTCCTAAGGACTCCCAATGGAGGGGGCGGGTGTTTCCCCTTGCAGAAAAGCGTCCAGCTACTACTCGCCTTTCCCTGAAGGCCCTCTGGGAGAGACCCTGGGGGTGTCCCTCTTGGGTGGCGCCTTGGCCAGCTGAAAGGGATCTGCGAGAGAGGAGGAGGAGGGAGAGGGGGTATTCCGAGCCTGGAGCGCTTGGCGTCGAGGGGCGACGGGGGAAGTGTTGCTTTTCTCTCTTTCAATTATCTTGATTAATGAGTTGTCGCTGAGGGAAGAAAAATAAGCGCAGCAGCAGCAGCACCGGGGAGGGCCAAGGCGGGCAGCCCCACCGCCGAGAGCCACCAGCCCCTCCTCTCCAAACGCCCCCGCCTTTCCTCGCCTCCCGCGTCGGACCTTTGCTTCCCCGCCCATGGAGACCCCTCTGCTCCCCTCCCCCTGACTTAACCCCGCCAGGCCAACCTCAGCCGACGAGTTCCAAGGCCTGTGAAAAGGCGCTATACCAGTTCAGGGCCTCGCCATTGAAACCTCGTGGACACTTCCGACGGAGCCGGTGGAACCGACTTCCAATGGCGAGGAGGATCCCAGGCGCTGACAACCCCCCCCCCATATAATCTGTAGATGCGACGAAAGAAACAGCCCCCGACGTGAGAAGCGCGTTGTAATTGTTCTCGCCCTTTCATTCAGCACCGGCCGGCCCTGATCGGTTGGCGTTTTCTATCCCCTTTGCCCTCCTGAGATGATGGGTGTCTCGGGCAAGTGCGCCAATTCGAGGCCCAGGCTGCGATCCTGGGTCCACCTGCTTAAAAGCAACCTCCGCCAAGGCGAAGGAGCCCTCCACCTATGTTTCCTCGGAAGTCACGTCCATTAATTTGAACCGGATTTCTCTTCCATGAAAGCATGGGCCAGGTCATCGGCCTTACCCGTAGGTGGAGTTGCTTTCTTGAGAGCAAGCCCCCATGTAGTCAATGAGACCCCTATTTATTACATAATAGGATCCTTTGGTGGGAAATGCACTGGATCGGGCTGCGCACGTTTGGAAGTGTTTCAAGATGGGGTATCGGCTTCTTCGTTCAGTCTTACAACCGAGGCCAGCTTCCCAATGGATTGCTGGTAGTAGGTAGCTGTGAACCATAATACAGCCAAATTCAAACCAGCTGCCATCGTGCCGGTTGGACCTAGTGTGCCCTTCGCATGGTGGAAGGAAGTTAAATCGACCCAACTGAGCCTTACTCTCGTGTAATGTGTTTGGCATCGGGGCCCCCTCCGTTTTCACTGGTTAAATGAGTCGGGAGCCATGTTAGATGCACTGTGCTCGCACATATTTCCCTGTGAAGCGAGGGAATCAGCGAGTATTTATCACTTTCCCCTCTCCGCCCCCTCCCCCGCAAGCCCCTGACATGACTTATCGCTTCTTCAGACATCATGAGCTCTTAAAGAGCCTCCTGCTCCCCACCTAGGCGCATAAAAAGTCCATTCGAACAAGCAGGATCGCAGCCAAACGCCTTTAAAAAAATCTATTTGTGAAGCTCGCTCATGTTGGACGGGAGTCAGTAGCTCGCGAACTTCCCTGCTTACACCACCACTGTGTGCGCTATGGCAAGGACGCAGAAACCGCACACCAAAGCAGCCCCCGCTTCCAAACGGCTCCTGTCCTGAGCCTTGCAGGACACCCGCTTCGAGCGTTAAGTGGCCGGCACATCGCGCTCCTCCTGGGTCGTTTCAAAAATATGGACTTTGTAGTCAGTTCGGCCATCAGTACAACTCGCATTCAGAGGGGGCGTTCTGAAGAAGTCGATGAAATGCTGGATCTGGGATCCCGCCGCCGCCGTCGTTTTCAAAGATCCTAGTCCTCGTGACCTTGCCCGCAGACGCAGCCCTTGCCAGGGAACGCGGCTTTGATTTCTTGATCCATCTACGATATTGGAAGGAGTCACTCTGCATAAACGAATTGAGGAGTGTGCGTGTTGCAGGGATCCGTGAGCTTAATTGCTATTTGATATTTTCAGGTGATATTTTATTTGCGTTGGCCTCTTCCAGGTAATGCCATTCCCTCCCAGCTTTGCTTGCATTTCTGAACTTTATACAGTATATGATTTCGCCGGTTTGGGGCCTGCTTCACCAGCGAGATCAATTCGGAGTCTGAATTATTCGCCGCTTCAACGACAGCCCTCTCATTCGGGTCCCCTAATTATTTATCCTGGTTGCGCGTTATTATTGCTGTGAATGTTGTTTAATTCTACTGTACTTCGTCTTAAGGGGCCTGAAACTGTATTAAAACCAGGCCCCTCTTGTCAAATCCACGTGTAGACGCTGCCCTTGCAATAACCTGCCTCTTGTTTTGTTTCTGTTCCCCTCCCTTCCTCTGCCCCTGCTCAGGACCTGCGCCCGTGCGCGCGCCCCGAGGAGCCGCGGGTCGCCTCCGGCCCTCCACGGCCAGGCCCGGCCGCTGGGACGATGGGGAGCAAAGCGCTGCCGGCGCCGATCCCGCTGCACCCGTCTCTGCAGCTGACCAACTACTCCTTCCTCCAGGCCGTCAACACCTTCCCGGCCGCCGTGGACCACCTGCAAGGCCTGTACGGCCTGAGCGCCGTGCACACGATGCACATGAACCACTGGACGCTGGGCTGTTACGCCGCGGCCGCCGCCACGGCCGGAGGCGGCGGCCCGGCCGAGATCAGCCGCTGCTCGGCGCTGAGCGAGATGGCGGCGGCGCAGGGCCTGGTGGAGCGCTTCCCCTTCCCGGCGCTGCCCTTCGCCACGCACCTCTTCCACCCCAAGCAGGCGGCCGCCATCGCGCACGTCCTGCCGGCGCTGCGCAAGGAGCGGCCGCGCTTTGACTTCGCCAACCTGGCGGCGGCGGCCACGCAGGAGGACCCGCCCAAGGCGCACCAGGCCGCGGCGGCGGCGGCGCACGGCGAGCTGGCCAAGCTGAGCGGCCCCCTGTCGGCGGCGCTGGGCAAGCTCTCCCCGGACCGGAAGCCGGCGCGCGGCAGGCTGCCTTCCAAGACCAAGAAGGAGTTCATCTGCAAGTTCTGCGGGCGCCACTTCACCAAGTCCTACAACCTGCTCATCCACGAGAGGACCCACACGGACGAGCGGCCCTACACGTGCGACATCTGCCACAAGGCCTTCCGGAGGCAGGACCACCTCCGCGACCACAGGTCAGCTCTGCTGGAGATGCAGAAGGGGGACTGTTGGGCTACTGCCCTCGCTCCAGCCTCTTTGGAGAAAAGGGTGCCCATGGGGTTATGCCATGCAGGATCCAGCCACTCCCCGACCCTCCGTTTCCCTTGGAAATTAAGCCTTATGATGGATGGCCTAGTGGTGGTTCTGAGGTTGAGCCGCATAGCTATAAACTTTTCCCTTTCCTTGCAAGGAATCCTATTCGGAATAAGGAAATTTCCCTTTAAAAAAGGGAAACGTTGACAGCTGTGGGTTGAGGTGCCAACCAGCAAGTCCTGGGCTCCAGTTTTCCCCTAAACCCACTTAGATAGGCCTAGAGGAGAAAGGTCTGTTTCTCAGCCTCCTGTATGCAATAGGGAGGTGGTTGGTGTTATTAGTATGCTGACCTAACTAACAGTGCAGTTCTCAATACGTAGGAGGGGCGCCGGTAGGATTTATTTCCAAGGGAACAAGGTTGGGACTGGGAGTGTTGGGTTGATTTGCATAGAAGCAAGTGACATTGATCAGAAGCAAGTCATCTTCCACTTCAGTGGGCCCAACTGAGGGTGAGGAGTAGCTTCAAGGTGGTTGGCTTTCATGACACTTATTTCCAGGGCTCTGCATCTCATCTGTACCCATCTGTACTCATCTGGGCTTTCCAATCTTTCCCCTTTTGCTTTCTTTTCTAGTCTGTAGGATTTGATAAAGGCTTGGTGATCCCAGCAAAAAAAGCAACAAACTACTTTGCCTCTGTAGAAATGGCATTCGATAGAAGTCCATTAAGGAAGCTGCAGAAAAAATTCAGTAGATTTATAGCCTAGCAAATGTGGATCAAAACTCAAAGGGGAGGGGCAGAGAGAAGGCAGTATGTTCCTTGAAATGAATATTTCCTAACACTAATGGGATGTTTGTTCTTTTCTGTCCCATACATGCCAGAGAAACAACATTTACAATGTGTTTGTAACAATGTACAAATGGCCCTTTTCCTCTGTTGCTTGCTCTGAGAAGCTCAAGGGCTTTCTGCCTTTTCTCATCCCATCAAATGGTAATGAACTGTGGGCCAGATCCTGTGGGGGTCTAAACTTAGTAAGGCAAAATTCCAGCTGACCTCAGCTGGAACAAGTGGGACCACAGCCTTCACACGTTCACCTGAAAGCAAGTCCCAGTGCACGCATGTGAAAGATTGCATACGTTTGTGCATTGCTACTCAGAAGTAAGTTCCACTGTTCTCAGTAGAACATACACTGTAGCAAGTGTGTTTAGGATTGTCTCCTTAATTTGTTAGCAGAAAAGGGCAATGAAGCCCTTTGGAGAAACTACTGTCAAGTGGCTGCGGAAAAAACCTATGAAAAGAAAATTGGAAAAGTAGATTTCAGTGTTGAGTTAGGCTTAGTCTACAACCCTGTACCCTTACCTGGAAGCAAGCGTCATTGACCTCAGTGAGACTTACTTCTGAGTCAACATTTATAGCATTGTCCCATTAGTATAATTTCCCCCCAGATACTTGAGCTACATAGAGACTACTGCTAACTGTTATGGCTCTTTCTGTGTCTACACATACTGATTCCAAATGCCTGTATTGGCTTTTAGGTATATCCATTCCAAAGAAAAACCGTTCAAATGTCAGGAATGTGGGAAAGGATTTTGCCAGTCCAGGACTCTAGCAGTTCATAAAACTTTACACATGCAGGTAAGGTTAGATCCATATTTCTTTAGACAGTTTATTTTTATCTTAATTCTGTTTCAACTCTTTATACATAGCAATATTCATTATGAATAAGTAAAGACATGTAACTGTACCAGAGGAGTGGTGTTGATGGTATTTAAATCAGATAATTTATCCACTACTGACCTCCACTTTGCTTCATAGTGCAGAAAATATGACACAGTCTGAACTTTTATTTCAGTTATTCAGAGTCATTTAATTCATTTTTGGGGGGTGTAAATTGTCTTGACTCATTCTTTATGGTAAAGAAAATAAGCACACTGGGATCTTAGAAGGATTAAAGAAGCCTGCACAAGTTGTTTATGGTTGTGATCCAATGCACAATTACTTGAGAGTAAGTCACATTGAATTTAACAGGATTTTATTCTGAGTAAACGTGTGTTGGCTTGAACATCAGTTCATTTAAGACTTGCATATTCCATAGCTGGAAAAGATTCATTGGGAAGTCTGGCACTTCTGAACCAGATGAAATGTATGCTCTGTTTTTAACAGCTCAGATTAAAAAAGACTTGCTTTGTGGAAAGCTTTTCACTGATAGAGATGATGCAAGTATCCCTGGGAAGCTGGGTGGATTAGCAAGAAGCATTTTTCAGTAGATCCTAGAGATGGGGAAATGTGATGAAGTGAGGATTGTCCTTGACAGGCAAGAAGATATATCCGTGCTGTTAAGGCTGTAATCTTAAGCACACTTACCGGGGAGTTAGTTCCAGTGAGCTCAGCTGGACTGACTTCCGACTAAATGTCTATAAGGATCAGGCTGCAAAGAATTGTGATCTTGTACCTACAGCAGATACATGAGCTATCCCTGCCCCCACCCAATGCATTTACTGGGAAGAAAACTGTTAATAAGTTCAGTAGAACTTGTCTTCAAGTAGGGCTGAACTCCTAAGCATACTTGTTTCCTCCCTCTTTGTTTATTTTTATCTTCATAACAATCTTGTGCTATAGGTTAGCTAGAGATATAGGGGATTGGCAGAAGTTCACCTGGTGAGCTTTCTGGCTGAAGAAGAATACGAATCCACATTTCCCTGGTCCAATCCAAGCTTATATGTATTATCCCTGCAAGCTCTCTATTTTATTTTTAGGGACTTACTTCCAGTTAAATGTGCTTACGACTGGGCAGCAAGCATGCTAGGATCCTCACCTTACTTTCAGGACATCTTCAAACTTATGGATATTTACTTTGGAGTAAATCCCACTGAATGCCATAGGATTTACCTCTAAGTAAACACACATAGGATCAGGCTACAAATGCACATACTGTACAGCCTAATCCTGTTTTGGGTTTAATTTGTTCTTTTTTAAAAACAACAACAACTAAGAAGTAAACATTGTTTACTGTGGTGTTTACTGCCCATTTAAATGTGCCTAGAATTGCAGCCTTATGTGGAAACCACTTCCATGGCATTTAGGCCTGAGAAGGGGCACTTAGGATTTGTGAAGATTTATTTCCCGCTATGGCGTTGGTGTTTTGAAGGGTAACGAAACTGGGGAGGGTGTGTGCATATAACGAGAGAAGTTTTGAGAAACTCAGTAAACCAGGTAGTTTGTAAAGGGTTTAATCCTTTGCTTGCTTCAAATCTGAACAGGAATCTCCACACAAATGCCCCACATGTGGAAGAACCTTTAATCAAAGAAGTAACCTGAAAACTCACCTTCTCACCCATACAGACATCAAGCCCTACAACTGTGAGCAGTGCGGCAAAGTGTTCAGGCGAAACTGTGATCTGCGGAGGCACAGTCTAACTCACACCCCGCGGCAGGACTTCTAGAACCCTCCACAGGGAGCTAACTCTGGCTCAAAGGACTTGAACTGTAGAGAAATCTTTAAGCCCATGCACATGTGGACAGATGTACGCAGGGCCCCATCCTCTCTCCCTTGGCTCCTGCCAAAAGCAGCTGGGGTGGGCAGCACAGGGGAAGTGACAGCAGCCCCAAGCTGCTTTCCTCGGCCCAAGAGCACCTCTTGTAGATAATAACATCGCAGCTCATTTTAGAGCTCTGTACAGAAACTGTGGCGTCATGTGTGTTTGTGTACTTCCTTTTTTTTTTTTTGTCTTACCAAATGCACATTGGTAACAAGGACAACGAGAGTGAAAAAATATTTTTAAAAAGTGTATTGCAAAGTAAACCAGTTTCCCCCCCAACTCTCTCACGTTTGATAATTAATGATTCCACGGACAGTGTGTTTATTCAGTCCTTCTTTTCGTGTCAGTTAAAAATCAGGAGAGTACGGTAACTGAAAGGTAAATGGTGTTTCTACTTAAGTTGGGTTGTTTGGTTTCTTTTTTTTGTAAGAAAGGTTTTGATTTCTAAATATTGTCTGTACATTTGTAAAAGGGATCTACATTTTCAAGTGTTTTAGTGGTGCAATCCTTTGCATGTTTATTCAGAAGTGAACTATTACTAAGAACAGTTGGACCTCAAGATCAGTTTAATTGTACACCTCAAGACATGACTCCTCTTGAGTAAGTTCACTTGTGTTATATAGGATTTACTTATAGGTAATGGATTTAAAGGTGCATATTGGGCACTAAGCCTTATTGAGCAAATATATAGGGGAAAATGCTGCAGAACTGCCGTTTCTTTACTTGAGAAGACATTTTACAAGCATGCATACGCACAGAACATTTAAAGTACACCCCAAAGAATTCAGGGGACTGTAGTTTTTAAGGGTGCTGGGCTTTGTAGCCCTGTGAGGGGCTAAACTACAGTTCCCACGATTCTTTTTTGGGGGGAGGCGTTAAATTTATGGTATGAATGGCACGCATAGGGCCAGGCTGCATTAAATCTGTAAGGCAAAAAAAGCAAGCAAGCCCGGGTATCTTTCCTTAAAACGTTAGCACGTTTACCTATATATTTCCTCTCCTACGATTCCCCATGCAAAGCTTTGAGAGAAGGAGAAACGGCAGGACGGGTGGTGGGCTGGGAAAGGCTTCAGAATCCTAAACCCTGAAGTTATTTATTAGTAACTTATTGGCAATCGAGCCTCAGAAGCAATAATCAGCTCTTCTCTACAGATTGCCTGAGATAGCGCCCTTGCTTAGACTTTGAACGCGGGCGGCGATTTGCCCGGTTTGAGACAGGGACTTTACACCGCCCAAGACGAGGCTGCGGGCCTGGCAGCTCCCTCGAAAACAAATACAGCGCGGTGGGGTGGGGAGAAGGGACGCTGCCCCCTCCAAGCCTCCCGGCAGCTGAGCGGGGCTCCGCGGTGCCGCATCCGACGAGGCTGCCCCGGGGGAGCGCGCGGGAGCCACCCGCTCGCCAAGGCGCAGCAGCGGCGCTCACGCAGAGCGCACGGGGCTGCCGTGGGGGAAAGGGAGCCCATTTCCAAAAGCGAGGATCGGGGCGGAGGGAATCGGCGATCACGAAGCGGAGGGAGGGATGCAAAGCGAGCACAGCGGCAGCTGCCGAGGGAAGCCAAGCTGACAGCTCCGGGCAAACGCCTCTAGGCGGAAGACTGCCAAGACGCGCTCTGGCCGGCTTCCCGCGCTGGGAAACACGCGGCCGGGGGTGGAGGAGGGAGCTCGAGGGAGCCTCGGCTCTGCCCGGGAAAGGCGGGGAGGTGGAGGGTCTGGTTGCTAGTGGGTAGATCGGGGTTGTTATCGAAGGTGAGTTTTCTGAGGTGGGTCCTTCTATATTCCTAAGAATAGATTTGGTTGCACTGCATAGCATTTTCCCCTAAAACATGTGCTGCGGTTACTTGTTTCAGCAACTATAGTATAGCACAGTGTTTCCCAACCGGTGTTCCGCGGCACACTAGTGTGCCGCGAGACGTTGCCTGGTGTGCCGTGGGAGGGAGGCGGGCGAGTTGGGCGGCGAGAGGCGGGGCGGCGGCGGCGAGGAGAGGCCGCCCAGCGCGGGGCTCTCGCTGTCTGCCTGCCTGGCTGCCTGCGTGGCGCTGTCGTCACGGGGCTGTAACGTGCCCCACATAGGCACACGCGGGGCGGCGAGCGAGAGAGCTCCCACATCCCATCGCCGGCTCTGCACCAGGCGGTAGAGCTCGGCGAAGTCGCCTCGCTGGAAGGCCAGCAGCGTGCGCGCCTTGGCCAGGCTCTCGCCCGCCTGCGCCTCCAGGCACGGCGCCTCGGCGTCGGGCGGCAGCGAACCCAGGAAGCGGCCCAGCAGCCCATAAGTAAAAAGTGACCTTTCCCCATCTGGCATGGTGGTGTGCCTCGAGATTTTTTTCATGAAACAAGTGTGCCTTTGCCCAAAAAAGGTTGGGAAACACTGGTATAGCAAAGTTATCAATACAGGCCTAGACATGGGCGCAGCCAGGATTTTTGTAAGGGGAAGCAGTCCTTTTGTTAGAGGGGGAGAGCCTCAGTTAGCTGTTTATTTATATATATATATATATATATATATATATATATATATATATATATGGGGGGCAGCTGCTCCTCCCTGCCTCCCCACTTATGGGCCTAGAAGCCCCTTGTGGAAAGGGGGGGGGTAACCAAAGCAGCTGTGTTTTATCTGGGTGCCAAATTTAATGGCCTCACAGCCTGGATGTCCCCAAATGACCATCCAGAGAGCGACCAATGTTGGGGGCAGAAGCATCCAGGCCCCACATAAGTACCTGGACTGGCATCTGGGCACGTGGGACCCAGCAGGGCCTACGCTGATTGGCGCAGCATCTTTTTTCTAAAAAATAAATAAATCCCACATTTCATAGTTGGGTGGGGTTGATGGCCATGTCTTACTCTGACCAGGCACATACATGCTAACAGATGCCTATTTTATAATTTTTATTTTAAATCCGCACTGTCATTTTCTACAAAGTGGTTATTACTCCCAAGTGAATGTGCTTTTTACCAGATGCAGAAGCAAAGCCCATTTTGTTCAGGATGGTGCTATGATTTAAGCGAGTTTAAAATGAGAAAGTCCATGTGTTCAGAGTACCCCCCCCCCATCACGGTTGGCAAACTTTTTTATTTGCTCTAATGTATTAGGAATGCAGAAGCAGCTGTAAAACATGAAGTGATGGAGGAAGTAGAGTAATGTTAATTTTGTGCTTCACAACCAAAATAATACACGAAAAGGAGGGAAAGGTTGTAAGACCACTGAGTCTGGGGACTAAAATTTCTCAGCTGTATGGGAGGGTGGGGGAAGGCCAAAGGGATTTGGGCCTTTGACATGCATATGTAAACTCATCTGACATATGTATAACCATATAGGTCTACTCTACGCATTCTGAAGTGGTAGCAAGAAGGGATTGCTGCCTATATATATGAAGCTGCCTCATCCTGAGTCAGGCCATTGGTCCATCAAGTGGATTGTCTACACTGAAAATTGAAATTGGAGTTTTTTCCAATCCCACCTGGACATGCTGGCTGAAAAACCAGGGACCTTCTGCACACAAATTATGCATTCTCCCACTGAGCTAATGCTTATCTGGTTTTTTCCTTAAAAAAATATTCTCTGAAACTCGAAATCTTGCACAACAAAGAAGCAGGATAGAATACATGTCTCCCTAGTCTGATATGTTTTTGCTTTCAGATTTTTAGTGTGTGGTGGTGGTCATGTAAAGTATGGGAGCATATAAAAATGGCACACACACACAACTGCAGTCTCAAAAAGTGGTAACAGTGTTCTGCCACCTCATTTCTGCTGCAGGTGTAGACCAGGGCCCAGTGTGAGTTGTCCCAAAATCTAGGTGCTTCTGTGAAATGATGCCATGAGATCTGAAAGACATCTGTATGTGACATTGCTGCAAATCGGTGAGGACAAGATGTGGTTACTCAGTAATGAGGGGGGAGGCTATTCACGTGCTCAGAATACTGTATTATGACTTCACATGCTCCAAAGCTGAGCCATAGTGTGGAAAAAAAAAGGCTGGCTTGGAGCCCTGTCTCAGATTAAGTATAATAGTCACAGGGTCAGTAAAATGTTACAAGCCAGTGTTCCCAAAGTGGGATTTCAGCTTTGGCGTGACAAACTCAGAAGCTCATACGCTAGCTACATAACTGACACTGCTTTCTCCCTGTAAGTGCATTATTTTACAGAGTGACCCTGCAAACACTGCAACTGTTGCCAGTGAAGATGTTTGCCATATCTCCATATTATAGTTTTAACCCAAACGTGTGAAGCATTTTACATTTACACTTTAAAAACTGAAGCAGGAACCCCAAGGCAACTCTTTCCCTCCACACCCAACATTTCAAACCACACTTACTTATTTCTTAGGTGCTATATAGAGACATTAAAGGTAAGCACAACAATATCACTTAAAATGCAATATGTTGGGACTGTTTAATCCTGGATATAGTCAGCCTTTGAACGCTGGCCATTGAAATCTCTTCTTTGCCCATCAAAACATCAAAGAATATTGTTGCATCCAAACTAAGCTGCTCTGTAGTTCCACTGAAATCAACAGAATAAAGACTCTGTGACAGCTAAATTGTCAGAAAGCGTGATGAACAATCTGGATCCAACAGATTTCTCCTCCTTCACTAATCTAGTTCTCTCCCTCTCTGTAGATACTGATTCCTATGTTCAGCCTGCATTTGAGGAGTTAATAAATATAATGGTATAAAAGAGAAGGAACATTTGTGCTCAATATCTTCTTTAGCGTGGGTATTATGTAATAGCCTTGAGGACAGACTTGTATACTTGGCAAAGCACCTTGACACGAGCGGAATGGAGCTGTCTTCTCTGTGTAGTTTGCTGTTTCATTTACAACACTAGGTTTACAAGGCTTATGTTTGTAATGCTGACCTAAACATTTAAAACTCACATAAGACCATTCAAGTGCCCTTTGCTAAAAATATTCACACAGCTGGGAGCAGCAGTTATATGAAGTGCGAAGAATGGGCAACTCATCCCCTGTAAAATAAAATTTTTGCATAATCCTAAAATATGGACCTTTAGGATAAAAGGTAAAGGGACCCTTGACCAATAGGTCCAGTCGTGGCCGACTCTGGGGTTGCGGTGCTCATCTTGCTTTATTGGCCGAGGGAGCCAGCGTACAGCTTCTGGGTCATGTGGCCAGCATGACTAAGCCGCTTCTGGTGAAACCAGAGCAGCGCATGGAAATGACGTTTACCTTCCTGCCGGAGTGGTACCTATTTCTCTATTCGCACTTTGACATGCTTTTGAACTGCTAGGTTGGCAGGAGCAGGGACCGAGCAACGGGAGCTCACCCCGTCACGGGGATTTGAACCACCGACCTTCTGATCAGCAAGTCCTAGGCTCTGTGGTTTAACCCACAGTGTCACCGGCGTCCCTTGTGGACCTTTAGGATACATGTTACCAATTCTAATCACAAATGTATGCTATATGGGGAGACAGACAGCAGAGCATTCCCTTCAGCATCCCTGGTAAAAATGGAGGGCAGGACCCAAATCTGATTATTGAAAATTATTACTGTTATTTGCCCACACTTTACACTAAGGTCCCCGGATAGGTTACAACATCTTGGGGGGGGGATATTTTCAGCCCCCAGAAATGGGTGAGAAATGTTGGGTGGACCTGGAATGTTTTGAATTTGGAAGAGGGAAGGAGAGTCTTATGGGAACGAACAGCAGTGGTTTCCTCTCTCCGCCTAAAAAAATGTATAAAATATATATGTGTTAGTGGCAGCTGAAGAGTTCTTCTCAGCAGTCACCAAGAAAAGCTATGCAAAAAATGCATTTGGACATTTTTTTCAAGAAAGGAAAGCACTGTCACCTGCTGCTAAAATTTCCCACAGAACCGGGGGGGGGGGTAGTCCCACTCCTTGACAATCTACAAATCCCACCCCTCAAGTCTGCCACTTTTTAATATAGTGGTGTGATGGAGTAATTCATTTCAGCCCTAGTACAGTCAGGGGGATTCCAGAGGAGTATTGGTACAGATTATGAAACATTTCAAGGTGCTCCCCGTTTCTATTCTAATGTTCCATGAAAGTAACACATAGGGGAGCAGCTAGAACTCTTTAAGAAAAAGCAATCTGAAACTGACAAGTTTTAAAGGCATTATTAAATGCTTATAAATAAGAGGCTAGGCACAATTAAGTGGAGAGGGGATTCCATAGCTATGGGGCCGCCACAGAGAAGCTCCTGTCTCTCAGGCCTGCAAACTTCATTGATCTTACTTAATGTTGTATTGTCCTCAAGAGGCAAGGAAGAGCAGATATTGCACAGTACATATGACAATGGAATGCTCATATATTCACTTGGGGTTCAGTCTAAACCACTTTATAATGTAGGTAGGATGGCTGTCTTCCATGAAAGAAAACATCCTTGCACATAGAAAACTAATGTGTCACAGAGAGGGCTGGAGGGGGAGAGTGACTCAGATCTCTAGTTGATGTTTTGTGTTCTGAGGAGTTAGTTATATTATAGGAAACAGTATTCTATCAGGGAGCCACCATCTGCAATCTGAAATAGTACAACCTAGACCAACGTTTGCTATTTCAATGGGCCCAAGGATAGTAAAGGTAAAGGTACCCCTGCCCGAGCGGGCCAGTCTTGACAGACTCTGGGGTTTGTGCGCCCATCTCACATCTATTGGCCGGGGGCCAGCGCTGTCCGGAGACACTTCCGGGTCACGTGGCCAGCGTGACAAAGCTGCATCTGGCGAGCCAGCGCAGCACACGGAACGCCGTTTACCTTCCCGCTGGTGAGCGGTACCTATTTATCTACTTGCACCCGGGGGTGCTTTCGAACTGCTAGGTTGGCAGGCGCTGGGACTGAGCAGCGGGAGCGCACCCCGCTGCGGGGATTCGAACTGCCGACCTTTCGATCGGCAAGCCCTAGGCGCTGAGGCTTTAACCCACAGCGCCACCCGCGTCCCCAAGAATTAAAGGGCCCAAGGATAGGACTGCACTAAGTCATGCTGTTTGAAAAATGCAGAGCAATTTGTCCTTGACAATCACTCCATAACCATGGAGAGCAGTCATCCGGGATGAATGGTGCAACCCACCTTAACAAGTGCTTCCAGCTAATGGATGAAGCTAATTTTCTGTGTCCTGAAAGAGACAGGTTAAAAATTAAGAACCAGAACAGCAGGCCTGCGGCTTTATCACACTGAAGTGAAAAAGAATAGCAGTGACACAGGCTATCTCATAGCTGGATATAGAGTGCCTAAACAGTGCAACTACACATGACAAGGAACCAAACCTGTCTCAAAAACAATATATTGAACCAGTGGGCTATTGAATAAATTATCCAAAAAGAGAAGCAGCATATCCACTTTAAATGTGAATTCAATTCTATGAATTCTAAAGTGAGAAAGATTAGCAGCTGTAGCAGAATCACACTTCTGCCAAATTATAAAAAAATTAAAGGTATGAGTATCAAGGACCTTTAAAGCCTCCTGCTGCTACAATTACAGCCCTACTAGACAATTTTCAAAAGACATTTAGTTGGCCTCAAATCTGCTATCAGGCAAGTCAAGACTTCATGCAGCAGATCTGGGGCACAATTAAAGAAGATAAAACTTGTTGGTTCTGTGTGTGGAGTTGGTTAGATTTTCTGTCCCTGGAGTTGAAGCACCTCCTGCTTGGCCCTTTTGGAATGTCACATTCTTTGAATCATAGAATCATAGAATCCTAGAGTTGGAAGAGACCACAAGGGCCATCGAGTCCAACCCCCTGCCAAGCAGGAAACACCATCAGAGCACTCCTGACATATGGTTGTCAAGCCTCTGCTTAAAGACCTCCAAAGTAGGAGACTCCACCACACTCCTTGGCAGCAAATTCCACTGTCGAACAGCTCTTACTGTCAGGAAGTTCTTCCTAATGTTTAGGTGGAATCTTCTTTCTTGTAGTTTGGATCCATTGCTCCGTGTCCGCATCTCTGGAGCAGCAGAAAACAACCTTTCTCCCTCCTCTATGTAACATCCTTTTATATATTTGAACATGGCTATCATATCACCCCTTAACCTCCTCTTCTCCAGGCTAAACATGCCCAGCTCCCTTAGCCGTTCCTCATAAGGCATCGTTTCCAGGCCTTTGACCATTTTGGTTGCCCTCCTCTGGACACGTTCCAGTTTGTCAGTGTCCTTCTTGAACTGTGGTGCCCAGAACTGGACACAGTACTCCAGGTGAGGTCTGACCAGAGCAGAATACAGTGGCACTATTACTTCCCCTGATCTAGATGCTATACTCCTATTGATGCAGCCCAGAATTGCATTGGCTTTTTTAGCTGCCGCGTCACACTGTTGGCTCATGTCAAGTTTGTGGTCAACCAAGACTCCTAGATCCTTTTCACATGTACTGCTCTCAAGCCAGGTGTCACCCATCTTGTATTGGTGCCTCTCATTTTTTTTGCCCAAGTGCATTTCTCCCTGTTAAAATTCATCTTGTTTGTTTTTGCCCAGTTCTCTAATCTGTCAAGGTCGTTTTGAAGTGTGATCCTGTCCTCTGGGGTGTTAACCACCCCTCCCAGTTTGGTGTCATCTGCAAATTTGATCAGGATGCCCTTGAGTCCATCATCCAAGTCATTGATAAAGATGTTGAATAAGACCGGGCCCAAGACAGAACCCTGTGGCACCCCACTAGTCACTCTTCTCCAGGATGAAGAGGAACCATTGATGAGCACCCTTTCGGTTCGGTCAGTCAGCCAGTTACAAATCCACTGAGTGGTGGCATAGTCAAGACCGCATTTTACTAGCTTCTTTACAAGAATATCATGGGGCACCTTGTCGAATGCCTTGCTGAAATCAAGGTAGGCTACATCCACTGCGTTCCCTTCATCTACCAGGCTTGTAATTCTGTCAAAAAACGAGATCCGGTTAGTCTGACATGACTTATTTTTCAGAAATCCATGCTGACTATTGGTGATCACAGCATTCCTTTCTAGGTGCTCACAGACTGTTTGCTTCATGATCTGCTCCAGAATCTTCCCTGGTATTGATGTCAGACTGACTGGGCGGTAATTATTTGGGTCCTCTCTTTTCTCCTTTTTGAAAATAGGGACAACATTTGCCCTCCTCCAGTCTGCCGGGACTTCGCCTGTTCTCCAGGAATTCTCAATTTGAGCTGGAATTTGAATTTGAGCTGGAAGCCTTGCTCTGTCATCTGAAGTGTGCTGCAAGCTGTGGTTGCTCAGTGATGATAGGAAATGCATTCTGCCCATGTTGAGAAACACACTTTTCTGAACTACCGCTGTGTAGTCTGGTATCTAGTTTTCAGCCTAAAAGTTTCTCCTCTTCCCTGCTCCACTGAAACACACATTTAACAGCAGGCATTCTGAACCAGCAGGCCAAGTGAAGTTATATTTTTTCCTCCAAATTCTTCACATCTCTTTGGACCAAACTCTCTTACAATTCAGTGGATCAAAACATGAGTTTGATAGCTTACTCAGCATGATGCCTGTGTCATTTTAGATCGCTTCTCACACTGTGGGCAATATAAATGACATGAATTTGTTAGGACAGTGGTTTTCAGTCTCTGGTCAATGGATCAGGGCCAGCCCACAGACTGCTTGTTGCTGGCAGTAGAGGACTCACAGTTTTTTGCTGCCAGATGGAAACTTCACTTCTCTCTCATTTCTGTATTCTAGTACCAGAGACCAAGCACTCAATATCCTAGCACTGGGAATCTGAACCAGCCTCTATTGATTGGCTGGACTGGAGCAACACGTTTTCTCTCATTAAAGAGGACCACTGCTGTATGGGGAGAGTGTCTAAGATAGGGATGGTTGAATATGTCAATTTCATTTTCTCGTTATTCTACACTTAAGTTCAGAATAATTTTTGCATCAGTTTGTGATTTTTATACCAAAAAAGAGAACTGGCACAAAAGTTCATACACATTTTCCTGTGCCTTTCTCAGCAGACCAATAAGTGAGGGCAGTATTCACTGAGGCCAGGAAGTCTGAAAAACACAGTCATATTTCAATGCCAATGAAGAATCATATCCAGTCCTCGTCCTACTCAGATTAGACCCATTGAAATGAATGAACATGACTACCTTAGCTCAATTAATCTTAGTAAGTCTACTCTAAACTTAGTTGGATACAATCCAAAGTCATTATGGCTGCAACCCTATCCTCCTTTACCTGGGAGAAAGTCCCACTGAACTCAATGGGGATTGCTTCCAAGTAGCCATTATAGGATTGGACTGTTTAAGGCTTACAGAGATAATCAATGGAACTTGGCTGTTCCCCGCCCTCCTTAAATTTCCCCAACCACAAACATAAAACAAAGGGAGATATTTTAATTAAAAATCAATAGAATACTGGAATAGGATACTAACACCTTTTGCCTACCATCATTTTACACTGAGACCTCAATAAAACTCCACGGCTTAACCACCACCATTTAGAGCAATGTTTTTTTGACATTGAATGCACTGGGTTGCAATAATATGGCAATATCCTTGTTGCTCATTTAGAGAAAATGGCTTCTGTCTCAAGCTTTAGTAGCTCTTAATTATGAGGTTAAAAGGTCTCGTCATTTTCCAGTAGTGGGAAACCTTTAATGTTTTGTATGTACACATAAGTGAATGGGGCTGAGTGGTTTTATTAAAAAAAGAGAGGAAAAGTAGCATTTTTCTTAAGAAAAAATAATCTGCGGTGGTTTACAAGGTGCAATCACTTGACTTGTCAACCGACATCCTTTGGAGCATTACTCGCTTGGTGAAAGGGTCAGGATCATTGCCCCAGGTGTTTGGAAGGTGCTTCAAGGTGTGTCAGCATATTCATGTCAATTCTGCACCTCTCTGGCATGGATTGAAAAGTACAGTTTCGAAATCTCCCCGTGACCCATTATCTATGGATCACTGATAAGAGAGAATGCAATTGCTCTTGTCTGTCATATTCATACAAGTTTGCCTCTGTGCAAAGCAATGCAGCTGCATTTCAGTCTTGTATCTGGAGATTCAAAGCAAGGGCAGAAACGTGTGAATTTATTTACAGACTGTGCATTAAGCAGTTTCACTTACATTATGCAATGTTTAGACTAGCTATTGCATAAGTAAGTAAAACAGACTCCAGCTCTAATCCTAAACATATAATTTATTTCTCACATGTGCCTCTGCCCTTTTTCCAGTGAACTCTGGGTGCTGCACACTTCGTTAATTTGTCTTATACTCTCAACACCTCAGGGAAGTAGGTTAACGAGAAAAAGTAATAGTCACGTGCCCAAGGCAATCTAGATTGCTCACAGTGTAGTAGGGATTTCCTAACTTCCTGGTTTCCAGGTTTACCCCTTCCTGGTCTAATGCTTTAACCTAAGGTTGGCCATATGTTGTTGGTTCCAGATGCTGCAGAACTACAACTCCCATCATCCCCCACCATTGGCCATGCTGTCTTAGGCTAATGGGAACTGGAGTCCGATGAATCTGGTGGGTGCCATGTTTGTTATCCCTGCTGTCACCAGTACTGTACACCACACCAGCATCAAATACTTACTTGAAGATCTTATTCAGTGGAATTGGGGCTGAATCACATGACCACCTCTGGCATGGTTACTACCTGTGTATGCTCACGGGTACCATGTGTTAAGATAGTCATGTAACTCCATGCACACAGAATTCTGTGCAAATTGGATTTTTGCACATGCTTACAAGAGCTTTTAAAGTCTTGTTCAACAGCACAGGTGTCAACAGGATTTTCTGGACCCAGCACACTCTATTATACGGATTAGGCCCTGAAACCCACTTGCAAACAAGGACACAAATTTGTTTTGTGCAGTATTCAAATTTATGTCCTCTTCTGCAGGTGGATTGGAGGAGCAAAAGATAAATCAGTGGCAACACATGCAATATATTGCCTGACAGACAGAATGTGAAGCTTTTCCTATAACATGTTAAACTTCTGCCTGCCACATACGTACTGTCGGTGTTAGAGGCATAAGAACCCTGCTTTACCCCAATGCCAACCCTAAACTAAAGTTTAGGTTGCAGTCTTGTGGCTACTTACCTGGGACTAATCCTCATTCAACACAAAGAAACTTACTTCTGGGTAAACATGTTTAACAGTGTACTGTATTAACTATACAGTGAATTCTTAATGAGTGTTTGATCTTTAGCTCCTACCTGGGAACTATTACAGCAGGAAATATGCCTGAGCCTTATTGCAAAGTTTTCATATTTTGCACTTTCTGTTGGAGGGAAAAATTCTTTAACATCCCTCCACAGTTGCTGTATAGCAGTATTTGAAGAAAAAACTTTTATGGAGATCTTGGATGAACTCACCATGAGAAAGAGGTATATTGGTTGTCTTAAAAAAAGGAACTGCAAAGTATGCAGTTTCCAATGGCTAGAAAATAAGACAGAATCAGGAAACATTCACTAAAGGAAAGGTAGGAAAAGACATCTCTTTGGATCCCAGGGATTCCTGCTGGGTAGCTGATGGTTCTCAAACCCTCTGGCAGATTGAGATGATGAGACCAATAGCGGATCCAATGGTCAAGAAGGCGGTTTCTGCACATGCTGTAGAGGGAATTGAGGGGCCAATGGGACTCGTCAACCTGGGAAGATAGCCCATCTAGGAAAAGGAAAACTCTGATCCTAAGCCTCCACTGCCTTGCAGGACATATTTGGGAAAAGAAAAGGCTAAGGAATAAACCCTGCAGAAATCTGGAGCAGAGTTCCTATGATGTTTGGATGGCGCTTTGTTACAGTGTGCCTCCTTCCAGCAATTCCTGCAGCCAAGCTGGTGCCAAACGTCTTGCTCTGCTTTCCTTTGGACCACAAAGCCCAGGACCTCCACACACACTGCCTGGGCTTGTGCTCTGGAGAGGTCACTTTGGTGCTGCGAATGCAGTGGTTTGACTTCACTCCCAAAGGCGCACTCCATTTTCTCTAGAGAAAGATGGACACCAATAACAACTGGTGTCCAAACAACTCACTTATTATTGACAGCTCTGCCTTCACTCATTGGCTAAAAACGCAGACAGGTGACAGCAGTCAGGCTGGCTCATCTCGCAGTAATCACTTAGAATAGTATCTACGTTATACCCGCCTTTCAGCAGCCCTGCTCAATAGGAGCATTAAGAAGGCTTTTCCGTGGGAATTTCTCGGCCACCTCCCTGCGTAGTACCAGGAAATATATTCAGTGCTTACCATGCCAATGGTGTTTGTGTGACCCATCTCTTCTTCCCATGCAGTTAGTTAGGATCTAGCTATTGCTCCAGAGTGCCAACCATCTATGATCATGCTTCACTGCTTCCATTGAGAGATTGAACCACTGATAAGCTGCACTTGTTACAGTAGTGTTGACAAACATCTTCCTTCAGCCCCATGCTAGTTGTGAACAAAATTCAAGCCCACTTTTGATCAACTTGTTTGGTGGCCCCACCTCTTCAAGACTGCTGATATGAGCGTTTTTCTTTTACCCGGCTTTTTTCCACATTTTCCATGAATCTGAAAGGTCTTGTTTTATTTGTTGCTACTCCTTTTGCTGCACACTGCTATTTTGCATTTTGCCTTATAGTGACACATCTTGATTTATTGCTCTTGATTGTCGTCAGGCACCTTGTGCACCTCTGATTGGAATAACAG
Organism: Podarcis vaucheri; assembly: GCF_965113315.1. Lineage (NCBI taxonomy): Eukaryota > Metazoa > Chordata > Lepidosauria > Squamata > Lacertidae > Podarcis > Podarcis vaucheri. The sequence continues at coordinate 70,585,682 of NC_138766.1, forward strand.
CCTCTAGACATGTAAGAAAAATAAAAAGTTGTATAAGGATGAAATGGCAGTAACGGCAGGTAATTGCCTTCAAGCTTCATAACTGGAACACTTCTACTCTGTGGATAAAAAGTCATATCACTGAATACCTTGCTCTTCTGACAGTGCATATAGAAATTCAGGCCACATCTAAGCAAGGTCCATTGAATCACTCAGCTTCTTTGGTCTCTCCACTACAAGGTGCCAAGTTGCCCCCACTCTGGCTGCAATCCTGTGCACACTTACCTGGGAGTAAGCACCACTGATATAGAGCTCCAGTACAACTTTACTGTAGCAACTTTCTAAAACTATCCAATCACTGAACGTCACTTTCGATCCTTCATTTGCATAACTATCTACAGTATCCCCCTGCTGGCCCAGGGTGAAAACTTCAGTACATAACACTTTAGGTGCCAGGTGAAAACATTCCTCTTCTCCGAGATCTTTGGCTATTTAAACAATCGATGGCTTTTTAAAGTGTGTGTGTGTGTGTGAGAGGTATTGTTTTTGTTTGTTACTATGGTATGTATTTTTGCATTTTTATATTGTAAATTGTCCTGTGATCCTTGGAATAAGGGTGGTATAGAAATTTAAACAACAACAATGATGATGCTTACTCTGACAGGCAGCATGTCTCTGTTGTCTTAGGCAACACCTGCAACCGTATCCTTTTAACTGGAGACACATGAAAGGGTGTGCTCTACCACAAAGCAATGGTCTCTCCTCAGCTTAACATAGGGGTTAGAATCCTCATTGTATTTGTTCTACCCGCCCTGCATGGCAATCCTTGCTCTGATCCAGTACGATTCCTCATGGTGGGTGAATGGAGGTGGAACACTCTCAGATATGTTGAGACCTGTGCTTTCAAAGCAATGTGTCTTGTATCAAAGGTGAAGTAGCTGAGGGCTAGACAGCAAACCTGGTGGGCCTCTTCTGTCAAGCCCTTGCTGCAGGTGAATGAAACACGGCCCCGTGCTTCCATTCTCACCTTTTTACCTATTGTTTTTCATCCTATCTCTGCAGATCAGCTTTGATCAAATGTCCTAACATATTATTATAACACCTGCCTCTTCCTCATCTCTTTTTACATCTTTCGCTGTGATTTGCCCCCCGCTCACTAGAATGAAAGTATTTAATTTTTAGCAGATACTAATGAATGCACAGTGTGATTAACAGTGCAATCCTATGTGTGTATACTCAGAAGTAAGTTCCATTGTTTTCAGTGCAGCTTGCTTCCCGGTTAAGTGTTCAATTTACAGGAGGTCAACTTGCAATCCTGCAGATGTTTATCAGGGAATAAACCTCAGTGAAAACAGCAGAAATTACTTCCAAGCATCGGTCATACTGTGCGGAGGCTTTCTCCAGCAAGGATTTTCTTTTCTTTTAAAGCACTTTTAGGGCTGATTTTTATCATCTGAGGTCCATCTCTATGTGCCCTCACCAAGGGAAATGTGAAGGGTGGCAACAAGAGAATGGGCCTTTTCAGTGGTGACTCCCTGCTTAAGAAATGTTCTCCCCAGGGAGGCATGCTTGGTGCCATACTGGCTACTTTTAGAAACAACAACAACAACAACTTTATTATTTGTATCCTGCCCATCTGGGTTTCCCTAGCAACTCTGGGCAGCTTCCAACAGAATATAAAAACACAGTAAAACATCAAACATGAAAAGCTTCCCTTCAGGTGTCTTCTGAGGCAAAAACATTTTTCCAGGCAAAAGCATTCTCTTCAGCCAGGCTTTTGGCCTTTAATATAGAGGATTTTAGATATTATGGTTCCTTTAATATGTAGGATGTGTTAGACAGCCGTTTATGCATTGTTGTAGTTTTTATTTCGTTTTATTTTTATGTTTTATATTATAACTCACTTTGAGTTTCTCTTGGAAAATATGTGACTAATAACTCTATGAAAGAGAAGTAAGCATAGCTGTCAACATTTCCCTTTTCTTGCGAGGAATCCTATTTGGAATAAGGGAATTCCCCTTAAGAAAAGGGAAACGTTGACAGCTATGGAAGTAAATGAGATGGATGCTGGACCACCAGGAACAGGTCTGGACCCCCCGGAAACCCTGAGAACCAATGACATCATAATAACCAACAACTTTTGGGGTTGACTATGCTGCTTCAATTAGAGGAAAGCTTCTGGCAGTCATGTCTGCCATATTTTATTCCCCAGTGGGCTCCTGGGTCCCATTTGGGTCCACTGGCACTCTGAGAAAGGAACATATAGGGGGCAAAGAATCTAGAGCTTTGCTCCACTTGATACAGCAAATCTTTTCTCTAAAGGGCTTTTTAAAAAGGAAAATGAGTTGTGGGGGCCCCCCTTCACCACCATTGCCATCGCCTGATAAACAGGAGGGGAAAGAGAGACACGGGAGACCGACCAGGCAAGTTTTGAGGTGAAGTGAGTTAATGAGCAGGTCAGCTGGGACATCCAGGAATTTGGAGTCAACATGTAGACCACACCCAATTCTATCTCTTTGTTCTATCGGAGCTGAGAGAGGCATGGCTCAGGCTCTTGGAGGCAGTCCTTGGAGGCAGTGATGGGCTGCATGTGGGCCAATAAATTGAAGCTGAATCCTGAAATGACAGAGGTGTCATATTTCCTGAATTCTCAAGTCAGGGAGGTGGGGAGATGGCCTGTCCTGGAAGAATCAGGTCTGCAGATTGGGGGAGGTTCTGGATTCACTGGAGTCTCAGGTGTCCTCGGTGGCTAAGAGTGCCTTTTTCAGCTGTGTCCAGTTTGCCAGTTACAGTCCCTTTTGGACAAAAATGACTTCAAGTGGTTACTGGCTGAGGGTTCTGTTTAGTACAGTACTAGCATAACCTCTGGCTGCATTGGTTGCCAATTAGTTTCTGGAGCCCATATGAGTGTTTGAAGCCCTAAGCATCTGAAAAACCACTTATTTCCCTACAGAACCTTCACAGGTGTTAAGATAGAGAGAGGTGGGCCCTCTTAGTAGTTCCACCACACTCAGAAGCTCAAGGTGTATGGGTGTGTGTGGCCTAGGAGAGGACATAACTGGCAGACATTGCAGACATTGGGCTCTCAAATTTCAGCATTGCCTAATAATAATAATAATAATAATAATAAATTAAAGGTAAAGGTACTCCTGCCCGTACGGGCCAGTCGTGACCGACTCTGGAGTTGTGCGCTCATCTCGCTCTAGAGGCCGGGAGCCAGCGCTGTCCGCAGACACTTCCGGGTCACGTGGCCAGCGTGACTAAGCTGCGCTGGAGAGCCAGCACCAGTGCCACACACGGAAATGCCATTTACCTTCCCACTAGGTAAGCGGTCCCTATTTATCTACTTGCACTTAGCGGTGCTTTCGAACTGCTAGGTGGGCAGGAGCTGGGACCGAACGGCGGGAGCTCACTCCGCCGCGGGGATTCGAATCGCCGACCTTACGATCAGCAAGTTCTAGGCATTGAGGTTTTACCCACAGCACCACCCGCGTCGTAATAATAATAATAATAATAGTAATAATATATTTATACCCCGCCCTCTCCAGCCAAGACCGGGCTCAGGGTGGCTAATACCAGGTATAAAAACAATTGATTAAAATACAACATTAAAATGCAGCCTCATTTCAGTAGAAACTCAAATCAAAAACTTTTTGGGGATGAAAACGTCAAATCTTCACCAAAGCCAGCTATCCAGACTGGTCCTACGTGGGCCAGAAAAAAGTCAGGGAAGTCCCCATTTAGGAGTTCCATCACAGAAGGAGAAAGGAAAAAGGAAAGGGGGAGGGGATCAAGTTGATTCCAAGACAAAGGCCAGGTGGAACAACCCTTGTCTTACAGGCCCTGTGGAAAGAAATCGGATCCTGCAGGGCCCTGGTCTCATGAGGCAGAGCGTTCCACCAGGCCAGAGCCACTGTTGAAAAGGCCCTGGCTCTGGTTGAGGCTAATCTGAATTCCTTAGGTCCCAGGACCTCTAGGGTGTTACTATTTATGGACCTTTAGGTCCTCCGTGGGGCATACAGGGAGAGGCGGTCTCGTAGGTACGAGGGTCCTAGGCCGTGAAGGACTTTAAAGTTCAAAACCAGCACCTTAAATCTGACCTTGTACTCCACTGGGAGCCAGTGCAGCTGGAAAAGCACTGGGTGAATATGCTCCCATGGCAGAGACCCCGTGAGGAGCCTCGCTGCAGCATTCTGCACCCGCTGGAGTTTTAGAGACAGCTTCAAGGGCAGCCCCACGTAGAGTGAATTACAGTAGTCATGCCTGGAGGTGACCGTCGCATGGATCACTGTGGCGAGGTGGGGCGGGAAAGGTAAGGGACCAACTGCAATACTGAAATTACTTTCCCCACCCCGGCTGCCACTTGTGCTCCATTCTACAGCATTGTTTACTGACCCTTGCACTGTGGTGCCCTGTGTGACCACACTAGTCACACTACCCTAAAAGCACTTCTGAGGGTATTCCCTGTGGGAGCCCCTAAATTGTGAGACTCCCTCTGTATGGATGTACATCTGGCACCTTCACGAAACAACTTTTACCTTTGCCTTCCTGCCATTTGCTCTCACAAAATAACCCCTCATTGCCCCCATAGGAGAAGAAATTACGAGGTTTCAGTCAGGTAAGTAGGAAGTTATAAAGGGGGGTGGGGAGAGAGAGAGAGAGAGAAAGGTACACTTTGAATGAACAAGGAAATGGTTAAACAAATCCTTACCTCTACCATTATGAATTCAGCATCCCACAAGTGATTTCAATTTTTATTTTTATTTTTACTTAAAAAACAAATCTTGACAGGAGGAAAAACCACTGAACTGCCCATCACATGAAGTTCAGCCCTACATTTTTAGTTTTTATTGGTATGTTCCATGTGCGTTTGTGTGGAACTTCAATTCCAGATAATCATGATACAAATAAAACATTTCCTCACTGGAGTGAGGAAAATGAGTCAACTGAGATTTGAGGCAGCCTGTCTAACGTTATTTTGATATGCAACAGGCCCAGAGTCCCTGTTTTTATTACCTGCAAAAGACTATCAGAGAAAGCATCAGCTATTCTTACACTTCTGAGGTTTGGCCCGTTCATTTGCTATTCCAGAAAAAGCAGTTAGATTGCAATTTCTCAATCACTACCTTCACAAGATGCTGCTTCAGAGGACTGTGCAGTTTCGTATGGGCTCCATCTTGGAAACATCTACACACACTTTGCTGATGAGACCAAGGAAATACAAAGGAACAATTTGCATGACAAACAGTAGCTAGACAGGTGTACATGGGACCAGGATAAGACCATGTCAAAATTCTAATGCATTTTTAAGAACAGATGGTTGGGCTCCTACCTAAATCATTACAAGATCAAACTAGGCAGAACTTTAGTTCCATATTTGTGCCCTAAAGTGTGTGTGTGTGTGAGAGAGAGAGAGAGATAGAGAGATCTGGATTAGGGGGGACTCTAGTGTATGGCTCTAGTGTATGGCTATGTAGTCCAATCTAGATCACACCTCTTGCACAGAAGAATAAAGGTAAAGGACCCCTGACAGTTAAGTCCAGTCGCAAATGACTCTGGGGTTGCGGCGCTCATCTTGCTTTATTGCCGAGGGAGCTGACGTTTGTCCGCAGACAGTTTTTACGGGTCATGTGGCCAGCATGACTAAGCTGCTTCTGGTGAAACCAGAGCAGCGCACGGAAACGGCGTTTACCTTCCTGCCGGAGTGGTACCTATTTATCTGCTTGCACTTTGACGTGCTTTCGAACTGCTAGGTTGGCAGAAGCTGGGACTGAGCAACGGGAGCTCACGCCATGCGGGGATTCGAACTACCGACCTTCCGATCAGCAAGTCCTAGGCTCAGTGGTTTAGACCACAGTGCCACCCGCGTCCCTTGCACAGAAGAATAAGCTCCTGTTAAAGAGAATGGGGCTTCCCCTCCTCCGTGCTTGCCAGTATTTGAAGTACAGTGGTACCTTGGTTTTTGAACGTAATCCGTTCCGGAAGACTGTTTGACTTCCGAAACATTTGAAAACCGAGGGGCAAAGGGTGGTCTGCAGAAAACTGAAAAAAATAACAGGTGCATTCGAAAACAGAAGCATTTCCTTCTGGGTTTTCTGTATTTGAAAACTGAAACGTTCAGCTTCCGATATGTTTGAAAACTGAGGTACCATTGTATTCTGAACTAATATTAAAGGGGGGCAAAGGATTAAAGTCCCACTACTGACATCCAGATAAGGCATCCTGTGCAGCCAAATTGTGTGTTTTAGAAACCAAACAATCCCTGTAGTTAAGGAGCTAACATTATCAGCTAGTGTAGCCCTTGGCTTCGGGGCCCTGATTTTAAAAATTTTCATGCTGACGAGCACAACTTAATAATTAGATAATAAGGCAGCACACCATGTTGTTATCGTTGGGTATAAGCAACCTTTCATACCCCCGGCCAGTAGAGGGCAGGCTTGAGACTAACAGATAGGGGAAAATAAAAAAATTCCTTCCAGCAGCACCTTAAAGACCAACTAAGTTAGTTCTTGGTATGAGCTTTCGTGTGCATGCACACTTCTTCATGCACACGAAAGCTCATACCAAGAACTAACTTAGTTGGTCTTTAAGGTGCTACTGGAAGGAATTTTTTTATTTTGACTATGGCAGACCAACACGGCTACCTATCTACTTCTAGATAGGGGAAAATACACTGTGGTTTCCCATTAGCTCCGCCGCTTCCTCCCATCTCTCTGCTTGAAGAAACAGCCAAGAAACTCGCTCCCACTTGTAGGCTTAGAATATGAACTCATCCTTGTAAATATGAAGAAACGGTAAGTAAAGAACCTGTTTCCTTCTTTAGTGGGACCTCTATGTGTTTTATTTTACTTTTCTAAGCAGTGCTGGTGAATTAAATAGAATGTGAGATACACTGCCATTTTGGCAGCAGAACAGCTGCCATATCTTATACCTAAAAAAGCGGGGAAAATGGCAGATATGCTCACAGCATCCATGGGAACACAACCAAAGCCCACCAGTCAGGGACTGTGTTGGTGACAACACCTACACATAGTGAGAGCCAATGAACCCGCAAGAGCAAGGGACACGCCCACAAGCCCAAACTACAAAATGACACCACTGCATCACGAATCCATCAACCCCAACAGTATGAGAGCGAGAGAGCCAGTGTGGTGTAGTGGTTAAGAGCGGTGGACTCGTAATCTGGTGAACCGGTTTCACGTCTCTGCTCCTCCACATGCAGCTGCTGGGTGACCTTGGGCCAGTCACACTTCTTTGAAGTCTCTCAGCCCCACTCACCTCACAGAATGTTTGTTGTGGGGAGGAAGGGAAAGGAGAATGTTAGCCGCTTTGAGACGCCTTAGGGTAGTGATAAAGCGGGATATGAAATCCAAACTCCTCCTCCTCCTCCTCTTCTTCTTCTTCTTCTTCTTCTTCTTCTTCTTCTACTACTACTACTACCACCAGCCACAAGCTAGCTACATCTGAAGGCAACCCTGTATCTGGAAATTTTTAATGTCTAATGTTTTACCATTTTTTATGTGCTGTAAGCCTCCCAGAGTGGCTGGGGAGTGGCAGGTGTGCTTCTTCCCTGGGCCAAACCTATCTCACCCACAGCTCCACCCTATTTTAGCTGTGTCACCAGCACATCCTTGCCAGTAGAATCACTATGTTTTTAGAGCGTTCCACCAATGCATCTGTCATGGTGCCCAGGGATAAATGTGATGGCCACCAGATTTTGTTGGACTACAACTCCCATCAGTCCCAACCAACACTGCCAATGAGCAGACATGATTCAGCAACATCTGGAGGCCTCCACACTGCCTGCTCTTGGCATATTTGTGTTCTGTCAGCATAGCGAAAGTTCTGCCAAATCTTAGAGCCCTTTAACCAGCAGAATTTGAGCATAGGACTGTAACCTAATTCATTTATGTGGATTCTGAATATGTCTTATCGCTGATTGCTCATCAAAGAACAGTATAATTTTTCCACAACTATAGCTACTCATGACACCAGAAAATTAATCCTGAGAATATGACACATTTTCACAAAACAAAGTAAAAGCAAATGAATGAATTTATATTTATATTTTTTAACTCTGATGTCTCCTGTGGGTTAAATTATCAGGGCTTGATCTGGCTCCCATTGGAAAGAAAGGCAAAGCTCACATACATTTTCAATGTTTTGCTCATAGAACTATGAACAACTTTGCCTACGGTCTCAGGAAGGCAGGGATTACACATGATTGGAATGCTGTTGTTTATACTTCCACATGAACATAACAGGAATGTGAGGAATGCATGGTTTCATTAATCATGCCCAATCAAACCTATCACTTTTTTAGCATTTTAATTGCAGAATTATTCCAACCACAGAGTTATTTTGTTTTTATCTACTGAGAATACACATTTCTTTTCTAACAGTCTGCCTCTTTTTATTGGCTCTGACCTAAAAGCCTGTCAGTGAAAATAGAAACTACTGTGAGGGTGTGATCCTATGGGATGGATTAGTTTGCTGAGCGGCAGAAGGAAGCTTGGGAAGGCCTTGAGATGCCCAGGTTTTGAAACCACTTAGTCTGCCTGTGGGGCAGCTGTGGGGCAGGAAATGCCTTGCTGTCTAACTAGTGGATATACAGGGTCCAGAATTTGAGTACGCCATGGGCAAGGTGGGGGCAGATGTCCATAGTGGATACATGGCTGTTGGGGGGGTTGAATTCAATGCTAGTACTACCCAGCATAGACCCACTGAAATTCATGACCACGGCTAACTCCGTTCCATTAATTTCAATGAGTCTGTTCTGAGTAGCACTTAGCTACAACCATAGGCAGTACAATACTACTCAGGGAAAGTTTTACAAACAAGGAACAGGGATCCTGTGTCAAAAAGAGAAAACTGAATTGCTGTAATTTGATTGCTGTCATTTGATTCAATTTATACGTCGCCTCTTTCACTACTGTAAGCTGCTCAACACCTTACTAAAATACAGTGGTACCTCAGGTTACATACGCTTCAGGTTACATATGCTTCAGGTTACAGACTCCGCTAACCCAGAAATAGTACCTCCGGTTAAGAACTTTGCTTTCAGGATGAGAACAGAAATCGTGCTCCGGTAGCACAGCAGTAGCAGGAGGCCCCATTAGCTAAAGTGGTGCTTCAGGTTACGAACTGTTTCAGGTTAAGAACGGACCTCTGGAATATATTAAGTACTTAACCCAAGGTACCACTGTAACAGCATTATAAACCCCGCAGTTATCTGAATCCAACATAAAATTGATAAGTGTGGATAAATAACATTGCATGGAACCTGCTGTGATGCTTCCATAGAATTACAGGGGGAAATGTTTCAGGGCAGCTTCTCCTGTTCCTATCAGTGGAGCATATCTTGGGAATTTCCCTCTGGATTGTGTTCCAGAACTTCTTGCCTATATATCTGGGTGCTGAAAATGCACCATTTGCCATATGCTGGACGTCTATCGTCACAGGCAACAGTAACTGTAAATTTGCATTGGCATAATAAATAATGTTATCCTTTACTTTGTTGACTCCAAACTCTCCCCTGCTACACAAGCACATACACACTTTCACACACCTCTGTTAATATCAGATAGGATCCTAGATCAGTTCTTTTTTATCACAATGTGCCTGTTGGGGCCACTTTCCCACCCTTTCCAGTTTGGTGTACAGAGAGGATTTGTCAATGTATGTATATTTTAAAACAGGGGTCAGCAAACTTTTTCAGCAGGGGTCCTTCAGACCTTGTGGGAGGCCGGTCTATATTTTGGGGGGTGGGAAAGAACAAATTCCTATGCCCCACAAATAACTCAGAGATGAATTTTAAATAAAAGAACACATTCTACTCATGTAAATGCACAGTGATTCCCAGACCATCCGTGGGCCGGATTTAGAAGCCAATTGGGCCGGATCCGGCCCCCGGGCCTTAGTTTGCCTACCCATGTTTTAAAATAACAACAACAGTACAGTTTCTTACTTTCATTAAGCTAGGCTTCCTGCTGATGTCATTCTTACATTACAAAGGTCTTAATTTAAACCATGACATAAATGCTTTTCATCAGTTTAATTCTTTCTTCCTTCCCTCCCCCCCCCCTTTTGGTTCTTTGTGCCAAAGTCTTGCATTTTTAAAAATAAAGGGTATGCTGTGTAATAATTGCTGCAGGACAGGCGGCTTTATCCTTAAATATGAAAGACAAATGGGGTGTGACATGCATGTGTTTCAACATGCAGAAGTTATTTCTACAGGACCTCACGTTTTTCCATTCTCTCCCCCCCCCCCCCATAGAATATTCAGCTTCCTTTGAATTTGACCTAATAATAACACTAGATTTCAAGCACAATTCCCAGAAATGATTGGACCGGGAGGTGAAAACTAATTTGCCTTTTGAATTCTCCGTCTCACTGTCACACATACTCACACATGCACCCACTTCCACACAGGTACTTGTGGATTATATTTAATGACAGCCTTTTAAAAGAAGAGATGAGATGTTTCATTACACATACATATTCTGCTTTGTGTGATGCCAATAAAGGCCCTTTGCAGCAATGTCAGGAATAATATAAGTGGTTTCTTTTGTTTTGTTTGATGTATGACAGACATACAGCACTGATTACCGCCTTTCAAAGGTAATATTCCCCAACCCCTACAGAATGGACCCTAATTCAGCTTATGTACTGCAACACTTTATGGATGTTTCCCAGGAGTTTTAGAACTCATGAATATAAATTATGAAATGTACTTTGCGTTAACACCCAGATGAGGACACCATTCAGCACTTTCATTTTAAACCAATCTTTGTTTCTTTTTAGACAAAAAATTGATAGCAGTGGAGTTAGATTTATATTAGACATTGATTTAAAATTTATCTGAGATATTGATTTTGTTTATCCTAATTTATTATATTGTCTTTCTTTTTGTCTGTCTGTGTACACACACATGCAAACATATAATGGTTTTAATCGCTTTTTGTTCTTCTGAATATTAGTGATCTACTGTGTTTCTGTGAATCTTTAACATTTTTAATTGTATTAGTTATTTTATTATCTTAAAAGCTTAAATTACCTTGGGAATGTGTGCATACAAACAGACTCACAATCATAATATGCCAGGGCTTGTCATGACTTTTAGTCTTTGTGAGGGACCTGGCTTTGCCATGCCGTAACTTTCTAAGAATGTGTCTCAGATTGTTTTGTCTCTGTCCTTCCTTCACTACACTGAATTTGGAATCTTGTTGCCTTCTCTTGGAAGCAACCAGGTCTGAAAAGAACAGCAGATTATTAATGCACTTACAAAAACAAATAAGGCAGAATTAAAGCACAGAATACAGATCTGCTGAGAAACAGGCTTTTTTGCGTTATTATTTTTTTAAAAATACAGTTTACAAAAGGGCAAAACTTGCTTCCACCCAACCAACCAAAGGGATGTTAACTCCATTCATTGGTGGGAAGGCGCAGCTTGAACATATATCCCTTTCCTGCCCCATAACACATAGGACTGCCTCTGGGGCCCCATCTGCAGCATACAATTAAAGTGGGATCATACCACTTTAAACAGTAATGGTTTCCCCCAAGGAAACCATTCTGGGAGTTGTTAGGAGACCCTATTCTCCTCATAGAGCTACAAATTCCAGAGTTCTCTGGAAGGAGGGATTGACTGTTAAACCACTGGAAAGTGTAGGGCTGGGCATCCACACCACTCTCAGCACTCTCCACAAACCACAACTCCCATGATTCTCTGTTTAGAGTGCTATGATATTGCTTTTAAAAAATGGTGCAGATGGGGCCTGGGACAGACTGGAGAGGGAACTTTGTTCTTTGTACCTAATCACCAGCCTTTTCCTGCAGAGGAGACGACTGAATGCTTGCCTCAAGACAGAGCAGGATGGGAGACAAGTTGCTTGTGCTTACAGTTCTCTTTGGCAAATAGGGATGATTAGGGCAGCAGTGACTCAGTTGGTTCCATTTAACTCAGAATTGTAGAGTTGGAAGGGGAGCTAAGGATCATCTAGTCCAATGCAATGAATCAATCAATCAATCAATCAATCAATCACAGCTCAATAATCCCAAGGGAGTGTGTTCCACTGTCAAGCAGTTCATACCATCAGAAAGTTCTTCCTGATGTTTAGTTGGAATCTCTTTCTTGTAACTTGAATCCATTGGCTTGGGTCCTACCCTCCAGAGCAGAAGAAAGCAAACTTGCTCCAACCTCCATGTGACAGCCCTTTAGAGATTTGAAGATGGCTATCATATCTCCTCTCAGTCTCCTCTTATCCAGGCTAAACATACCCAACTCCCTCAACCATTCCTCATAAGGCTTGGTTTCCAGACCCTTGATCATCTTGGTTGCCTTCCTCTGCACACCTTCCAGCGCCTCAATGCACATCTTAAACTGCAGTGCCATTAATGGACAGGCAAAGAGAGACAAATGTTTAGCCACGTGGTCTTAGTTTATTGACCACATCAATAAGTCAGCACAGTTATTGCAAACTCCTATAACAAATGTACCCCGTATCTTTATGGAGAGCACTAATTAATGTCAGGGACTGGCAGGGCTCCAAGGAAGGGCCTGAAGAGGCAAGCACTGCGACCACATCCATTTAAGAGAAGTTGCAGGTTGTTTGCATGCGCCCCATCAGATGAGGTTACTTAAGCTTGTGGGTGGGGAGACGTAGTGATGCTGTTGCTCCAACAGTCTAGCTTGGAGTGCAAACCTGGGGACGGAATGCCAGATACTTTGTCGCCCGGAATGTGTGTGCATGTTCTGTGCACCTTTGGAGCTATTGTAAATGCGTGCTTTGCCAATGAAGAAGCAAACTACCGGCTGTTTGTCCTCCCTGGGTTGGGTGGCCTCAGGACAATTAATCAGTGATCCTACTATGTATGTACCTTACTGTTACTTTTTGTAACTGACAGTCGAATAATATGTATGTTACATTTATGGTGTTGCTGCTGAAAAATTTAATACAAGTTAAAAACAAAACAAAACTGTGAAGCCCAGAACTAGAAATAGTACTCCAGTTGGGGTCTGACCAAAGGAGAATAGAGTGATACTATTATTTCTTCTGATCTGGACACCATCTTTCTGCTGATTCAGCGTAGAATTGCAATAGGTTTTTTGCAGCTGCATCACATTGCTGACTCACATTCAGTTTGTGGTCTATTAGGATCCTTTTCACATGTAATGTTGTCAAGCCAGATGTTCCCCATCTTATATTTGTGCATCTGATTATTCCTGCCTAAGGATAGAAGCTTATATTTGTCCCTGCTGAAATTCATTTTCTTAGTTTTGGCTCAGTTCTCCAATCAAGACAGTAGACTGTTCTCCCATCACCCTTGATTTATGATAGTGATCTAATTCATTATTTAAATTGATTTTAACAATAGTGAAATTTCCAGTTTCACCACTTTTGCTTTGAGCAATTTGTATTTGTACTCTTGCTGCTCACCTTAGGAAGAAGCAAAGCATAGAAAAATTCAAATTACTTCCCCCTTTTTAGAAAAAAAAAAGATTCCCTCCACAAAATAAAAGTGGCATCAAAGTCTTCTACCCTGAGGTTTATCTCTTGAGGTTTAAATAGGGTAGGTAGGAACCTGTGTGGAATACTTAACAGGTACTGGAGAGTCTTATGTTTAAGATACAACCTTATCTTGTTCCAGAAAAGGAAACAACTACAATGCTCCTGAATACCACAGATTATTAAGTTTCTAGCTCACTCACAACATAATGAAATCCACATCTCCTATCGCTGGATGGCAAAAGAGGACAACAATTGCCCTAACAGTCACAAGTTGATCTCGTTTGGGCAGATTATTCTTCATGATCTCAGGGATGGCAGTTAGAGGAAAGAAAATTTCAGGAATGCATCCCTATAGTGAATTACTCTTGGGTAGAGCTATTTCACACATTACAACAGTGGCCCTCGGTCTGGGCCTCTTGGGAGTGTAGGACACTTGGATGGGGGCATGAACTTCTAGGAATAGATACAAATGTGGTAGATTGAGCCTTTGTTTGCCCCAGTGCCTAGAGCTGGATGGTTAAATGCCCTTGGCAGAGAACCTACTCTAATCAATGTTGGACTTCAAGGGATGACTACACCTGTGTAGCCCCATCATGCCATGGGAAGAAGAGAAACTTGCAATGTATTCCTGGGCATAATTTTAAGGGGGGTGTCAGAGAGACAGAACCTGTCTTATTCCTTTTCTTATGCCAGTGTTTGTTGGTGCCCCAGTCTGAACACAGCAGCAAGTTGGATTTATTGCCCTTTGCAGATACACACAGCCTCTCAGTATTCAGGTACTCTGTCATGCAGCCAAATCTTTTGTTTATGTCTTGTGGTTATCAGAAAATACATTTCTCGCCTTTATTTTGAGCAAGATTTTCACTCTGTGTTCATTAGATCTTACCACAGATCTCTGGCAGACACTCTTAAGTCACAATAAGATATAGAGAGAGTGTGGCCGGGGGGGGGGGGGGCTGATCCCTGACAGTTAAGTATCTTCTATGAATGCCCTCATAATACTGGCATTCTCATGTTTCAAAGAAGCGCTAATTTTCATGGTTCTTGACAAGCCATCTCTTTAGATCCACTATCACATTCTGATAGGAAGCTACAGGGTGTAATGTCATAAGAGAGATAATAATTCAAAGGCCTTTTCTCCCGTTATGAAGGGAAAGGAAGAAGCCCATAAATCTAAGAAGCAGGCATGTACATGCAAAGTATCTGTAACTGCACCGATGCTTGTGTGATGTCAGCCACTCGACTCATTCAAGTGTAGAAACTATAAGCTCAGTTGAGCAGCATTTGTTTACATTACTGAGGTGCAAGGGAAGGGCTGGAGCCGGTTTTACTCCTCTGTCAAGACCTGAAGAGGCCTAATTTGGTTCGTAATAACAGAAGAGATGTGCGGCATCAGGCTCAAGGACTTACCTAGTCCAGCTCCTATTTCCCACAGTGGCCAGTCAGATGTTTATGGGAAACACAAAGCAAAGCAAATATTTAATAAAAACTAATTAAAAACAAAAGAGATCCCAGCAACTTGCATTTGGAGGCAGGCTGCCTCAGATCCTGGAGGCGGGATATAACCATCATGACTAGTAGACGTTGACGGCCTTATTCTTTATGGGTTTGTTTGATCTCCCTGTAAAGCCATATAATCAGCTGAAGTGTGTCTGCATTCTCAGTGTCTACCCAGTCTCCAGTCTAAGCGATTTGTCTTGAAAACCAGTACACAAAGTTATGCAAATAAAAAAATAAACAAAAACATTCAACAAGTCACTCTGGGTGAAAGGTGCTGTTTCCTGTTTCTATCCAATACTGTAGGCTTAGATTTCTTAGGTGAGGAATTCTGTCTGCAGACCAGAAGATTGACTGTAGTTCTCAAGGAGGTGGAACCCAGGAGAGCTGGTCTGGAGGCAGAGGCTCAAAAGGCCTCTAGACTTCATTGGAGCAAGTGCTGCCATGTGTTGTGGGCTTCTCTGCATGGCAGAACAGGGTACTGGTTATTTATTCTCTGGTCCTGTCTTTGGGTTTGCCTTGGATTCCCCCGGCTCACTCCAGACCTCTGCCCATGACTGAGTCCTGGTAAACACCCAGTAGACTAGCAATACAACTTAGGAGTTCCTTTGTGTCTGACCATTTGCTGAAGAAACATCTGCCTTCATTGGGAGCTCTCCTTGGTCCTGAAAATCCTGACCATGACCTTCTACACGGAAACCACTCCCTACTATCTGATTATTCCAGCTTAAAGGCCTGCTCTCTTGCTGAGTGTCCTGGAGGATGTTATGGGCCAGGAGTTGGCTTCACCCGCAGAGCAGCAGCCTGAAGGAGCAGAGGCAGGAGAACAGTAGGGGGAAAACGCCTCCCACTTCACTTTCCCAGGGCCTTCTGTTGTTCCACAGTCTGAAAAACAGCCACTAGGTTGTTCTACGGTGTCTGGACTGGATCCACCCGTCTGTATATTCTGCCTACTTTTTTATTCTGCTGCTGGTTTCTGTTCACCATTGCTCTATTTGCCTTGCTGAGTCAATGGCACTGAGTCCACGAGAGTCCCTGACTTTTTCACAGCACAGGTTCTGTGCATTCTACATTTCCTAAGAGATTGAACCGTGAACCAGAAAGTCTGTGCCTCAGACCTCGTCTATATCAGGGATTAAGTGGAAGCCTTAGGCAAGCCACTATCTCTGTCACACTTTCCATCAGCAATATGGCAATAATAATAACCTACCTTGTAGGTGTGGTGTAAGGGTTATTGAGAAAACTTATGTGGAACACTCTGAAAATAGCTGCTACCATCATCATCTCATCTACATAATTGTGTTGCAAGCTCTCACATTTATCTAGATTTTTTTTTAAAATTAGTCAATGTGTCTGGAACCCAGTCCTTTAAAATGCCACAAATCCCAGAACCAGAATGCTGAAATAACTAAAATACATTTTGTCAATTAATCAAACTTCCATTTGCTTTCGAAATTTGGAGTTTATTTACGTGAAAGTTTTAGAATATGGTGGAAATGAGGCTTTGTATGTAGCAGAGCAATTTCCACAGTTGTGATGTATTGAAAGTCAGCCCCCAAGTCCTAAGGCGGCATTCTTCAGATACTAAAAATTGCATTTTTAGTATTCTATTGGGGGGGGGATCCTGCAAGTAGAAAACTAGCAGAACAGGGAGTTGGTACAGTAAGAATCTTGCTTTTAGATGGGCTAGTGTTTTTAGGGAGTTTAAAAATAAAAATAAAGAGAAAATTATTCAGAAGTAGCTTCCAATACCTGCAGACTGAAATTAGAGTCCACTATAGCACCAAAGGATGCTACCATCTCTTTCTGCTGGGAATAATGTTGTATTTTCCAACTCATTGAAAACTTTTTTTTAAAAAAGTGGTTTCAGAACCAGAGAGACTTAAGTGGAGAGCCTCAACAAAACATCACAAGTTATTCAGATTCATCAATAGAAGAGAAAACACCAATCTGTGCCTTATTCATGTTAGTTGTGAGAAACTTGTGGGGGGGGGAGGCTTAAAGATCTGTTGCATGCAGAAGCTCAATCCGTCAGTGCTTCTAAACTTTTAAGAAAAACACCACGTACATTTTTAGTGTTAATAATCAGGACTAGAAACTTGCTTTTTAAAAACCTGATGTTCCCCGAATTCTTCAGGAACTGTTTTGTGATATGCCACTTTTAGGGGGCATGTCTGTATGGGAGTGTCCCTCACTAGAAGTTTGGTAATTTACCACAGTGCTTGAAGCATGGGAATGAATCCCTGAGAAAAGTAGGGTAGGCTGTGGCGTGGGGATTAATATGCCAACACTGCTCCTTCCTATTTGTGAATTATGATTAATGTTACTGAAACGGAACAACCCACCCCCATGTGGGGACATGTCACTAGACACTTTGATGTGAAGATACCCTGAGGCTCATCAGTCCTGATTCATAGATGGTTTTCTGTATTCCAAGTTACAATATGCGCATCTGATAAGGCTGTATCTTGGAGATGTTTGTCCCTAACATTGGAAGCTGTCAATACCCAGGGCAAAATAAACAATTTAAAACATGAACAGACTACGGTGTTTAGTAATCATGGAATGTTTCTAGTTCATGCAGGGATTGTCCTCAGGCAATTCAATCATCATAATTGCAGTTTCACATTGTCTTCTGACATATACCTCTCTGTGTACTCCAGAATCTGGGATACTTTATTTTGAATAATCATGGTTGTCTCCTTCAGGGTCTAAAGAAGCAAAAAAAACCCATCAACTACATTCCAAAATAAACTCTCATAAATGAAAAATGACTGCTTGCAGCACTACTTCTCAACATCTTCTTTTTTTTAAGTGTGTACAAAATTTCCTCCTCTTCAGAAGCAGTGAGGCACAAAGCTGATCACCATTAGGCTTATAGTCAATTTTATATTTGGATATTTCCTAGTGTTGCTGAAGTCAATGGGAGATTTCCCATTCAGTGTCACAGAAAGTAGCTTTTCACCATTAATGTGCTGATTTAGCAATTTATTATGACGCACAGGCCAGTTAGTTGCAGCAGGCTGCAGGTAAACAGAGACATTTAAAGATTGGGTTACAGGAGCAGGCATTAGTGTCTGCTTGTCAACACGCTCAACAATTGAAAGCTCCCTGGCAGCCAATAAATTGTTAGGAAAGTGGCCACAGGAAAACTGATGGCTGGGGGCTGCTGCTGACATTATTATTATTTTCCTAGGGAGTAGAGGGAATAAAGCATCCAAAATGTGCAAGCTCCTTTGCTGATTGCATTCAGTTAAACTACAAAATTCTCAAGCACCACAAGGTGTAGTAATGGCTGTCAAGATGGATGGCTTTAAAAGCATAGCTGGCAAGTCTCCCTTATTTGAAGGGACAGTCCCTTATTCCAGCGCCATGTCCCGCTGCTGTCCCTTATTGATGGATATCCCTTAAATGATGTCCCTTAAATTTCAAAGGAAGCAGCTCCTCTCCCTCCCTCCCTGCCGGCCAGGGAGGAGGGAGGCTCCAACTGTGTTGCTTGGCTGTGTTGCTCAACCAATAAGAAGTCTAAGAACGACTGGGGGGTAGAGCTTGCATGCCTTGTGTGTGGCTAGTTAATGCAAGCTGGGGTTTTTTTTGAATGCTGGACGCCATTTTGTTGCACGTGCTGCTGCAAACTTTGCAGTGCAAAGCCAGGCCGGGGAGCCATCTTAAGTTGAGGCTGCATAGGCCTTGTGGTGCATGTGATTCAGATTCTATTCAGTTGAACCTCTGGTTACAAAGTTGGTTGGACAGTGTTCTCGAAGCTACCAGCATGAGTTTGACCAGACTGCGAGAGGACAGGAAGACTGGAGTGCCTGGAACAGGGGAGGCTGCAGGTCCCTTATTTTGGCTGCTGGTCCCTTATTTGCAAGGCTGCTGGTCCCTTATTTTCAAATCTGCAAGTTGACAGCTATGTTTAAAAGAGGATTAGACATGTTCATGGAAGACAAAGATATACGCCATCTGCAGGGTTAAAGGTAGCATGTTTCAGAATACGAGTTGCAGGGGAATAACAGCACCTGTGTCCTGTTTCTGGGTTTCCCCATAGGCATAGGTATGAACTTCCTGACTTGAGTGGACTTTTGGTGTGACTGGGCAGGGCTGTACTTATGGAAGATTAACAGGCTATAGTATATCACTTCAGATACATACCAATAGTTTGAAAAGTACACAGGTAAGCATTGAGTGTTTCCTCCCAATTTATTTTTTACTCACATGTGTGAGACCTCACGTGTATAACTCACGTAGCGAGCAGCCCCCAGCTGACTTTAGAACAGTGTTTCCCAAATGGTGGGTCCTGGTGTGTACCTGGCAATGTGGAACCCCAACTGCATTTCGAGCTGCTTTTCAGACTCTGGACACACATGCTTTGGTCTAGAAAGGATTTTTGAATTATACAAATAGAAAGACTGGAATTGTCCCAGCGCTAGCATCATCCTGGATTCAAACAACTGCACAGCAGTTCCACATGCCCAAGGGGCCCCTGCACTTAGGTCTGGCTGCATGCCAAAGCTTTTTTTTAAACTACTGAGAGAAGTTTCTCAAAAGCAGCTTGTGATAGGGCATGAAAGTCTGTCATTCAAAGAGCAGGGGAGTCAGGAGCCCCACAGGGGATGCCGAAAACCATGGGCGCACCCAAAATCGAAAACAGATCTTTGGCCATACAATGCAGGAATACTAGACCTACATCTTCTGCCCCTTCTATTTTCCTTCTTATCTCACAACTATTCAGTTTTTAGGGCTGATTATCTACTTACTTTTCTTTCTCAGCTCTCTCGTTACTTCTGTTTTTCTGTCGTTCTCATGACTGGGCCAGTGGGCTAGGAAGAGTTGAGTACAGTGGTACCTCGGGTTAAGTACTTAATTCGTTCCGGAGGTCCGTTCTTAACCTGAAACTGTTCTTATCCTGAAGCACCACTTTAGGTAATGGGGCCTCCTGCTGCTGCCGCACCACCGGAGCACGATTTCTCTTCTCATCCTGAAGCAAAGTTCTTAACCCGAGGTATTATTTCTGGGTTAGTGGAGTCTGTAACCTGAAGCGTATGTAACCTGAAGCGTATGTAACCCGAGGTACCACTGTAGCACGATTTCTGTTCTCATCCTGAAGCAAAGTTCTTAACCTGAGGTATTATTTCTGGGTTAGTGGAGTCTGTAACCTGAAGCGTATGTAACCTGAAGCGTATGTAACCTGAGGTACCACTGTAATTCATTCCTTGTTGGCAGTAAGCCTTCTTTTGTATGATATTGCTGAAAAATAAAATAAGATTACAGATATGTGGCCCAGGACCTTAATACCTCAAGGACCACCGTTCCTCACGTAAACCAACCCAGACACTGAATTCATCATCTGAGGGAGATGCAGAGGGAGGTAACACAAGAACAGACCTTTTTAGGGATGGCTTCCTGTTTGTGGAATGAATTCCCCAGGAAATAGCACCTGGCACAAGCACTGCCTGCTTTTAGGCAACAGGCAAAAACATCAGTATTTACTCAGGCTTATGTTTTTTAATTGAGAAGGTGGTTGCATAATGTCAGTGGATTTTGTTATGACCGTCCTTTAAGTGGGGTGGGTAAGAATTGTTCCTTTAAAATATGTTGTTGGAAGAGTACTTTAGTTTTCGTTTATTGTTGTTTTTGTCTGATTTTAATGCCGTCGTTATTTTATTTTTACTATGCGTAAGTCATTTTGAGGCACTTGAGTACAAAAATGCAACTAATAAAAACAAACAATTTGGACTGAGCAACAACAGCACACATACAGTCACAGCAGCTTTTAGCCACAAGTTCATGTGGGTTTGAATAACCCCCCCCCCACAATTCTGTGCCATAAACCTAGAAGTTTGTGCGAATTGGCATTGAAATTATATGTCACACGTACAAGATATCTACAATGTATACTGGAACAGATCAAGATAGAAGCTTCACCGTGATGCTAATTTGCTCATTGCACCCCTGCAATTCCCATTAACCACATCTGCAGATTATAGGTTGCCAGTCTTCTTAGTCATTTTTGTCCCTTCCAAGGGAGTGTCCTTGGCAGATATCATGAATACATACTACCAACACACAAACATGATGGGTGGATCTGTTTACCTTATTATTGAGGACAAACAGATGAGCTTGAATAACAGCCCCAATGCCCAAGACATATTTTTATTTAAAAGTGAAGTGAAACTAAGGAGCTTTGCAATATTTAAAGATGCTAGAAACCTAGGTTTCAACCTTGAGTTTCAGGTTTTGCCAATGAGATCACGTATTGAATAGCATTGAAGCTGAAAGTACAGTAAAATGTTAACAGACAAAGAATGGGTGGGAACTGATTATATACCTACCTACCTACCCACACACACAAAATTATAATATAATGTTGCAGTTTCTGTACAATTGGACTTTGTAGGAAGCAAAAAAGGGACTGACAGCTAAAATGATAAAACTGCAGTATAGGCAGAAGCCACACGTATTTGCAAAGAGAGAGACTTGATAGCTGAGCTGGTTAGAGCGTGGTGCTGATAATGGCAAGTTTGCAGGTTTGATCCCTGTATAGGACAGCTGCATATTCCTGCATTTCAGGGGGTTGGACTAGATGATTCTCAGGGTTCCTTCCAATTCTATGATTCTATGAACTTCTTTTTTTTTTGCAGTTATGGAATATATTTTTTAATAATAATTTTTAGTAATTTTAACATATAAATTATAATACATACCACAAAACTTCATCACTTAAATAATTTTTTTTTTTTGGACTTCCATCAGCACCTCTGATGATCTACCGTTTTGACCACTTCTTATGCATTTCTTAACTTCATATTGCCTTTATTTTGATTAATGATTCTATGAACTTCTAGTGGTATCTGTTCCCTGGTAGGCTATTGAATAAACTCAGTACTTGGTTATGGAGTTACATTCTCTGCTGATGCTCTTAGGCCTTCATTCAATCAAAATATTCAGAAGTGTCGGAGAAAATCTTGAGCTTCAAGGAGTACCAAAATTACTGGGGAGCTGGAGCAACTGCCCTGTGAGGAAAGGCTGCAACACTTGAGACTTTTTAGTTTAGAAAAAAGGTGAGTTTTGGAAGGACATGATAGAGGTATGCAAAATTACACATGGTATGGTGAAAGTGGTTTAAAAGTTTTTCTTCCTCTCTTATAACACTGGAACTTGGGGTCTTCCAACATTCAGCTTCATTGAATGATTCACTAGTCTTCTTCACCCCTAATCTTTAGCACTTCTGAGAAGATATACATGCACTTGGGCTGTTAGTACCTCTTTTTGTCTGTCCTGAATCATCCAATGAAGTCCCATTGGGTTGAATGGGCTTACTCCAAGGTAAATTCATATAAGTTTGCAGCATAAATGATTCAAATATGTCTCATTTACAAAATCTAGCGTACCTATATCTATAAAAATATATATGCTTGGCAGTGTATTCAGACAGCTTAAGCAGAAGAAAGAATAATAATAATTTTGTGTTATATTTGTTCATCACTATTTATGAAGCATCTCAAAGTGAGTTACAAGACAATTAAAATACAGTACAACATGCAATTGTTCCTTATCAAAACTTGCACTAAGTATGGAAGTAAAATCCAGACCCAATTTGAGACACATGGCTCTACACCTGCCAGAGTTTGCACAGAGGGCAGTGACTGCCCTCGTTCCTTGTGTCCTTCCGCCTAATGAGACTGATGCTGGTTCCTAGTTCTCAGTTCCTTATTCAACACGAGCTGCATAAGCTGCCTGAATAGGAAACTCAAGCTTCCTCAACTTTGCATCTCAAAATCCTTGGGGACATACCAAATTGTATATCCCTATTTCTGGAGACAGTCCCCTTAAAGAATTCCCAGCATTATTTTTTAGCTTTTATATGTCCAAGCCACTGAAGGGTTTGTGCCACAAATCCAGCTTCAACATCATCCCATCCTAGCACCTTTATTATAACTGTTTGGGTGAGTCTCCCTCCTTCCATGCCACCACTGCAGTTTTACAGCTCTGGGCTGTGAAAGGTGCCTGCTCTGTGCCTAATGTCAAGATGACAAAGTTAACTCTCCAGTTCCTTGGGGGTGAGGGGAGCTTTGGTTCTGCATAAATCAACCTGCCCCCCTGTGTGTCTGCATGCGCTTCCTGTTCATCTGGGGAAACTGTGCATTTCCCAGCCTTGGGGTTTACTTGCGCTGCCTTTGACAAGCTCTTTCAGCAGTCTTGTGGTTCTGTTTTCTGACCTGTTCAGTGGGAACAATGGAATGCTCTTGCGATGAATTTGTGATGTTTGTGCGGCTCTCCTGGGAATGCATTGTCAAGCATGGCACAGGGCGGCATTTAGGTCTTTTTACCTCATCATTATTTGCCTGAAATCAAATAATATTGGCAAGGAAACAAAGAAACAGATTGGGCGGGGTGAAGACAGTGCAGCGATTTGCTTTTCACAAACCAGAGAAGCTCTTGAGAAGCCCTTGTAATTTCTCTCTCTCATCATTCATTCATTCAGCCTGCCTCTTAAAGTCAAGCGCCACCATTCCATACCTGTATTTACACTTCTCAAGTATCCTTTACCCTCAGCTTTTCATCACTTTACAACATTATGTAAGATGGAACAGTGAGTACTCATTTCTCTTATTAGGGAAGGACATCATACTCAAGTGTTACAGGCATAATTGCAAAGCTCTTATAAATCATGGACTGTCACTGAATCTTAGCCTCCCATGGTGCCATATCCCTTTTGTGTGCTTGTTACTTTAGTGCCTTCTTCTGTGTTTGAAAACTAAAAGGCTCTCTTTGCTCTTCTTTTCCACATTAACGAAATGCCTTTCTCCCATTTGTACAACACAACGGCATTGCTGACAGCTGTGAACCCGTCCTGATCCACACCCACACACTTGTCAATCAGGCGTAATATTGCAAAAAAGGAAAAAAGCTTGTGTTGCAACATTAATCAACATTAATCAATGGCTAATGTAGTCATGGTATGACGTTAATGTTATAATAGATTTACTTTGAATTTGCTTTGATTAAGCAGCAGCTACAAGCTGAACACAAAGTATGTTGCCACTCCTGTTTGATATGCTGTAGAAACGGGGCTTCGAATAGGATCTATCTTGACTAGACAACATAAGAAGAGTGTGCTGGATCAGGCCAGTGGCCCATCTAGTCCAGCAGCCTTTTCTCACAGTGGCCAATCAGATGCCTATGGGAAGACCAAAAACAGGACTTGTGTACAAAGGCACTTTCCCCACATGTGATTCACTGTAAGTGTTACTGAGGGGCATAGTTTTGAGATACCTTCTGGTTCTCTAAGCCAGAGGTAGACATCTTGGTGCCCTCTAGATGTTTTGGACTCCATCTCTCATTAGGTCCAGGCAGCATGGCCAATGATCAGGGAAGAATTGGAGCCCATGACATCTGTTCTAAGCTGTCATTTCACACCCATCCCCATCTTCCTTTGCATTTACACAATATGCACCATAGCAGACATCTTTCCCCTTTGCTGTTGGACATTCCAGTGCCATGCCAGGCTATGCCTGGTCATTTGCTACCAGTGTTTTAAATTTCTGCCGAACTGGGGACTTGGCACAGCCCTCCATCATGCAGTAAAGGAGCAGCTGAAGTTTTAAATAAGCTTGGTTTTAAGCTTCACTTTTTTGGTTTTAAGTATCTCTCACAAATACAGGCATGGAAATGTACAGCAATTGATTGATTGGGATGAAGAAGGAACAGATTTATAATCTATCTCCTAGCCCAGTGCGGATATGTATACATCATGAGTTTGAGATAAAGAGGTTTCAGAAGAAGCTGGCATATTTCCCTAACACAGCTAGGGAGATGCATATCCAACGTTTGGATTTTGTGGATTTTTTAGTGTGTACATAACTGTTAGATTGCATAATGATTTTATTCAAGGCAATTAGCTTTTAACATTCCTAAAAATAGAAGCAGAACTATAAAATATGCAACCTTACGAAGGTAGAATGCTTTACCTGGACAATTCATAATGCAGGTATGTCTTTGGAGGACTGAACCCGATGAAGGAAAAGGCATACTAGACAAATGCACTTTACTTAAAAAACAGTATTTTGTTTTAGCTTTTAAAAAAGTCATCTTAATTAAGCATAGCTCAGAGATAGTTAAGCTTGTTAACAGGAAGAAAATATGAAATAACTGGGAACTCCCAAGTTGAACTGTATACCACTGTCACCTGTATGATAACTTCATGTACGGTATTCACACCTCAATATCTTTGCACAATATTATTGCATTCCTGGCACAGATAATACATGGTTTTTAGGATATATATTATAAATTGATTCAAGATAAACTCAGCCTATGGACAAGGACTGATAGAGTGTGTGTGTGTGTGTATTACATTTCTTACTAGTCAAAGTTGAGTAATCTCATGCCTTTGTAAAATGCTATCTTCACTTCACTTAGATCTTCTTTAGTAGGCCATCCGTCAATCGTAGAACAACAGGGTTCCAACTAAACTTTTTTTTTTTTTTTACCAACAACACTCTTATGTCAACGCACCACTGAATTCTGTGTTCATTAGTGACTTCATCTTGTGGAAACAGGAAGTAAAGGAAATAATAATCATAAGTACTTCCCCTTTTCATGCGGCAGTCCTTCCTTCCTTCCTTCCTTCCTTCCTTCCTTCCTTCCTTCCTTCATGGCACTTGCCGCTTTTACCTTTCCTCTTAGTGAAATTGACAACCTGCTTCAAGGTACTGCCTCAATCTGTTTTCCATCATTAGAATATATTCGTATGAGGAACTTGCAGGAGAACTGTACAAAAGGGGAAATGTTATGCAGGTAACTTGCAACTTCAACACATTAAACTTGTGTGTATTCAGCTTCACATGCATGGCAAGATATTTTTTAACTATTAAAAAGAGGGTGGAAAGGGAGGGGGCAGACCCCTGGGGGGGGACTTTGGCAACCCCACCCGCCATTACACCCAATGTGTTTTGACTATATGCAATTTTGGGTTTATGTGCTATCTCCAGAACATAATCTCCTGCATACACTAAGAGTCACCTGTATGCAGAATCGCAGAGTGATTCTGCAAAGACCAAAATGTGGTAAAGCCATACTTTCAAGTTATCATCTGGATAAGCTGCCAAGGTTGATAGTACTAGGCCAGATGAAACACTGATTTTTTCAGTATGACAGCCTATAACATCTGGTTATCAGTATATATTTTAGCTACTGCACATTGGTGTGGACCAATGTTTGCTGGCATAACATCTGAGCGAGTCCTGGAAATGGGGAATGGTGTCACAGTGGATGTTGTTGGACTCAAACTCCCATGAGCTTCAGACAGCAAATCCAATGGTCAGGGAGAATGGGTTTGTAGATCAACAATATTTGAAGGGCCACGTTCCCCATTTCTGCTTTAAGCACAATACAGCCTATGCAGTAAGTGGCATCTTGCACGTGCAAAACTATATTAATGGGGTTTAATGCAATAGAAACAGCTGTATGGAACTTTACCTCCATTCTAACATGGGCAGCGATTTGTCTTCTCCTTTTTGTTTGTTTCGTTGTCTTTTGCTTGGTTGGTACTCTCTTTTTCTCCCCCCCCCCGTAGTTCATATTTATGGCACATAAAGTGGATTGCTTAAAACGCTTACAAGAGCAAGTCAGGCAACAGTTTAACCTTTGACAAAGGGAGCATTTTTAGATTTAACTGAAAGCACTTAGTTAAGAAAAATCTGTTTCCACTTTGCTGATGAGATATTTTTAAACAAATGGCAGGTTACAGCTACATGTGGCAAAGCTATGGTTTTTCTAAAAGCCTGAACTTCCATTCTTTATTCCTAAGAAGTCCAGGGATGTAATCAGAGTCATATGACCAAGGGTACAGATTACACTTCCAAACAAGTTCAGAAATGGTACTTCATCACAATGCATGCCTTACAAGCCCATTAAGTGTCCTCTGATTCTTTCCCAGTGAGACTATGAATGCAATCCTATGCATACCTAAACAGAAGTATATTCCATTAAGTTCAACAAGACTTTTGCCCAGGTACGTTAAGTGTGCCTAAGGCAGCAATCCTGTACCCACTTACATGGAAGACAGCACCACTGAACTCAATTTGGACTTTTGAGTAGACATTAACAAGATTGGGCTATAACTCTCATAAGATTGAGTCATAATGCAGTCTTAATATACTAATATAAAACCCTGCATGGTGGATTATATGTATGTTTGATGTAGGTATTCTTGTAAACCTGTTGAAAAGCCAAGAAAATAAAGATATTACCTGTCAAACAGGTCAGATCTGGAGAATGCAGCACATCCAATTTGCATGTCCAGATCACTCTCAAAACTGGAGAAACAGAAGTAACTCATTGTTTCAGCTAGCTATGTTACATCTGAGTTAAGGCACAGGTTTTCCTGGGTATGAAGGCTTCTGGGATTTTTATTTCTTACTCACCATTGTTGTTTTTTAGAGATACAGCACTGCTATAACATAGATGTCTTCAGAATTTTTATCCACATTGTTCTAAATGCCTGTGCAGTTTCTGCTCTACATAAGAATGCAGTCAGATTTGGCATTTGGAAGGCATATGTTCCAGGTTATTTGAGAAGCACCAGCTTACTCCATTGGAAGACAACATGGCCACCACCCTGGTTAAACCAACATGCTCTGGCATATCTGCCTTGTAGGAAGTGTGTGGGGGGGAGGAGGGTTATTTTGTATTTTTATCTTGCATTTTTATGCTGTGAACTGCCCTGAGATTTTTGGATCGTGATAATAATAGTAATAACAGAAGCATTATTTACAGTGGTGCTGTAAGGGGATAGCTGGGGTGGGGGGTGCTGAGCCATGGGTCTCTTGCAGTGGGTCCCAAAACTACTGCAGGAGATTGGCTTTCTCACATTGTCCCAGTCCATGGATTTTCCTTGTAAAATCCAACTACAGTGGTACCTCGGGTTAAGAACTTAATTCGTTCTGGAGGTCTGTTCTTAACCTGAAACTGTTCTTAACCTGAGGTACCGTTTTAGCTAATGGGGCCTCCCGCTGCCGCCGCATGATTTCTGTACTTATCCTGAAGCAAAGTTCTTAACCTGAGGTACTATTTCTGGGTTAGCGGAGTCTGTAACCTGAAGCGTCTGTAACCTGAAGCGTCCGTAACCCGAGGTACCACTGTAGACATGGAAACCCCCCCCCCCAGTGCTGTGTTGCTGATGTTGTTTTTAACTTGCAATGATCTTTCAATGAATATGACTTATACTGAGGGAAAACATTACATCAGAATCTATTCTGAGCTGCTGATTCCCTTTGAAACATATCATCTTTGTGTCCCCATTTGCACATGCAGCAAAAGCAGCTGAAGACGCATCTCTTAACACAGAAATGTTTCAAAAGATGCTGGGAGGGGAATGGAAGGAAAATCTGTGTTACTGTCATGCTAAGCTGGAGTGTGCAACAAATGGTCCCATCCTTATTGGTATTTGGGATTCAGAACAGGCAGAGCCAGCTGTTTAGGAGTGTTGACTTTTTGAGTGTTAAAAGACACATTATGCCTTCTTCTGTGACCTCCTCTCAAAATTGTTCTTACTGTTCTTAATATATCCAATCCGATAGCGCTTAGGGAATTTGAAGAAACTATTTTACTGCTTTGCATCATCAAGCAAAAATGTATTACAATGCAATCCAGTGTGTGCCTATGCAGAAGTAAACTTCTAGGTGTGTGTTTATTTATTTAAAATTTTTTTTAATTAAAAAAACACATTTCTAAACTGCACCTTCATCCAAAACATGGATTCCGATACAGTAGCAAATGTAGCAATGCATTTTTTTTAAAAAAAAACCAAAACAATATATCTGAGAAATAATAGGATGTACAGAATTGCAACTTTAGTTTAATTGTTGTGGAATCTTTATTTCGGATGCTGACAAGAACTAGAAAAAAGGTACTGGGCATGAAGTTACAGAATTAAGTGGTATATAAATGATTAAAGCAAAACAAGTAAAAATATGGGAAGTTCTGGCCTTCACGTTCAAGCCTCTGCCTGCCGTGCAGCTCACTGCCTTGCAATTGGATTTCAGCCCAACCTGCCTCAAACGGTTGCTTTTGCGATGAGAAAATGAGATAAATATGACAAAGTGCTTTAAAAGGATTATAGAAGCAATTAATAATAATCCCCCCAAAGTTAGATTAGATTCACAAACCTGTAGAGCAA
Source organism: Podarcis vaucheri (assembly GCF_965113315.1). Taxonomy (NCBI): domain Eukaryota; kingdom Metazoa; phylum Chordata; class Lepidosauria; order Squamata; family Lacertidae; genus Podarcis; species Podarcis vaucheri. Next base: position 70,614,851 of record NC_138766.1, read on the forward strand.
TTCTATGAATGTTTTCTCAAAAAGTAAGCAGAAGTAATTCACTTCAGTTAAACAATACACTGTAAACCAGACATAAAACATGCACTGAATTCTTCATACTCTTAAGGTGAGGATTGGGGCAGCGGGGTGGGGGTTCTGCTGCCAAGAACGCTGGTGACAATGACAGCCGCTTGTCATTTGGATGGTGGCAGAAGTCACCTGCCTTTTCACAAGAGCTAAATGTTACTAGGAAAATAACCTGGGGGATGTGGTAAACCAGACTTTTCTGCGTAAATTTAAAACTGAAGACCATTAAACAAATGCATATTCAAACTAGCAGAAAACGGAGTCTGTGGTGTCTGGTGGTGTAGAATTGTGTTGTTCTCTTTTAACAGGAAATTGTCTGTTTAAATAATGAAGAGTAAACCTGGATTGAAGAAAATCTAGATTTCCTGTTCAATGCCACTGATTTTATTTTTATTTTTTTAAATGATATTTATTAAGGGTTTTAGAATTACAGGAAAAAAACAAAAAAGAAAAGAAAAGAGAGAAAACAAAATAAAAACAAACCACAATCAAACAATACAAATTGATCAAAATCAAAAAATAACACAACACAATCAAAAGACAAAAATAAGCCACAAACATTTAAAAACAAATCCAATATTCTCAAATCCTTAACTGTCATTACCTTCTTTCTTTGACCTCCTCACTCCTCCCTTTTTTTGTATCCTAGTTGTTAATTGTCACAGCAAATCCTTTCCATTTTTCATAATATTCTGTCATTACATTACCTTAGTCTATTTTAACCTTATCTTACTATAAAAGACCCTAAAACTTAAAACTTAGATCTTATTTGTACCAATTTCTCATAACCACAATATTCTTACATAATTCTTTTAACATTTTTGCTAAAGCCAAATCATTTCGTTCCAACATTTTTCTAACATTCATCAATTTTATAAAACAATCCTAAAAAAAAAAAAAAAATTCTTCCAATCTTCTCCAGCGTCTATTCCTCCTGGTCCCGGGTTTTGTCAGTCCTTTCTATCCCATCAATCTAGCCCATTAACCTGGTAATCTTATATCCGAGGCCCTTAAGTCTCTTCCATGTCCCTTCCGCGGCTCTTCTTCATATTTATACCTGTACTTTACTTTATCTCCTGCTCCTTTCATTCGTGGGAACTCCAACTTGACAATGTTTTTGACCCTTCTCTACAAGTCAGTCCCTTTTCCATATTCCACACTAAACTCCATGTGGTATTTAAAAACATGTTTCAGAGTCCCTCCAGAATTAAGAGCCCCCACAACCCCAAACATCTCACGGCCCATTGCCAGACTTGAAAAGTCCAAACATCCCTGCATAGAGGGGTCTATCCAACCCCCCATTTCCAAACCAAACCAAACCAAACTTTATCTTTCCAAATCTGGTTTTTTCCAAGTTCATTTGTCAGATCCAAAAACTCATGTTCCTGCTGGGCCACAGCTCCCTTCATCTCTGGCGCCCGGGGTTCAGCAACATCCTCTTCCCAATGCCACTGATTTTAAAATGGTTTAAATAAAAATTACAGATTGTAGCCAAGTAAATTTTACTCAGAGTGCACTTATTGAAATCAATTAATCTAATGTACTCCTTCATTGTCTCCTGAGGTGGACGGATGTCAATAACAACAAGTAAGTCATGTCCAGTGATTTCAAGGGGCCCACTTTGAGTAGGACTAACGCTAGATACAGCCGTGTATTCCTCCACATTAACCTATATATTGGTCCTCATGACGCTTACATTAATGCAACTACAGCTATTAAAGCTTCAAAAATAACCAAATTTAAAAAGGATATTAACACATCAGACCAGCAAAAACAAACAAACAAAAGAGGAAGAAGAAGAAGAAAAAAGAACAAAAGAAAGAAAGAAAGAAAGAAAGAAAGAAAGAAAGAAAGAAAGAAAGAAAGTGGGGGGAGGGAAGAGGGGGAAAAGCTCTACTAAACAGAACTATCTTTGCCCAAGAATTGACCAAGCTGGTCTCCCTTGGCATGGAATTCCACAAAGAAGTTTCTACAACTTGAGGGGCCTTGCCACCAAACATATACTGTACCTTACATTCAAAAAGTCCTAGCAACTCCAAGTAAGGCTGAGCCTAGGAAAGACTCTCTGAGACCCTTGGAGAGCTGTTGCCGGTCAGTGTGGGCAGCACAACACCTGATGAACCATGCTCTGACTAAGGCAGCCTCCTATGTTCTTAACTGACTTAGAGACAGTTCGCATTCTACTGTTTTTCCTAATGTAAGAAGTCATTGGCTGTGTGCATGTGGTCACAGGGAGAAATGTTAACTGTGATACAGGGAGAACGTGGATGCAGTCAATACTTTTATCCAGCTGCATTGATCACAGGAAAATGCTACTGGCTGTGTTCATGCAGATCAAAGACCATCTAGCTGTGAGACCTGCTGCCTGTTTTCAGTCCGACTCATCTTCCGCCTGGCCTGGAAGGGCCCTCACTGACTCCAGCTATGAAGTCTCCTCCTGCTGCTGAAGGTCCTTAAGGACGATCTAGCCGCCAACCCTTCAAGATCTGGTCCCTGCTCTGTGGCTCATTTCCTTCCAACCTAGCCAGGTGGGGCCCCGATTTGATGGAGGGGTTGTTGCTTGAGGCAATGTTTACTTTTGTTTTAAGGTTTATGGTTTTTGTTGCTCTTTAGATTTCATTTTTGTATTTCTGTTATTGCGTCCTTGTATGAATGAACAGTGGATTGTTTCATTGTGTGACAGCTCCGTCAATAGAACATGAGACTCTTAATCTCAAGGTTGTGGGTTTGAGCCCCACACCGGTCAAAAGATTCCTGCATTGCATGGGATTGGACTAGATGATCCTCACCGCCCCTTCCAACTCTACAATTATATGATTCTATGATCTTGGTGCACATTTGTTAACATGAGACTGATTTGTAACGGTTAGTGAATTATCTTGAAATATTGCTAGGTTTTATTATGTAGCTTTTCTAATGATGTGAACTGCTTTGAGCATGTTTTACCCTGGAAAAGTAATATACAGTACACTGGTGGTAGTGATGTGTTGTTGCTTTTAGTGATGATTTGCTCATACATATAAAAAATGTCACGAGACACTGGAGTTTCTGCTGCAGTTAGTCTCATGCTGTATCATCCAATGCCACTTGACATGAAGACATATTAAGGTTCATGTTTGGCTTAAGATTAAAATCTGCTGATACTGGTATCCAGTACACAGCACTCTCTTCCCAGTCTACTATAGACCTTACGTAATCCTATCTTCAGGTAAGCAGAAATCAGCAAATAATTAGCATAAATATTCCCAACTTTGTAACACACAGAGACCTGTGTCCCTTTCACGGGATTTCCTTACCTCTACACACAACAAATAAAAACTAACTCGAAGCACTGTTGTGATATTACAACAGGTTATATACACATATATATATCAACCAAAAACTTAACTTTCCATCCAGGACAGAAGCAATGAAAGCAAGCAGACATCTTACTTGCTACCAGTGTTAAACAAGAGCAAGTCCCCAGCTGCCACACTGCATTGTATGGGGATATTTTTGGAGTTTGTTTTGTATGGGAACCCAGGTTTTATAGCCAGATTTCCTGGCAGCACGCTGTGCAGGTTGCATGTGAAATCTGATTGAGGTGAGTGAATTAATGTGGTGGCGGTTTGGAATGTCGTCCAGCTGCCAGTTAGAATTATGTTTGTTTGCCTTTGGCATAAGTGTGAACGGAGCAGCCATACATTTCAGAAGTGTGAGCGTACATTTTTACATCTCACACTAATGAATACATTTTTTTGTATCCTTCTCACTTGGGAGAGTGCATTTGTGGCTGTTGTTTACCACTTGTGTGGTACAGGGTGGGGGGACTTTGACCTCAGATTTAATGTGGCAAATACAGCACTAGATAGATGAACAAACTTAATTATGTCTGCAATTAAAAACATAAACGAGGCCATAAGATTTAGGGCAAATTTTGGATGGCTGAAAGGCAGTGTTATAAGAATAACAAATCTTTAGAGACAAAGTTATTGAAAGATTTATTTATTTATTTAGCGCAAAAAATGTATTTTCTTTAGAGGGATTTTAAAAAATAAAATAAAAAATCACCAGTTTCACATGCACACCCTATGTCTCATCCTCATGCACAACCACTTTTATCAACAAGCTGATGGTAATACAATTTACAGCGTGTTTTTCATGTGGAAGGTACTATATAAAATTAAATTGCTTTTGCTGCTGATATGGCCAGAATTCCCCCCCCCCCCACCAAAGCTGTCAATAACTGACACTAAACCAATAAGTTACAAAGTACACTGCAATAGTGTCAGACACCATTGGCTTCGCTCTTTATCCTAGATAAACTATTTTCTTTCTTTCTTTAAACAGATTGGAGGGTCAGTAGGAGAGATTACATTTATATACGGTGTAACCCATTTTTATCACCTTCTAATTAATGCATACAAAATCCCCTCTTTTTATGTGTTTTGTTGACATGATTTTTCTAATATAATGTAGATGTGTCTGCCTGGCCCTGTCTAAATAACTTCAGGACATGAACTTGGGGATTTGAATATGTAACTCACTTTCACAACAGCTGACACGCCAAATTGTGTAATAACAATTACAATTGGAAATAAACTCTCTTTGCTTACAGTTCTTTACGTTGAGCAATTATATGCAGTGTTTTCTTTATTTCTTTTTAATCAGGATATTTCCTGTGCACCGAGTGTCAAATACTTGTAATCTAATCAGTTGTGAAGGACACATTAATACGTAAATCAGCAGGAGAGGATCATGCCCTGGCCTTCATACATTTTGATTTTAGAGAATGTACAAATCTTCAGATATTACGTAGGGCACATGTGTTTTGGTACTCAGACTTGTAGTACAAGACTATAAAATGTATAAAGTCCCGTTCAGACTGTTGCAGTATGAATGCTTTCCAAGATGAAAAGAGGGTTTGCAGTGGTAAAATATACTGCATTCAGTTTAAAACAAAATGTGTTCAGTACCTACTAGAAGAATGGGTAAATCAATCACAACAGATATAAACAGAGGCAATTCTGACAAACATGTTCTATAAAATATGTACAAAGTTCATTGCTTCGCCGATGTAACTATAGTCCTGCAATTTTTGGCACTTTACCCATCATTCTGTTTTCATACACAGAATAAGGGGGGAAAATATCTCCAGATATTTGTCTGTCTTTGACCCCCCCCCCCATCTATTTTGGACCAAATGTGGACTGTTGACCTATGAAAGAAAGCTAAAGTTGCTTTAATATGAAAATAGGGACATTTGATTGATTTGGAACAGAATGTCTTCATTTTCATGCAGTGTTGGAGAGTATGTGATTGAGTGATAGCCAAGAGGTATATTTGCAGATCCTGTTAATTCACAGGCCTGTGAAAACACAATTTAAGGACCGTAGGATCACATGATAATAGATTCATCTTCCCACAATGAGCTCGATCCAAGTCCCAGGTATGAAAGCACTTGGAACTGAGGTTCGAAATCAGAATGCAATGTTTCCAAAAATTCGTAGTATATGGAACTGGTACTGAGATTTGATAGGTAAATCTCAAAATGCTAACACTGTGGATTCCATTTTCCCCCTTTTCATTCAAGAACATTGTGATTATAGTGTGTCTCATGAACATGGGAACTCCTCCTACATATCCTTTCTTTAAATTTAAACTTAGACGAATCCACCTCTCCTTGAGTACTTCCTTGTTTTTGCCAAAATGGCTGCATTTGTCAGCAGCAAAACCTGAACAGAATTTTTAGCTGACCTGCTCCCTCTTCTGGCTGGCATCTAGCTTTGCAGCACCAGAAGGAAAAATAAACAGACTACACGTGCATAGGTTTATTTAAAATAATGTTTTGTGTTTATTTCTTCTGATTATCCGCAAGTTTAGTGGGGGTTTTTAATGAGAGATATTAATCTTGAGTGTGACAAGAGAGGACACTGGTGTATAGGTTGGAGTAGCTCAATGTACCATCGGGTATATGATCTTTAGTTTCATTTTTTGAAACAGTGGATAAGTTGAGGTGTAGTGTGATAGCACCACAGGAGTGCAAGATGAGAAGTCACAACTACTGAGGACCTGTGACCAGTAGTGGCCAATTTATCCTTGTTCTTTGCGGGTCTCTGTTTGGGTTCCCTCATCAAAAACTCCTTTTCAAAGATGGCAGATTTCAGTCCCACTGTGTTTTAAGGACACAGTAGATGTGGCAGTGTCAGGCTTCCTGGGCATCCAGTCAGCTGGCCCCCAAGGACCATTCTCAGGACACCAGGCCCTATACACCCCCTGCTTCAAAGCTAGCTCCTCAGTCCAAGGAACTAAGCTCTGGAATTAGACTCTTGCCTAGCCCATGCTCCGTATTCCGGGTGGCTGCTTTGTCTGAGCCCACTCCTGCTTCTGGTCCATTTGGGTGGATAGTCAACTCCTGAAACCTGATGGGCCAGATCCAACCTGATGGGCCAGAAACACTTTTTACTCAGCTTGAGATTAAATGATCAATATTTCACAGCTGATTCAGTTCTGTCAATAGATCTAATAGAGAGTAGGTACCTGTGCCCAGAGTGGTGAACCACCAAGCCTGCAATCCTTAGGCAGAAGATGAGGAAGAAAAGACTGTATTGCCTCTTCCAGTGCTCTGCTGGAAGTAAGGGAGAATGAGCACTCTTGTGCTTCTCTGTAGTTTCCCTGGTTTTTATATATATAATTATTCTCTACCGTTGGGAAGACTCAATATACTCAATGCCCAACTATTTGAATATATTGAATACTTTTCATACAATTTATATTGTTTAATTATGCAGTGACTGACTACTTAGGATTTCTTCCCACCCCTTCATCCTCACTTATACTTTGGAGCTAAACAGTAAAGAAATTCTTGGAAGTCAGCATAACAGTAAGTTAAAAAAACACCAGAAGTTGAACAATACATGCAAACCAATGTACTGAATCTGCATAACTCGAAGAACAAATTAATACAATTGCACTCAGACAGAAGTATACTCTGTGTATATATGGGCCATATATAATATTAAGCATATTAAGGCAACAGGAAAATACTTACTGGTCACTGTGGTTTTCCATAATTATTGTATTTCTAACAGTGTGCTAAGTTTGCAGATTACTAGGATCAGCCCAACCCATGCTTTTGTAAAAATAAAAACTCTTGCTATGTATTTGACTGTAGCCTCCATATTTTTTATTTTTAATAAAATAACATTTATTGAATCTGTCCATGTTCCAATGGGATTCTTCACAATGTAAAACAAAGCACTGTCATTAGAAGCACACAATTAAGCAGATGGAAAACAAAGATATTGCTGTTGTGTCAGCATGAAATAAATCTGCTTAACTTCTTCACCACTCTTGTGAGATACAAGTAGCCCTTTACTTCTGCTTTCCAAGGTGTCAAATGCACTTACTGCCTTTTTCAAAGAAGCCTGATGTTTCTCCACAAAGCTCATTACATTGTTTTTGGATAAACTTGGGTGGCATCAGTCATACTACAAAAAGACATTAAGTACCTCCCTGGAAAGCAACAGAATCATGGAGTAAAAAACTCTTTTCAGATATTTGTATTGCAGTAGGAGAGGAGGAGGAGGAGGTGCTGCTCTGATTAGAAAGGAGTAGGAGGAGAGCAAACCATCAGGATGTCAAGTCCATTGAAGAAGAAAAGGGAAAAAAGAACACATCTGTTCTCTATTCTCCTTCTCCCAGTGTCTGGAAACACACAGATCTAATTTCTCATTGCAGCTGGCCACAGGGAGGTCAATTTGAGTGTATTCCTATTCTCTGAAGATTATCTCTAGAATTCTTTGGTTCCAGTCCCAATTTCTAGCTGTCTTCTGCTTTCAGCCCGGTTTGCAGAGTGCATTTTGCTCAAATGCACTTTGTTGAAATTTGTATGTGATTCTTGAATCCACTACAAAGTTGACTCCTGAGTTCCGCAGAGAGGAATCTAGTTCCCCCTTGTTGGTTCACATGTGGCTGCTGTTTCGTAAGATTGCCTTTAAGCTCTCATCCCATGCGATTCTCCATGAATCACTGCCCACTTAGTTGCTCTCAACTTCCTCTGCTTTATGTTTAGATTTTAATCATTTTCCTTAGAATGTTACAAGGGGTTCATCTGTGCTCCTGAAAAGGAACTCTCCAAGGCTATTGACAGGATGTTTTGGTATTTGGTCAATAGGTTGCATTTCAGAAACAGGCAGAAAGAACTCTTGTCCAAATAGCACATGCTCTGAGCTGATTGGGTAATGTCCCAAAGCTCCCCTTGTTGAGGGGGAGAAGGTTCAGCAACGGACCAAATGACTTTAGCGTGCATGTATTGGTCCTTTGGGGTTCTGATTATTTTTAGACTTTCAGGTTCGGATTAAGCGTACTGGAAGAAGATTAATGAAACTTTAGAAGGATGGTGCAGAAGAAGATTTGCTCCTAAATACTTGTTGGAATTATGTGGCCTTAATACTTCTTTCCAGAGTGATTTCTACATATTCGGCTGCTTATATTCCAAAAGTAGTTGAATAGACATTTCCTGGTTGAAAGGATAGGCCCACCAGCACAACCAAATACTTTGCTGCCCCAGCCAGTATGGCCAACGATCAGGGATGATGTCAGTTGTAGTGCAGCAACATCTGGAGGGCATCATATTGGCTTACCCCTGCACTCTACCAGTGGGCTGTAAGTAGCAGAAATGCATGCTGAAAAATCATTAATAAATAAATAAATTCTGGAACACCAAAGTGGAAATTCTTCCTTTTTGAGATTCTAGTTTGATCAATCTTATGTAGCCAGAGCCTCTTGGCTCTACTATAAGCCATTTAAAAACAATATAACCTATCAACTGAGTCAGCTGGATAAAGAATGGCTGGGTGGTGGGGAGACAAAAAGTGTTAATGGATGGATTTGTTTAGTTTAAACAATATTTTTGAATTGTTTGGCATTAGGGTGAAAGAATAAGAGCTGGTAGATGTACGGTGGGAATAAAGATTTTAATTCTTTTTGGGTATCAATTTATGATACTGTCAAGCTGTTCTTAGCACTTTTGGCTCAGGAGAGGAAATGGACTTTAGTCTAACCTTAAAGACTTGAGATTTGGAAAAGTCAGCAGTTCCTTAATGTTTGCTGCTCACACGGGAGTTTTAACTGTTTGCCAAATTAGTGAAGCAACCTTTCCATCTTCTTCTCTAAAGATGGCAGAAAGTGTTTTGTTTCTGGAAGAAGGAAATGAGGATGTTGACCCTATGCATTGGAAGCATTTTCCTCCATCTCCTCTTGAGACATACACTTACATATGAGCAGGATTTGCACAGCATTGTAGGAGGAAATGGTCATGCCAAAGCAGCATTTCTGAATAAACATAAATAAAAATGTGAGATCACTGCATATGTAGTATTTCAATAAGAAATCTACTATTTCGAACATCTATGTGATACTCTTTGAAAACAAATGGTTTCTCAGAAAGAAGTTGTCATTCATGTTTCACTCTGCAATAACGTTGTCCAACTTTGAAAAACAGAATGAATATTTAATACTAGTAGAAATGTTTCATTCAAAATGCCAATTTCCATTTGGGAATAATATTCATTTGTTGTAGCTCAAATCTTCCCAGAATATCTAAATGAGTATGTATTTGATTAAAAACAGGGTAAAGCTGCTTTTGCAAGTTCACAGATTTTATTTCTTGTAAGACCAAGGGCATAAATCTGAGGACATCTGGAGGTTACAATAAATCATGGACTGTTTCTTTAAAAACATTTTTTTACGGCTATCATATTTGTACATCATATACTGCAACCAGAAACACGTTTGGGTGGATGCTTCTTGGTTTCAAAAGTATTCACTCATGAGATGCTCAAGTGAAAGATGTTTTGTCCAACAGAACAATAAAACACAAAATGGAAAATTGCAAAATGACTTCAAACATTTTGGTCACAAATCTGATAAGAAGGTTGAGAATTACTGTGCATATCCTTAATCCTCACAATCAGTTTTATGTTCAGGATTATTTTGCCAGCAACACATTGAAGCATAGCCCCTGGAACACTTTATTTTTTTGAAAAAATGTTTGATTAAGGATAAAGATGTTTATGATGTTTGTTATAACATCATAAAACACCCCAGTAGAATTGTGATTTTCCTTTCTCTTTCCACTACATTAATGGATAGAAGACTGAAGGTTGTAAAGACATTATCAATAAGTTTCCAAAGTTTAATGCTTCAAATGTCTGTCAAAAGGAGTCATACCTGATAATAACTTTAGTCTCATACATGTTTTAATAGTCTGTTATGATGTCCAAATGTCCAATGTAGTTTGAAGATAATCTCCCTGTCCATGACATTAGGTGCAGAAAATAAAGGACCACCATCTTGTGTGAAATGTCTCTGGTTTTTCTTTTCCATGGGAAACCTTAATATTATGGGTAATTTGGAATACTTTACTGCATTTCTAATCAAAGGTGCAATATAAGAAACGACTTTATTGCTGGCAAGACACAGCAAAATCTAAAAGATTGAAGTTCAAGATACACAGTCTAAATTATATGTTATGTACTACTTCTTTGGAGTGTAGAGGAATCATATTATTTCCTCCACATTAATAATGTTTTTTTTTATTCTGCATAGAATGTAAGGATTAACAGTTCTGTAAGATGTCTTGCGTTCCTGCTAGGAAATGTGGAGATACATTATGTCAGCAGGAGGCCAAGAAGTTGTCTCAGTGACACTTAACTTGCCATTGCTTACATTGTTTTAAATATTAGATTGTTTTATCTTCTTATTCCTCTTCCTCAAGTTACAATGGTGTTTCAAGGCCAAAAGAAGATACCCTATTATTGCCACCTACTGGCTATAACATAATACTTCTCAATTATAATTGCCCATAAACTATTATCTTCTAAGAACTTCCACAAAATTGGCAGCACTTGACCCTAAAGATTTTTGTCTTTAAAGATATGACCCAAAGCTAAATTTAAATGCTGAAGTTATTCATCTTGCGGAAAAGAAGCTCCCTCTCATCCCTGCATCTCAAATAACCCTTGACTTGATTATCAACTCATTCTTCTACCCTGAAAACTTCGCAAAGTGCCAACCTATCCAACAGTGAGATAGCTATATGAGGTTATATAAAGGCACCAAGACATCAGAAACTGGTAAATTCTAGTTGGCCTGTTGGTATACATCCTATTGGATCATAGTTCTAGGCCAATGACGTGACAGAATCCAACCCAAATTGAAATTGAAATGATTGGCTGGAGACAATAAAAGAGCAAGCCTTGGGCAAGGAAAAAGTGCTACTGGTGTGCAGCTGTTGGGTAGCTGAAGGAAGATTTGGAAGTCAGGTAGTGGGTATTGAGGAACTTCAGAAGTGGCTTGGACAGGCTTGGGAACCAAGAGCTATCATCACTAGACTAGGACTGAGAATGTTCATAGGGAAGAGTTTATGACTGTAGAGACAAACCTCAGAAGAATTCTGTAGCCAATTGCCAGCAAGATTGCTGAAACATTGAGACAGAAGTGTTGGCTGGACCAGGGTAGAGACTGAAGCAGAAGTCCCATGAGAAGTATGAGAGACTCTGGAAGGAACAGGGCATTAATCAGATTGAAGACTTCATAGTCCTGAGTTCAGGACTGTTATAGGGAAACTGACTTATGTTTGGATAGGGGGAGGAACTGAAGTGCAAGTGGCAGGAACCCTATATTGTGTTGGTTATACTGCTTAACGTTATAGATAGGTAGCCGTGTTGGTCTGCCATAGTCAAAATAAAAAAATTCCTTCCAGTAGCACCTTAAAGACCAACTAAGTTAGTTCTTGGTATGAGCTTTCGTGTACATGCACACTTCTTCAGATCTGAAGAAGTGTATCTGAAGAAGTGTGCATGTACACGAAAGCTCATACCAAGAACTAACTTAGTTGGTCTTTACGGTGCTACTGGAAGGAATTTTTTTATACTGCTTAACGTTATAGTAACATATTACTGTAGTGTATACATACTTATTTAAAGTAATTGTAGCAAAGTAAAGTTTATTACTAGCTTATTAAGTAACCAAACACCCATACATCACAATCTGTTTATGTTAACAATTTTAAATAAAATGTAGTATACTCTGTATTTATATTTGGATAGCTGTGCCGTTTTGCCCTATGCTTAACCATAGCTACTGATGGATAAACGTATGAAAGTGCTAAATGGTGGTGAGATAACATGGTGGGTAGCAATAACAAAGTGAAGAAAAAAATTGATGGGTCATAGCAGGGAAAACTAAAAGTGTGAAATAACCCCCTCAATAATAGATGAGTGAGGCATTTTCCACGAGGACAAGTACATGGATTGGTTTAAAACTAAAACGTGAATAATATTCCAAATTCCTTTGTCTCAGAACCCAGAAAAGGATTTTCATCAGAATTTTTTATGTTACATTAAAATTAAATGTATGCTATGCAGAGTTTCTTGTAATCCTTGCATTTGGCCCTGAACATTGTTGCATATGCACATCTTTACTTCAGCCCAGGATTTCTATTCCCCCCCCCGAGAGATTTTAACCCTTTTCAAGAGTTTCCTAGGGCAGCTTACAAAAAAAGTTTAAATTACAATAAGATTAAATCAAAACACAACATAGCAGTATTAATGAAAATATACCCATACACCAGCATAAAAGCAGTGTACAAATTATAAACCCTGGGAAAATAAAAAGGTCTCTGCATGGTGCCAAATTTACATCAAGGTATTTGCCAGTGAGCCACCCTGGGGAAAGTCTTCGACAGCCAGAATGCCATTCCACTGAAGCTACCTGCCACACCTTAGAATCTTACGTAACTGTAGATTACATGAATACTGAAACACAGTTGTAGTTAATGACAAAATAAAAACTGACAAATCACCAGGTCTGGATGGCATCCAGTTGAAAATTCTTAAAACGAACCAACCTGGACTCTGCGATCATCATCTGAGGCCTTTCTTTGTGTGCCTTCTCCATGAGAGATCCAGAGGTTGGCAACGTAAGAACAGGCCTTTTCTGTGGTGGCTCCATTTGTGGAATGCTCTCCCCCCAGAGTGCCTCAATTACATATCTTTAGGCGTCAGGTGAAAATGTTTCTCTTTAACCAGGTCTTTGGCTCTGTCCTTCTAAATGTGTTTGTGCCAGGGAGGTTATTGGTTTGTTCTTGCTATGTATTTTGTATTCTCACTTTGTATTTTTATGTTGTGAACTGGCCTGTGATCTTCAGAAGAAGGGCAGGATACAAATTTAATTATTAATAATAGTAATAAAATTAAAAGAATGTGAATGTGAGAATATTCAAAAATATGCAACTTGCTTCTAAGACCAGGCTCCATTACCACAGAACTGGAAAGTGGCTAACATAACACCAATGATAAAAAGCAGATTTACTGGGGTTCAAGAAAGTGAGACCAATTCGCTTAATATCTATCTTGGGGGAAATCCCATTTTGTTTAAACTACCTGGTATTAGGGCCTGTGCTTTTTAACTTATCAATGTATTCATTATGATCTAGAGTTAGGGGTGAGTAGTGAGGAAGCCAAATTTGCCTACGATATCTAATGGTTCAGGGTAGCTTAAACAAAATGGGATTTTTCACACCAAGTGAATAGATAGTACAAAGGCACACAATTTAATAAACACAAATGTAAAGTGATGCACCTTGGGGATCTTTAGGCAACAGGTGCACAAGGAGGAACATGACTGAGGTGTATAGAACTATGTATGTTACGGAGACTCACTCCTAAACTTCCTTCCTTCCTTCCTAAAACCCTCATCAGCGCAAAACTGCATAAAATCAAGTTAAACAAACCAGCACATGGAAAAGTAATGCGGGTCAATTACTTAATAATAATAATAATAATTTATTTATATCCCGCCCTCCCCAGCCGAAGCTGGGTTCAGAGTGGCTAACAGTAAAAATAACACAATTTACATAAAATCACAATCAATTAATTGAAATACATTCTAAAATCAATTCATTCTAAAATCAATTCGGGATCATATTAATGGCAACCATTGGGCTAGAGTTCTATGAGGATTACCAAAGGACTGGGGGTGTGTATGTGCATTTCAAAAGTCTTCCCGCGGCTCTAGGTAGACCACAGTGCAGGGGCCCGGAGAGCCTCTTTAGGAAGGTCCTTCCACCACTGGAGCCTTCTGTGTTCCCCGAGGCTGTGCGGGCAGCGCGTGGGAAAAGCCGACAAAAGGCGCCAGCGAGGGAGCCCAGGGCACATCCAAGAGATAGGAAGAAGTAGTTAAGAGAGGTGGCCAACGAAGACAGCATTCCCCCCCCTCCCTCCTTTCCCCCCTCTCCCGCCTTGCACAGCCTCAGGTCCGGGCAGGAAGCCGTCGCCGGGAGCTCCGCGCGCCTCCTCTCCCTCCCTCTCTCCCGCAGCCCTTCGCGTCCCCGGCTGAAGCCTCTCTCTCGGAAGCTTCCCGCCGGATGGTGTCACCGCCAAATGCGTCCGGCGAAACGGAGGCGGCGGCTTCGGCGGCGGTTGTTGTTGTGAGGCTGGAACCCGGAACTGCCTCGGCGGCCGACCAAACAAACCAACCTCAGGCTCGCTTGGCCCTTGGCGACGACGCCTCCTCGGCTGCTGAGCATGAAGGGCCGGGCTGCGGGCGACGGGGCGCCTCGCGGGGAGTGAACCACCGCCGGCGAGCCGCGAGCTGCGTTCCGGGCAGGAGAAGGAGAAGCCCCATGAGGAAGCCGAGGCCGCGGTAGGGTGAGGGGCGTCTCGGTGGGGGGCGGCGAAGGGCGGCGCGCGCGCTCAGCTTGAGGGGGTCTCGGGGTGCCTCGCGGGGCAGAGGAAGGCGGCGGGGAGAAGTTGTGGAAGAGGCGTGTTGGAGAGAGTCAAGGGTCCTGACCCTGGGGGGCATGAGATTCAAGGGTTGGGTTCCCCGTGGCAGAATACGCGCCCGGAGCCCACGTGGAAGAAACTACTAAAAGTTTACACCTGGTTGGTTGGACGCTTCCCGTGTTTGGGTCGCGTTTCAACAAGGTTGAAGTTTGTGTGGTGGTGGTGGCCTTAAGAGAGAATAGCAAAATAGCTTACAGCTGTCACCTGTGACGCTGTGTGCCGAATGCATTGGTTGTGTTTAGGATGAAGAACGTTTGGGACATTACAATAATCCCATCTATTCTTCATCCTAAACAGAACCAACGCATTGTTATTGTAGTAACCTGCAGTTTGATGAGAGTATATATTTAAAGTCTGTGAATAAATGAGGAAATTAAGTTATTTTGGATATGCAGAAGATATTAAAAATAAATTTTAGGAACTGCAGAAAGAGGGGGAAGGAAGTCAAGTTTCGAAATGTGTAAAATTAGTGAAATGTATAAACCTGAAAAGCATATTTTTTTAAAAAAAGAAAAAGAGCATTTGGGACAGAAACTCCACCTCCCATAGCAAAAAACCCATATATGTTTGCATGCGTTGCTTCAGATTTGTTTCCTCCTACTAGGCACTTTAAAAGGAGTTGTTTTAAATTGATACAATAGATGCTTTGGTTTTTTTATTATGGGTCGCATATAAAACTTATTATATTATTATATTATATTTGGGCTTCAATTTGTCATTGGAAGTGATACACAAACTGGTGGTGAGATTACATGAGCTACAAAACTTACAGTTTTGGAATTGCTGCTTTACAGCCTGTGCTGCAAACTAGTTAAGAGAGAGAATAACATTATTTAAGTGAATATTGTGTTCAGTCATCTGTAGGTATACTTTAGTGCTAAGATACAAAGTTTAAAGGGGCCTGCTATGATCATCTAAGCCTGGGAATGCTTAGTGGAAGTCTCCTGTATTTGCTGTTCTTAGTATAAACCTTACTGAATTCAGTGGGACTTCTCAATTGAAATGTATATGATTTGAATGATGCATGGCTGTTAAACTGCATCAGTTTAAATCCAAATACAGTTCTGATTTGAAAGTTTCTGACAGTGGCAGTAGGTTTGCTTTCTACAGTATTTTTATGCATACTAGGAAGATGTAACATGAGTTTCTTTTCTTTTTTAAAGGTTCCATCAACAAAGACACAATGCTTGAGTCGTATGTGACTCCTATTCTAATGAGCTATGTGAATCGCTACATTAAGAACTTGAAGCCTTCTGATCTACAGCTATCACTCTGGGGAGGAGATGTTGTTCTTAGCAAGCTTGAGTTAAAACTTGATGTACTTGAACAGGTATGTTGTTCTTTGTGCATAACTCAAATAAATTAATGTAACTTTAAATAAGCTGTCCTCAATTTACTTTGGGTGAATGATACCCTTTTTTAGCATTATTGGGACGTGTATATTCCATGTTTCTCAGGAGTAAAATCATATGAATTTAGGGTGCAAACGGTGCCTTACTACTCTGGCATACTTTTCTATGTTAATGCATAAACATATTTTATATATATATTTCTTCCATGTTTGTGAAGCCTGGCCTCCATTCCTCTCTCAAGGCCCTCCATTGCTCAGATCAGGCTGCCTAATTCTATATTGGTGGCATTTCTTTCCCACAAACATCAAGCACCTTTGTACTTACATCTTCTGTCACTCAGTACGCAAGAAGCCTTGTGATACAGTACTACAGGCCAATTGAAGTTGTCTTCCTTGCAGTGAGTTGTTTGAAAAGACACACTTTATATTCCCCTACATATTTTCAGCTGAAACTTGGTAATTTAAGCTGTTTCTCTTCTGAATATTGTGTTGAAAAGATAAAATGGACTTTCTACAGAAAAGACTTGCACAATATAACAACAGTCTTGTGTTGAATGTCTGTAATATCTTGTTTCTGTAACTGATGTTGCATCTTGTTGACGTGTGGAAAATAACTTTGGTTGGGATCCAGTGATGCAGTGTATGTATACCATAGCTGTCAACTTTTCCCTTTTTTTAAGGGAAATTCCCTTTTTCCAAATAGGATTCCTTGCAAGAAAAGGGAAAAGTTGACAGCTGTGGTGTATACAGGGGAGAACCATACCTGCACCTGTTGTTTGCTTTGGTACAGCAGTTCTATTGCTGAAGAGGCAAGTTGCAAATCCTCAGATGTGGGAATTGTTGCATCATAACACAGAAATGTAGGGATGACTGTTCGTGGTTCTCCTGCTATGTGTGCAAATCTTGAACATTACGTCTTTCCTCTGGAGCAGTGTTAGAAACTGATATATGAAAGCTAGAAGCTAAATGGTATCTTAAACCTAGGTTATGGGCGCAACAATGGATTGTCTAGGCACACTTTTTTATAACAAGAATACAAAGCTGACAATGAATGAACTGAGGCTAAAAACGTATGTTCATTTTTCACATGGGCTAGTCCTTATCTGAAGCCTGCAAAAAACAAAGCCATGCTTCCCCTGCCCGTCTCCCTAATAGGGTCTCTTCTCCAGTATTCGGAGAGTGGCTGGAAGTGGGGAGGGAAAAAATGGTCCTCCTTTTCTTCCACTCTGCAGACAAGCCCTGGATTCTCCCTATACCCACTTTCCTTCATATAAATATATCTTTTTTGGCACCACAAACAATACATATTAAAAGCTTATACAACTGATGGCAGAGACACCCACCTTGAGTGTCCAGTTTGCAAACCTAAGACCTATCATATTTTTCCATGTATAAGACGACCCCTAGATCTATCGAAAGCCTAGTGAGGAGGAATTTCTCCTCCCACACCCTCAGCACCAACAGTGGCAGTTTTAATCTGAAATCTTAGGTGCAGTACTGCGCCCAGAGCTCAGAAATTCCCTGTCGCAAAACGTGCCTAGAACCATGGGAGTGTTGGACACTGCTCTGGAGAATAAACTCTGTCAGTGGATATTACTTCTGCCTCACTGTGCATTTTTATAATTGTCCTTTATGATATAAAAACACTTGCTTTGGCATACTTTCCTTGTACATTTATCTAATTACTGTTAGGGTTTTTTTCTTGTTGCCAAGTGTTTTTTTCGAGAATTAATTTGATTCACTGTTGTTGGTCATGTGTTCTGTGTTTTATGATTTTTAGAATGTTATGATTTTTAATTATTTTTTAATACAGAACCATGATAGATAGATCATTTATTACGGTCAGAGACCAGCTTATAAAACACACCTGGGGTACAATCCCAGAAGGAAAACAAACATTTAAAACAATGTACAACAGTAAATTTAAAATTTATAAATATGATAAGTGTATAGATCTTTATAAACTATAAGATAAGCTACCGCAGAGAAATGATCCAGAATCAACCATGGAACAGAGTTTGGGGGTTTTCTTAACAAACTAGTTTCAATAGGGGGTTAGTCTGCGCCTACAAATCTGTACACAGAATCTGGTGACCATCCGGGTCGTCTTATGATCTTTGCCTAACAGGAAAAGGTCGAATTTTTGCTTTTCCGGGAGGTCAGTGAGCCTCACCAGCAGGGGATCAATGGTCTCACTACGTGCCTCTTCATAAAAGGGACATCTAAAAAATAAGTGCTCTGGACTTCCTATATCCCCCAATGAACAGGCGCAAAGACTCTGAGCATATGGGACTTTTTAAAAGGATCCTTCTAGGACCAGCGAGGGCAGAGCTGAGCTTCTGGCGAAAGTAAAAGCCCTTCTTGCATTTTTGGATATGAGAAAGAAGAGATTTGCTGCCGGTGTGGCTATATCTCTCTCTCAATTTATCCAATTTTATAGTCTGGGCACCTTGAGCAGTCCTGTTGCCTCTCGGTGTCTATGATTCTTTGCCTAACCGTAACTTTTGCTTGGTCCAACGCCAGTCTTAGAAAGGCTTGAGGGGCAAAACCCAGTTTCTAAAGGGTGTTCAGGATTGCTGTCTGCCAGCCTGACTGGAACTGGTTGCAGAGGATCAGTGGGGCTATTCCTCAGGGGAGCAGATTCAATGACAGCCATTTGTAGATTGATGTTAGCCTCCACTCTCATCATCCCCATTTCTAGTCTGACCCATGTGTTTGAAATGCATCTGGGGACTTGTAGGAGAGCTCTAACAAAACCATGATATATTTTTATGAGCTAGAAGTTTATAAATGGTCTTATAAATAATATATATATGTCTACATCATATTCATGTGATTAAAATGAGGAATATTTTTTATCTCATATGGAAGTAAAAAAGATTAATAGATGAAAATGAGCTTTGTTGAGCAATGTTTATGAAGTTTAAAATTGCCACACATTGGTGTATCTGAAACACAATATAAAGAGCTACAGTAGAGCTACATTATAGAAAGGCTTTTGAAATTGAGAAAAGATTCAAGATCAAGTGTCACACATGGTGTGGAGGAGGCTAAGGAGGAGGCTGCTTTTTGAGGAATATGTTCTGTGTTCTAGCATAAACATTAAAATAATAACTTCTGAAGGATTCTCAAATTGCTTGGCTAAATTGAACATATTTCTAGACCTAGAAATGAGTTTTAGAAAGAATGTGGGTTTGATGTATCTGTTTAAACTTGCTTGTCATTAAAATGGATGTACACATTTGTTCTATGTAGCATCAATCAACATACTTAATAAAGATAAATTCTAATGTAAGATGTTGGACTATATTCTTTTTTGACATATGTATTCTTGGCGATTTTGCACTTTCGGTCAGCATATTGAAGAAGCTCTCTTCATCTAAACAAAAGAGAGCATACAAAACAGATGTTTCATTTACTCAGGAGTAAGTTGTTGTTCAGTGGACTTGCTCTCAAAAAAGTGCATTGGATTGCAGCTTTAAGTGGTGTCTCCTGGGTTGTCAGCTTTTGACATCTGACTTGATTCTACATTTTGACAACTTCACTTTGTTAAGTTGAAAACGTTTGTTGGAAAAAACACCAACCTGTATTTATACAACAAAGAGTGAGTCAGGCAGCTGTCATAAAAGGCAAACAAGTTGTTTTCAAACTTTCAACAGCTTTCTATTATCCACTTCTGTGTTTTCTTCACTGCTATTCTCTACCCTGATGAAGGCTGAGCTCCTGTGTTTCCTCTTGAAGCATTCGGACAGTGGCATTGAATCTTCTATCTTTTCAAAAGTTGTGAAATCGCTGTACACAATAGTAGTAGTTCATGGGAACCTATATATCTTAAAACCTAGCTTATAAACACAGCGGACCTGAACCTGATCTCGAGAAACAGTTGCACATCTTTTCATAAAAACAAAATTGAACAGTAGCCCCTAAAGTAACTTCTGTCCCCGCACCATGGTGCTATCTCACAAACTGCTGCTGTAATACTGTGCAAGGATGATGGTGTGTGTTTGTGTATGTGTGTGTGTACACACACACACACACACACACACACACACACACTGCCCTGTGCATGTGTACACTCACACCCTTGCCTGAATGGTTGTTCAGTCTATGTTTAAGAACATATGACCTTGATTGATTATCAGGCAGGTTCCTTCAATGTACTGTTTTTGATGCCTGCTTAAATCATTTTTGTTTAGGCGAGCCTGCCCTGTCCCTGACATACAGATGTTAACACGTTTTTAATTATTTTAACTGCTTTTATGTAGAAGTATATCCCATTTCTAATTGGCATTGCATCTTGAGTACATGCATGATGATTCCTTGTTCATTCAGCTTCTTGTTACTTAATTCAACAAACAGCAGTTCATGTATATGCCAGAGTGCTTATGGATCAAGGCAATTTTATGTAGGATCAGAATATAATGTTTCCCCTAGGCTTGGCTATACAGTAGCTTCTAATGTCTGTTGTTAGCGACTTGTCTGGAGTTCCTTTTATATGTCAAAAGTGAACTGCAAATGTGCCATGCAATTCACAGTGCAACATCCCTTATTCATGACACAGTTGTGAAATAAGGGGCTGACTTGTTATACATTATTGAAACCTATTGGGTGAGCTATCTGGGCCTCACCTGACTCAGATTGTCCTGCCTGAGTATTTGGTGTGGCACCAATCCAGCGGGTGGAGGGCGGTTGCTCCTGGGGGGGGTGGTCTTTAATATTCAAACTGAGTCCACCTTGTTAGGACCACCTCAGAACTTTATGGCCACCTTAACAATTTGTGGGGCTATCTCAGTATACCATTGACGCAGCACATATTGCATGTCTGACAACTGATCTGGAATTTGCTACAGAGTGAATTTGGAATGATCCAGTGGTTGTGCAGAGTTTGACCCTATTGTGGGTGGAATCACTCACTGGTGAGGTTTGGATTGGCTGTGGCTGTCTCCCCCTGTGGAGGTGCGGGACCCATTAAGATGGATCTTGGAGCAATAAATCAGCCCAGTTCATGGCTAGGTCTCAGGTGGTACACATCTCAGAGCAGCTACAGCCAGGCAGAGGTGAAGGTGTATAATCACGCCTACCATGTGGCAATATTGAAAACACCTATTCCACAACTGTTGCCTCCTCAGTGAACTTTTTTTAGTGGCTAATGGTCTGGTTAAATCATGTTTGGTAATAAAGACAAATAATTGTGGAGGATGCTGAATGCTGTTTGTGCTGACAGACTACTGCCGAAGCCATAGGTATATTGTACGAAGTATTCCAAGGAGGAGCATGATGGAAAGTTGGATTTAATTACCTCTGAAGTTTTATTTTAGTCACTGGAGAGTAGAGCATACAGGAAAAGATTGCCTCCTCTTCTGGAAGGCAGGGTTAAAACTGGAACAAACTGTTAAAGGTGGCAAAACTGACAAAGAGGAAATCTTCTTAGCAGCCTTACAGGCCTCAAGGCCTGTGAGTTGTGTCAGGCCCATGGAAAGAGGAGAGAAACACCAGCTGTGGCATATCGCCACCTTTCTCTTTTGTGTGTGTTCTGTTTCTACTATGGAAAAGGAGTGGGAGATCTTTGCTGTTTATACT
The DNA here is from genome assembly GCF_965113315.1 of Podarcis vaucheri. NCBI lineage: Eukaryota > Metazoa > Chordata > Lepidosauria > Squamata > Lacertidae > Podarcis > Podarcis vaucheri. The sequence continues at coordinate 70,636,676 of NC_138766.1, forward strand.
TGTGGGCGATGATTCATACCACTCAGGATAAGGTCCTGGATGAGTTGGAGAGAGGGGTGAAAGTTGTTAAGTTGCACAAAGGTCACAAAGTAGAATGGGGACTTCTTTATGTGACTATCTTGCTGGGTTTTACCCAAGGTATTTTATTAAATAGACATTTGTAATTGCTGCCCTTATTGCAGTTGCTTTGTTTGCATTATCATGGAACTGTTTGTTGTTTACTGGGCCTGTTGATATGATTTTGTAACTGCTGTACATGGTTATATTTTTCTGTATGTCCTTTCTACTTTGTTCTTTTGTTTCCGCACACTTGGATTGAAAATATTAAATGAATAGCAGGTTATAAATATTTCTGATAAAACGAGTAAGTCGCTCAGAAGCTCATTGTCCTTTATGTAGCACTTTGAAGGCAAAATTGCTCATATTTGCTTCAAACTTGGTGTCATAATTGTAGCAAGCCCATGCTTTTAAAATCTGGAAGGAAGGCCCTGCATTTCCCGTTGATGGGGATGAGCCCATGTGCTGATTATACAGGGCAAGGACTCCTCTATGGCAAATGCCCTGTATGTGGAACTCCTTTCCTGGAGGTGTGTGGTGGTTCCCTTCCCTTGATGGCTTTCAAATGCCAATGAAAGATGTGTGTCTCATCTTTAGCACATGAAGAAGAAGAAGAGTTTGGATTTGATATCCCGCCTTTCACTCCCTTTAAGGAGTCTCAAAGCGGCTAACATTCTTCTTTCCCTTCCTCCCCCACAACAAACACTCTGTGAGGTGAGTGGGGCTGAGAGACTTCAAGGAAGTGTGACTGGCCCAAGGTCACCCAGCAGCTGCATGTGGAGGAACGGAGACGCGAACCCGGTTCCCCAGATTACGAGACTACCGCTCTTAACCACTACACCACACTGGCTCTCAACATGGTTGAGGAAGCTGTGTTATGTTTTTATATTGTACTTAGATACAAAATTTTAATTGATCTTTTAATTATGGCTTTGAGTGTATTTTTGAATTCTGTTAAGCATTCTGAACTCCTTGGGGAGGAAGGGTGGCATAGAAATTTTATAATAAGTGTTTATTTGAAGGCAACCTCAGGATCCACTTCCTAGCTTGAGAATTCCTATTCAAGTTTACTGTAAGCCTTTGAGTGTCATGTGTGTGTGTGTGTGTGTGTGTGTGTGGTAGATTAGCAGTGTAAGACCATTTCATTCATTCATTTATTTTTGTTGGATTTTAGTGGCCATTGATAATTAGGCAGAGGGCCTTCTCGGTGATGGGGCCCTCCCTGTGGAATGCCCTCCGATCAGATGTCAAGGAAATAAATAACTATCTGACTTTTAGAAGACATCTGAAGGCAGCCCTGTTTAGGGAAATTTTTAATGTTTGATGTTTTATTCTGTTTTTAATCTGTTGGGAGCCGCCCAGATTGGCCGGGGAAACTCAGCCGGATGGGCGGGGTATAAATAATAAATTATTATTTTTATTATTTTTATTGTTAGAAGTTTGGATTAACTGTATATAGTTTATGGATTTTATGTTTTATAAGTTGTGCTTGTTTTTTCAATGAGTCTTCAAGCTTAGAACTGAATAAAAGCCAAATGAATGAATTCAGTGTGTGTGTGTGATGTGTCAGAATAGATGCAACTTGACACACATTGGTTATGTTCTTGGTTTATTTATATGAATGAGGTAGTTCCCCATTATCCGGGAAACTATTTTGAAATGCACCAAAATTTATGTCAGACAGCTTGCAGCAGAAAAACTTGTTAAATTGCATTTGGATAACTGTAACTACATGCTCAAGCTGCTCGTTTTATTTAATTTTGTTTTTAATAGCTAGCTTGGTAATTTGATATGACTTTTGTTTTCAAGGAGCTGAAACTACCATTTACATTTTTAAGCGGACACATTCATGAACTGCGCATCCACGTACCATGGACAAAGCTTGGTTCCGAGCCAGTTGTGATTACAATAAATACAATGGAGTGCATTTTGAAGTTGAAGGATGGAGTCCAGGTAAGAAAACAACATGCAATCTTTAAAAAGACAGTATATATGAACTTATTGGATTTTACAGGAACTTGGATACATGGTTAGTTTCCCTAGCAAAAGGCTACCATGATGCTCATCTTATCCTTCCTCCTGAAAGTCACTTTCTATTGCAGTCAAGTTGTGATTGGAAGCTCAGTTTCTTCTTGATTCCACTGAATCTTTGAAGAAGGTGAAATGTGTTTCTTGCTGTAGTGATCTTTTGGACTAGCTATAATTGTTCCAGTTTTCTACTAACTAAAAATCTGGATCTCATTGCTGGAGTTGAGTACTGGCATCCTTCCAAAATGAGGAAGTGATGTAGGGAAACTAGTAGTTTTTTATTATCGTGCTTCAATATTTTCATACCAATGCACTTACCACATTTAAATTTTGCTTTTAATTTTTATTTCAATTTTCTTCCTGGAATTGATCTTCATAGTTGAGTTTTTTCCTTAAAAAAAAGGCTTTCCCATCAATAAGATGTTGAATGTGTAGAAGGGATGGGAGGGATGTTGAGATGGAACAACAACAATAACTTTATTATTTGTACCCTGCCCATCCGTCTGGGTTGCCCCAGCCACTCTGGGCAGCTTCCAGTACAGTGGTACCTTGGGTTAAGAACTTAATTCATTCTGGAGGTCCATTCATAACCTGAAACTGTTCTTAACCTGAGGTACCACTTTAGCTAATGGGGCCTCCCGCTGCTGCTGCTGCACCGCCACCGCACAATTTCTGTTCTCATCCTGAAGCAAAGTTCTTAACCCGAGGTACTATTTCTGGGTTAGCGGAGTCTGTAACCTGAAGTGTCTGTAACCTGAAGCGTCTGTAACCCGAGTTACCACTGTATAGTGAAATAGATTCTGGTGTTGTGTAGTAGCCCAAGTTTTATTTTCTCCTAGCTGCTAAACTTACGAACATGTGCTTTGGCACAGTGATAAAGAATTATTAAAGGGTTAAAAAAATAAAAATAATACTGATTATGAAAGAAGGTGGCCAAGGAGTGGAACAACATGTGAGCTTGGTTTAAACGAGTAATGCACAAAATTGTGTTTATTTAATGAAGTTTAAGATCAGAGGTCTCTTGTACATTTCAAAAGTGGGAAAGTACCTTTCCCTTAATATCTTTCTTCAGTTCTGCTATGCAAAACCCCTTCTTTCTTCAGTTCTGCCCACACAATCTATTTTTGTAACCCACAATAGTAAAGGGAAACTTTGTGTTGAGACGCAGTACATCTCTGAATGCAAGACATGGAGTGGGGCGGTGGAGGGAAGACTCTTGGCTTCATTCCCTGCTTGTAAGCACCCCAGAGATGCCGGGTGGTATCCAACTAACTTGTCCCATCAGCAGAAGGAATTACGCTCGTGCAATGGAACGTCTACCCTCTCCTCCCCGCACCTCTCATTTCCCCCCTGCTCAGACTTGCCATTAATCTCTGGAATTCACCATCATAAGGTACAGTGGTACCTCGGGTTACATATGCTTCAGGTTACATACGCTTCAGGTTACAGACTCCACTAACCCAGAAATACTGCTTCAGGTTAAGCACTTTGCTTCAGGATGAGAACAGAAATCATGCTCCGGTGGTGCGGCAGCAGCAGGAGGCCCCATTAGCTAAAGTGGTGCTTCATGTTAAAAACAGTTAAGTACGGACCTCCGGAACGAATTAAGTACTTAACCCGAGGTACCACTGTATAACAATGGGCACTAGCTTTGATTACATTCATTATCTCCCCACCCCCTGATTTATAAAAGATAAAAAACCGCTAACAGGGAGTTTCAAGGTGGTACACCACTAAAAAAACAGATGCTAGGAACTAATGGAGAAAGGCCATTGCTTTCATGCTCCGCCTTTGAGCTTCTACCAGCCAGACACTGTTGGCAGCAGAACCCCAAATCACTCTTATGCCTCATATGCACTGAAAAATACTTTTGTCTTTGAAGATTAGCTTTCCACACAGATTTACTTAGAACATTTTTACTCTGCCTTTCAATGCAATAGTCTCAAGACAGATAATAAAAACAAAAATAAATGTTCATTCACTCATAGTGGTGGTTCTCCACCCCCCCAAGGGAGTTTTGAGTATATTCTGAAATGGATGCTGTGATAAGGCAAAAAGTGCAAGTGTTCAGGTGCTTAAAGTCTTGCACAAAGACTTCCATTCCTTCCATGCAGCAAGCTCTACAATAGCAACCAACTGGAAAGGCTTATAAAATTCCAGTATTTCCGGGAAGTTTAAACACCTCTGGAGCCACTTAATATGGAAATTTGGCTAATCCTTACAAAGAAAGCAAAGGGATGGGTTAAGCCAGGTACAGTTTGAATCCTTTTTTCAAAATTATGCTATTCACTTATACATCGTGGCACATAGAAAAACACCAGGTTGTTGCAGTATCTTCAATGACACATGGATTTCTTACTAGATTGATATATTTGTGTCCAAGTTTGTTTTATAGCTGTTTCTGTGTTAGATACATATATATTGCAAAAACAAACAAACAAACAAACCCCAGTGAAATAAAAAGTAACCATTTGAAGCAGCAGTGATAAGCAGTGTTTGCAGCTATAACTGGTATATTTAGTGGTCAAAAGTTAATCTGAATGAAAATATTTTAAGTCCCTGAAATGGACTGTGCTGCTAGATTTGGCAATTTCTTTTGGGAGATGGTTCTATAATCTCAGGGCAACATTCTCAGCTGTTGCCACTAATTTTTAGAAGGCAGTTGAAATACTATTCTTCAAATATTCTACACCTAGGCTTTAAAACTGACTCTCAGCATCTAGAATCAACCTGGCATCTAGTTGATTGTGTACTTAAATAATTGGTTTATTATATTTCTTTACTCCATTATATTCTCTATTCTTCAGTCTCTGGTTTGTACAGTGGACGCTCGGGTTGCAAACATGATCCATGTGGGAGGCACATTCGCAACCCGCAGCCCCGCGTCTGTGCACACACGGGTTGCGATTCAGTGCTTCTGCGCATGCGAAAAGCGTGCTTTGCTGCTTCTGCACATGCGCAAGTGCCGAAACCCGGAAATAACCCGTTCCGGTACTTCTGGGTTTTGGCGCATCTGTAACCTGAAAGCGCGCAACCTGAAGCGTCTGTAACCCGAGGTATGACTGTATATCAGGCTGGAAATTGCCCATATTTGTATTCTATGTGAGAACTGGTACTTCTTTTGGTTGGGTTGGCACACTGCATACATTAAGAAATTGCCACCGCGTTCCCTCTTGAACCGTAAAACCAAAATGATCACATGAATAGGAAGGGAATTTCTCCAGTTAGAGTTCTCCTCCGCTGCATGAGTTTAGTGTATAAAATTGCTATGTGCTGTCCTTCATACTGAGAACTGTAAAAGTGCAGAAGGTTCAGCACAGAGTTGCTATTATTTCTCCTAGAGATGAATTGATTTCAGAAATGATATTCATACTTGGACAAAAATATCTTTTAGCAAATAAGTTATTTGCTCTTGTAGCAAATAGGTTCTTCTCACCTTCTGCAGAATAATTTATGTAGGTAGATTATATGAAAGGTATGAAGATGTATCACCATAAAACTCTACTACAAATGGGCTGATGATACCTGATGTGCTTGTGATGGCTCTTAAATGCTTTGATATGCTTATGATTTGTGCTGAGATACAGGAAAGCACTTATCTTCATCTAAGTGCTTATGCACTAGTATATTTGGAGCACATAGGACAGTGCCTTCATTTTCTTACAGTGAAAAATGTGTTGCGCTACTAGGCACAATAGCATTATGCTCTCCGTTTTAAAAATTAGGAGCACTACTAAATAAATACATCTATACGTACTATATATGTGTATCTTTTATTCATTTTGTATTATCTACAAAGTACCAGTGCTGCTGCATACAATGCTCTAATCTCCTTAACAGGCTCCTGTTTAATAATTAGCTTGGAAAAATCTGACTACCTCTGAAACATTATTTGCATACATTTAGATTATTTAATATTTCTGCATAATGATATAAATCTCTGTTTAAGAAGTATGGTCCTAGTTATGCCACCCATGCAGTGACACAAACACACGTGTATGTATGTATTTAAAATATTCAGAACACTAAGTATTTTTTTCAATGCAAAAGGTAGACGTTTCAAGGCCAGATGTCCCATAAGAAACACATTTTAGAAGCAGCAAATTACAACTAATTATAGAAGCTGCAGAAACAGATTTGTAACACATGACTTTGTGCAACCCAGAACTAATATTTGATATTGGACCATGCAGATGGCTACTGCTGGAATGATCATATTTCCTGCTTGCATGGTATTTGAAACTTGAATTTTGTGGTGCATACGGCAAAAGGTCAAATGTCACAAATGTAAAGCACTCTCAAAACAAGTATTTGTTACAGATGTTTAAGAATCTATAGTAAGAGGGGGATTTTGAAAATTACAACTGACATTTGGACAAATTATTCCATGGTATGTACAACCTTAGAGAATAACATTTGGATTTATGCCAATGATAGGATTTATCTTTGTAATAATAAGAATGTAAATGAAAGCAATCTCTTCTCTTTTTTGAACATGTATTTAGGAAGTTATAAATTCACTTCATTTCATGACAAATAACTCCTTTTGGATTTCTGGTTCCCAAGCTCCCCCCGCCCCTCCGCCCCAAGCTGCCTTTAAGAACTTCAGGTACCAGCTTAAGCCCCTTCTTTGTATTTTATAATATAATATATTTTAAATTTGTAAAGGTTTTGTAAAAGTTGATTTATGCATATGGCTTCCATGTAGCCCTTTACCCTGATAAGATATGTAATATCTCCAAATCCACTTCCATATTATTTATTTATTGTATTTCCCTGTTGGAGAATAAATCTGATAAGTTCATAGGTTTAAACATCTGCACCAACAGATTTTTTAAAACCTGAACTTCTGTTTTATAGTTAATCAACATTTGACTTTAAGTCACCTTTTGACTATAAATCAACTTTTGAGTATATAATATAGCAAATAGCAGTGTGTCAAGAACCTTGTGGAAAATTACAGTAAGTAGTTAATTGGCATGAACTTAGTTAAAATTTGGCTACTTTTGAATAAGGCTATCATATCATAATACTTTATTCTGCATTTTTCTAGTTGTTCATGAAGCATATTGTTGTCATAGTAAAGTCTTAGTATGCAGTATAGAAGAAGAAGAAAGAAGATAATAGTATAACTAGATCAGAGGTGGAGAACTGGGTCTGGTCTGTGTCACAGAGGTTTATTTTCCCCAGCACTCACAGGCCATGGTTGACAGGTGGAAAGGGCCATCCACTTTTTAATCACATGATGTCACAGTGTCATCAGATGACTTGGTTTTGACCAATCAGTCATCTGATTGTAAAGTGCTGCAGATCCTGATTGATTGTTGGCAAAGTGCTGTGCACAGAATTTTTCAGGTGTCATTGATCACTTTCAAACCCCATTTGACACTGCCATGTCTTTACCTGCTGCACACTTGCAGGGCAGGTAGGTGTGGCTTGGCCAAAATGGCACCCCTGGCCAAATTGGAAGGTGTGGAGGGACTAACTACGCATGTGGACTGGAGGTTCTTGTGATCTATATATCAATAATGACCCAAAGAGGACTGTATGGACAAGCAGTGAGAGTGTGTACTTGCTTTCTGAATAGATGGCTTCTTGTCTCTTTATTTTTCAAGCCTAATGTTTTGCAGAAAAATACTCAAGGGTTGGGGGAAATAATATTTAAAAATGGGTTGGGATCACACATGCTCTGTGACCTGTAGATATGACAGTGGTTTGCTTTGGTCTTCAGTTGCCTGCAGGTCATCCCATTATTGTTAGTGACAGTTCCTCAACCTCGAAGTTTAGGGTGGGTATCTTGGGAACAAATGGAAGAGAGCCGAAATCTTCATAGTGTCATTTATTAATGTGTACACACACCCTTACTTCAGACCATTTCCCCGGGGTTTGAGTGGGGATCATGTGTGTACTTTCACCAATTTTATTGATGATCTTTTTGCTGGGAAGTAGAATGTGGAGAGAGTGAAGGAGTGTTCCCAAGTGAGGTGTCCATGCAGAAACCTTACAGATTTCAGCTAACTAGCATGCCAATCATTGCAACCCAACCTTACAACCTTCTCCTGTATACAGTATACCTATTATGATTATACTTCCTGCATCTGAAGAAGTGGGCATGTCCAGAAGAACTTATGCCATATTAGTGCCATAAGACTTCTTGATTGTATATGTGTTGTCTGTAATAAATGTGACATTTCTCAAGTCCTCATTTCTCTGTTCTGTTACTAAACTTACCAAATTGCGTGCAGTTATGATGTTGGAGCACAGACTTGGTTCAAGTTCCAAATGAAATGAGTACTTCTGTAACATCCATCTCCAGTTGTTCAATTTGCTTTGGAATTGTTTTAATATGTTGACCTAGTAAACAGTGATGAAAGTTGTTGTAGACATTATAATAATAAGAAAAATGCATACTTTATGGCAAAACACTGATTCCTTCTCCCACGTTCTTTGGTAAAAGCTTTCAGAGTAAGCAGTGCTATCAGGAGAGGACAAGAGTAGCAACCATTTGAAAAGCCATCAGCTGAACTAGTATGTCCATTTGCAGCAACGTAGATGTTTTGGAAGAGAAAGTAACCTGCATGTTGCAAAACACATTTATCAGTTCCTAACACATGAAGGGTGTGTGGTTCCCATTTATGGGGAGGGGAATGCTATCTGTGCCTACAGCTCTGGAACCAGTCTGCCTCAAGCCATTACACCAGGCAGCTGAATTCCTTCATCCCTGTTTCTTTTCTTCTCTGCCCCAGCCAGCTTTTAAAATGCTATTTTTTTCCTGTTTAGCTTCAGAGTGGCTGGAGCAACCAAGTTAGATAGGTGGGGTACAAATAATAAAATTATTAAAATTATTATTATAAGAATGTAAGAAGGGGCAATATTTTAGTTGCTAAGATAAAGGGTGATACCCAGTGATATCATGCTCCAGGTAGACTCCTTGAAATCAGTGGATTTGTCTTTGAATTTCATTGAGTGTACTCTTGAGTATGACTCAGTTGGATATAATCCAAATCAATGCTTTATAGAATTTTATTCTGGTTGTGTTGCTTAGGGGCAAAGAAAGTCACTTGCTGAAGTGAAACAGGATTGGGCACTGTCAGTACCAAGTTGGGAGATGGTTTGGGAGCCCCTTGTATGCTGTTTTGAGCTTCATGAGTGAAGAAAGGAAGGGAACATGAATACATCGAAGTTGTCATATCTGCATAGCTAATAAGAGCAAGAAATGTAATGCCCCCGATACCTTGGCATGTTTCAATGTATAATACTAGGACTGATTCTTGCCCATCCTTTTGTTGTGAGAAAACTCATACATGAACATATGTTATCAATGATTTAAGGCTATATTTAAGCGAGTGCACAAAGTGACATTAGAAGCAAGCCTATTCCTTTTCTTATCAATATAGTCAGGTTACTAGAGGTAATGGGAGGACTGTTCAGAATTAGACCTAATCCTTTTCAAGCTTAAACTTCTAAGATGACTCTCCTTTTTTTAGCATGCTATGAGGCATGAAAGTAGGAAGATGCTTCCAGAGAAAAAAAGAGAACTTCATCAGGAGTTCAACTATAAAGGAAAAGAATTAATTCGCTACAGTAATAAAAGAAAAAAAGATTGCCTCAAATAATTATTGTAAATTTGCAATGGGTAACTCAGAGGGGAACAAAATATGGTCCAAGAAAAGAAAAACAAACAAAATCAGCAACAGAAAGTGAACAAAATTAAGGAAGGAGGAGGGAACAATTCAGAGTATAATTACATGCTTAAGTCTTTACAAACAAACAAAATCTGAAACACATGTAAAAAATGAATTTTGAAAGACTATAACTTGGCTTGAAGAAGTGAGGGAATTGTGTATCATAAAAGCAATGTGAAAGAAAAAAGTCCCAAGGACCCTTAAAACATTAACACACTTTGGTTATGTAATTTTCCCAAGAAATCTTAAACGTCAACCAGTATGGGATGCACCAATTTAAACTACACATTTAGCCTTCATTTGCATGTAAAAGTTAAGCAAAGTTAGTATGACTGTAGTGCTAAGATTGATAGCATTTTAATAATACTTACATACATATGTCTCTTTTATTTTTGAGGTACTATTGCATTTTGTAATCATGTTCACTTAAGAAGGATTATGTACCATTTCTTTCTCTTTGGGTCTGTGCAGACAGAATGCTTCTGATTGCTTTTGGTCATGGCTAAACACTAAATACATGGATTGAATGTATGACAATGGTTCAGACTCTCCCTCCTTGTTTGCTTTTCAGCCTAATAGTGAATTCCCATTACTTTGGCAGCAGTGTTAATCAGGAGCACTATTCAGGTGTTAACTACAATTGCATGTAAGCAGATCTGGGATGGGGAGTATATTATCAAGTCTCTCTCCTCTGGCATATTGTCCCTATTCCGTGTACAGCTGTCCACAAGCCTTAGGGTGAATGTCTGCAGTGGTGAGCTGCCTCTGTGCAGGAACATTCCATGTGTGATTTAGATCAGGGTTTTAATTTTGTGGAGTCTGATGTAGGTCTTCATTTGCAAACATGGGGACGACTACATGGAACCAAAATAATGTGACAGAGTAGGGGGTTGGCAGTGCACCCCCTTATGTTATTGCTCACATGCAAGTGCAGTTAACGCTTGAATCGGCTAGGATTTCTCTTAACAATGAATTAAAAAACCCAGGTTAAAGTTGCTTTTTAAAAACCCACTGTTCAGTGGAAATCTGGGCTCCCTTAACCATGGTTGGTATTGCTGAGTTAGAGCTAGGTGGGGTTTCAGTTACACTGAGGACAATGTTACTACCAATGTGGTCAGTGGCGTAGCGTGGGGGGTGCAGGGGGGCCGGCCACACCGGGCGCAACATTGGGGGGGCGCTCGCACTCGCAGCTAACTAACTCGCAGTTAGGGGGCGCAAATTACTTGCCGTGCCCCGGGTGCCGACAACCCACGCTACGCCACTGAATGTGGTGGTTAACCCAAGTTAGGTCTGATAGGAGGGCATTCACATCCAAAGCGGAGAGAATGGGAGAAAGAGGAGCATATGTTTTTGTAGCTTGCTTCCCATTCCTTAAACATGTTGGCCCTTTCCATTTTGTTGGTTCAATAAGCTCCCATTAAAGGGACTGATGTGGTCCACCCCTCCTTAGCTTCAGTAGTTCTGTGCATCAAGGATTTCCATTTGGCTCTTCTTAACACATACCAGCAATCTATCATTTTACTTCTTTCCTATGCCAGCGACTCTGCTGTCCAAAAATCCGTAACATTCTAAAACGATGAACTTACCAATAAACCTGTGGTATTTTATAGCAGTTCAGCCAAAAATATATGTGCTGCATTGCTTTATTTTTTAAAAAATGTTCTTCTAAAGAATAATTTTTTTTTGCTCAATATGCATTTGAGAAGGAAGACTATTAAAAGAAAAAATAAATTCTAAATAAAGTTTCCTTGACTTGATAGCTTCATTTTCTTGTCACTTGCCTAGCCATAACTTTGTGCAGTTGTTCCATACATTAAAAGCTGAATCATGTCAATCTGTTATTTCCTGCAGTGCTTACATAGTTCAATTTCCACGTATTTACTTGCTTTGTAGGCTCTACTAAATCTTGGGTGTATTATTTGCTTTTATTGGTTTTAGGAAGCCGCCCTTGGGAAAGAATGTATAGAATCTTCTTAAAATTTAAATTTATTTCTCTTGCTGGAGAACATTTTATCAAAGAGGAAGGTTTTGCCATATGCCCTAAAGTTGCTTAAATTCCAAGTGTTTGAGTTCCTAGGGGAGAGCATTCTGTAGCTAGATCCTCTCAACCGATAATGCTTTAGCTCCGGATCGCATGCATTTGTCAGGAATTCATAAATGTCATTGTCCCACAAGAGTGCAGCTGTCTTGATGGGTCATGGGGATGTATTTGCAGATGTATTGGAGCCCTAATTAGTGTGTGTTATTTTATGTAGCAATTTTAAATCTTAAATGGAATACATTGCAAACTGTTTATGCTGAGCTGATTTGTTCATAAAATAATGATTGCACTAAAGGAATGTATTTAATGTTGGCATTAGTTTTAGCAGTTCAGTGGAAAGCAACATAATGCGTCTTATTTAAATAACTGATTGGTGATTAATAGCATAATGCCTTTTTTTTTAAAAAAGGAGCATGACAACCTCCTTATATGGATCAGGTTCTTAACAATTTTGTTGATTGTTAAAATAACCTTATTTGCAGTCCCATTGATTTTCAGTAGGACTTAAGGCTGCAATCCTAAACATAATTGCTAATGAATAGTTCCCACTGAACAAAGTAGAACTTAAACGTTTACTCAGAAATATGGAATTGCACTGTAAACATTCCAACTTTTGCGCTGAACTGAGTCTGCACAGTCCTTTCAGCTTTGTGTCTGATCCGACCAGTTGCAGGTTTTTATGCCCTTGCTATGCGAGACAGGTGTTCCCAGATCCTTTCTCTTGTAATAAATTTTATTAGTTTTCAATTACAGTCCAATAATAGCCTCATTATAACAATACCAATTTATAATACAATTATTAATACCAATCATTCAAATACTGAATTACATAATTTAGTTAAAGTGCCTGCTAGATTTGATGGTTTGATGATATTCTTTATTTCTGCGTTCCAGATTCTTACTAGTTTCAATTACATTCCGGTCATAATAATAATCCCTTATACAGCGACTGCAATACTAATAGCTTCTATTCGTATTGACACATTAAATGATTTATAAACTGCAAGTGAATAACTCAAACTATATCCTATAACTCAAACTATATCCTTGTTCATCCAATTATTCTGTCCGTGGCGTTTCTTCCTGTCCTTGTAAGATGTTATGTCTTTCTTTCCCCTGATTGTTGCTGTTATCTGTCATGCCTTGGGCAAAGCTGAGATCCCATTGTCGTTCCGGAAATTTATCCATGTTCCTAGATCCTTTCTGCCGTTTTCCTGCCCTTCCACCTTATCAAAGTCCACTATCCACAAATGAGCTAGCAGGACCTACTCACAAATAGGAGGGAAAGGGAGGCAGATATGTTATCACTGTGGACAAGAGGAATTGGAAACAAGTGGTGGCATCTTCAAGTAGGAAGGGCAGCAGCAAGGCTGGGCTTGCCTATGACACAGTTCTGTGTTTGCCACATATTACTTTAGCCCATAGCTGTCAACTTTTCCCTTTTTTAAAGGGAAATTCCCTTATTCCGAATAGGATTCCTTGCAAGAAAAGGGAAAAGTTGACAGCTATGCTTTAGCCGGTTAATGTTCATGGTGCTCTAGAGCCTGTTTCTTCCAAGTTTAATTAGTGCCAGATGCAGGGAGCATGGAGACAGCAGTGAAGGAAAGCCAAGGGCATTGTCTGCTATCCAGCTTTTAACTTTGAACCACTTTGGGTGGATAGTTGGAAGCGGAGGGCCAGATCTGCCCACTTCTGTTGCCCTTGTATGCTATGTTATGTGGCCTAACTACTAATACATTGTGCTGGAAAAATATATGACACCAGATGCTGAAAGTTGGTATCAATGTATTTCTCCCTATGTGTTACATTATAATAGATTGTCTTTACAGCAAACAAATCAATTGATAGCAGTCAAAAGAGTTAGTGCATCTGCTTTGCATGCTGAAGGCTTCTGGTTCAATTCCTGGTATCCACGTAGGGCTAGGAAATCCCCCTGCTTCAAACCTTGGAGAGCCACTGCCAGTCTTTGCTCTGACTTGGTATAAAGCAGCTTCCTGTGCTACTAAATCCTTGTGCTTGCTTAACTTCCATCAGGCACCCCCAAACTTGGCCTGCCATCTGTTTTTGGACTACAACTCCCATCACCCCCTAGCTAACAGGACCAGTGGCCGGGGCTGATGGGAATTGTAGTCCCAAAACAGCTGGAGGGCCAAGTTTGGGGGTGCCTGACTTACACGAAGGAGAAAGGAGAACTATGCCAGAGGTTTCATATTTGGTAGTTGGAACAAAAGCTGCAACTAAACATTTGCATCTTCACTAAAAATTTAAGTAAAAACGAGTGCTTATTGACAAATTGTAAAATGTTCTGAAAAGGAGAGCTGAAATTCTGCTTTGATTGAATGTAATCTACAGAATATATTTCCAGGCTGAACATTTTTTTTGGCATGCCAATCATCAAAAAGTAGGTGGGATAAAATAAGAATTGGAAAAGGCAAAATACCAGCGCTTTAGTCTTTCACAAAGTAGGTTGGCAACAGCAGGAGCCACATTTTTCATCTGTTTTCTACTTTGAAGAGGCAATAAAGTACACATTGCTGCCCCTTCAGCCTTGCAATCTCTTTAGAGACATTGCCATTTGTCCCTACTGATTTTCTTCCCTTTTTTTGGCTGGGTATAGAACTTGCAGAGGTGAAGTTTGCAGAGGATGGTAGAACTAGGGGCCCTTCTTGACTGAATCCTAGTTTCATGCGTGATTTTGAGGACTCCATTAATCATGTAACTTTGGAAATTGCTTTAGTTGTATGTGTTTTTGAATGATAGTATATCTTAAGATCACTCCAAGGAAAGAAGTGAGTGTCTATTTACTGGCAGATTTTGAAGGGGCTAATTTACACTCTTGGCATGCTTACAAGAATTTCATTCCAAGATTAATGCCTATTATTCTTGTGTATATCTTCAGTGATTTATACTGGAATTATTCCAGATTTACATTAGTCCAGAACAGATCAAATTCTGGCCCTTAGTGTCCCATTATATTTTGCAAAGGCCTTAGATTGGTGCAGTTTAACATTGAAAAGGTGAGGTAATGCATTTAAAATTTTACCTCTGAGAGGAAGTGGGTTTTCCTTATTTGATGATAGATTAAAGAAGAGTTAAATTTCTGGGAGTGTGTTTTTAACATGTTTCTATAGCAAAAGTGGTAGTTGTGCATTAGGTATAACCACAGAGTTTTGTAGTGGGGAAAAAGTGTAATGTGCCTTAGTTTAATTCTTTAAGTGCCTTCTACAGGTCTTGTTACAGGTCTAAATATAATTTCCTTACACCTGAGAATAAAGTGGGTAATGACTCATTTCTATACCAGGCCAATATGATTCCCTCTTTCAATTATAGTCTCTTAAGACAGTAGGGTGGTGTTCTCTTAACCATTGTTAAGAGATTGGGTGGGAGGAAGTGCTTATATTGTATTTGGTTTAATTTCCTATTAGACCTATTTCAGGGCATGCAACTGGTGCTCTTTAACTCATGGAAGAGCTTTTGATTCAGTGGGTGCTTTCGCTAACAGAAGTGGAGTGCAGGTCATTTTTGCTGATACACCCTCCCACCAAGTGCCCCTTGAAAATCAGCTCTGGACGGAACAGTGGGGAGGGCGGTGTGGGGCTTCGGAACCAAGAGAAACAAGCAAAAATTGGCACCCATCTTCTGTTCATGGATCAGAGCCTTTCAGGGAATAGAAGAGCATCAGTTGTAGTCCACTGTCATTGTATTTTTCCTGGCTAATAATTAACACCGTATCGGCCTGAGTATAAGCCACACCGTTAAAATTCAAGGGGGGGGGGAGACAATACCCGAATATAAGCTGCTCCCTTAAAATTCTGCAGGCACTCACACCCGTTACGTTTTACCATATGTCTGTTTCAGCAGCGATAATGTAAAAGCTGTAAGGTCATGAATTTAAGCCACACGTTAACTCTTCACGGTCAGAATTTTTTTTTTTTTTGGGGGGGGGAGTGAGGCTTATATTCAGGCCAGTGCGGTAATTTGTTTACTGGCAACACTTTGGTAGGTACTTGATGGAGCACAGTATATCATAGAATTGTAGAGTCAGAAGGGACCATGACGGTCATCTAGGGTAATCCCCTGCAATGTAGGAATCTTTTGCTCAACGCAGGGCTCAAACCCACAAGCCTGAGATTAAGAGTCCCATGCTCTACTGCAGGGGTGCCCAACCTTTTTTCAAGGAGGGCCAGATTTGATGAAGTGAAGGGCCGTGAGGGCCAACCAAAGTTGTTGTGCTTTTTTTAGGATTGAAATTGTTGAGCTTTTTTTTTTAGGGTTGAAGTTGTTGAGGGGTTTTTTGAGGATTTTACCCCATAAACTGCCGAAGGGGCCGGATTAGGCCCCTGAAATGGACTTTGGACATGTCTGTGGTAGAGCCTTTGGCCAACAAGGGAATCAAAAGTGTGCTAGAGGTGGGAAAGGAGGTTGCAGAGGAGCTGAACGGATTACTTGCATCTGTCTTCAGAGCAGAAGACTCGCGAGTAATAAGGTGAAACAGGAGAGATGCGAGCCGGGAAGGGCGATAGAAGGGCCCGGCCGGGCGGCGACTCACCTCGCAGGCGGTGCGCCATCCCTTTGGCCCAGGCGAGGCAGCGGCGGCTGCTCAGCGACCTCCTTGCCCGTCTCCTCGTGAGGGAAACGCGGCGGCAGCGGCGGGGCGCCTCCGGCGGAGCAAGGCCGCTGGCCTGCCTCCCCCCCACCTTCCTCCTTTTCGCCGCGCCGCCTGCACCTCCGCTGCCTCCCGCTCTCAGCAGGCCCTCCCGGGAGTCGGGCTCTGAGGGCGAAGGCGCCCCACTCCACCACGCCCATCTGCAGCATGGCCCCCGCCGCCACGCTCCCGCCAGCCGCCCTGGCCGCTTCGCCCGCCTCCTCCTCGGGCTCGAAGCCCGGGTTGTCCCGGCTCCAGGCCTGCCTCGAGCAAGAGGAGAGCGGCGGCAACGGCGAGCAAGACGAAGGAGGAGGAGAAGGAGAAGAAGTGGCGGCGATTCCGCCGCCGCCGCCGCCGCTGCCCGGCGGGTCCCGCAGCTGCCCCAGCTCCAGATGCTCCAGGCCGCCGGGAGGGCAAAGTCCCGCTATGGCCCCCCGACCCTGGACGAAGGCCACCGCCGCCTCAGAATTTTTCTCTCAGGCCGGCCGAGTAACGGCGCGGGAAGGGAGCGCCTTCGCTTTCTCCACTGTCCGCCTTCCAGCCCCCCAGCCCCGCCCACAGCGCGCTGCCTCGCAGGGGGAAGCGGGCTGGCAGCTACACGGGCCACATGATGAGGTCTGGCGGGCCGGATTCGGCCCGCGGGCCTTGTGTTTGACACCCGTGCTCTACTGACTGAGTTATTCCAGCTCCAGTCTGTCCCAGTCAGTCATAACATTTAAAGTAGAAAGGTCATGGAATGTGGAATAAACACAAAAATGAATCCCACTCTCCCCATAAGCATGCATTGAAAGGGTGAGGGGAAAGTTCAAAAAATAGTAAAACAACAGGAAAGTTTTATTTCCTAGTCTTAGAATGGTATGGCTAATTCATGGTCCTTGTCTGCCAAATGCCCATTAATCATCTGATATCACAATGATGTCAGGTGATTGGTTGCTTTGAAGTCCCCACTATTTGCACTTAAGTGATGAGATGCAGAAGGGGGTTCCTTGTGCAGAACTCCCTCATGCAGAGCGCTTTGTGCAGACATGATGTATAAGAGGGAGTTCCTTTGGGAAGCCAGTGGGTGCTCTCCCCTGCAAATACACAACCAGGAGAGCACTTTAAGGCTCCCAATTTTTATCAACAACTATGTATCTCCCCACCCCATACTGACATCACACATATATATACCCACTATACATTTTTCACTGTATGCTGAAGATGCACCTCTTTACCCTGGCCCATGACACTTGAAATGTATGTTTTTTTAATGACCCGCCCAGTTATTGTGATTGCAATTTGTTTTTAATTGCTTTTAATCTTGAATTTTAAATTGTTGTGACCTGCCCTGGAACCTTAAGTCAGGTAATAAATAAGGAAATAATGCCGGTTAGGTGACTGTGGAATTTGACTCCCTGGCAGACCTGGTTTAGCCTGTGGATCAGAGCGCCCCTCACCTCTGGTTTATGGGAAGGGAAACAAGCCTTGTTCCTGCATGCTTCCTTTTTGGCATGCCTAGATTCAGCATTGATATAGGCAGGCACATCCAACAGGTAGATCATGATCTACCGGTAGATCACTGGACGTCTGTGGTAGATCACTGGTAGATCACCGCCCCGCCAAAGAAGCTCAACAACTTTGGGTCCCCTAAAAAAGCTCAACATTTTTGCCTTGCACCCCCAAAAGGGGGAGATCACTGCCAGTGTTTAACTCTATGAGTAGATCGCAGTCTCTTGGGCGTTGGCCACCCCGATAGTGGTTTATTAACCATAGTTCTCCATGATACCCAAACCAGGAAACTTTGTTTTAACCACTCCTCACAGAGCAATATATTTGCCAGATAATAATAATAATAACAACAACAACGTTTACTTCTGTCATAGTCTAGCTGCTTCATGAATGTTGCACATACACATACATACACAGTCTTCTTTTCTGGACTACACCTGTGATAGACTTAGTGCAGGAACTTAATATCAGGACTTAATGCAGGAACCTGTTTCCATTGCTGGAAATTGATTTTAGTACACTGTAGGAAAGAAAAAATAAGTTTGTAGCTGGTTGTGTGCAGAATATTCTAATTTTATTACTGAATAAAAGTAACTATTCACATAAGACATTTTAAATTACTGGTTCCTTTGAGAGTGAACAATTTACGTTTCTTAATATGTTCTGCTTGCTTAGAAAACTGTGGTTTAACAAACCACCATATGTGGGCAAAAGTTAGGTGTGAAAGACAGCACACGAGAACAAGGCTTGTTCTGTATTCCGTGGTGAAATTTAAGAGCTATTTAAGTAGCACTTCAGTGCTAGCGAAAGATGTAAAACAACAGAGGTGTAACATACTAAGGGAATTTTCTCTTTGCAACTGAATTGGCTAAGAAATTTAAGAATCAATGTAGATAGATGCAAAAAAATGTTAGGGAACAGTGATTTTCCTTGAGATTAAGTGTATACGGCTTTGGAAAATGTTTCTGCAAACGTAATAGTGCTTTCTATGCTGTTTAAACATTGTGGAATCTATTTTTCATGAGCCTAATAAACTTTAGTTTTATTTGCCACACAGAAATTATTGTAACCATTGCTTTGTCCTCAATAAATCAAAAACCAAAAACTCTGCATTCTTTTTGAGGCTGTGGTAACTAACAGAGACCCACATCATTGTGAATAACATGGTAATGGCCTAATTCAAACCAACTTTTGAGAAAGAAGCCAGTGTGTGCTAAGTGAGGTATTTGGAGACAGTAAATGAAGTGACTTAATGATTCACTGCTTTAGAAAATGAATCCTTTCCCACCAGTAGTGTCAGGATTCAATTAATATATTGCTAAAGTGGGCCTGTGGTGTTCATAGAAGCATGTGATTTATTCAGACTCAGATATGTTACTTTAACATTTCTAGTTTCGACGCGTGTGTTCCATTCCTGAT
Source organism: Podarcis vaucheri (assembly GCF_965113315.1). Classification (NCBI taxonomy): domain Eukaryota; kingdom Metazoa; phylum Chordata; class Lepidosauria; order Squamata; family Lacertidae; genus Podarcis; species Podarcis vaucheri. The sequence goes on from NC_138766.1 coordinate 70,656,039, forward strand.
AAATACAGAAGATTAATTCTATGGGCATGGAGAAACCCTTGAATCCCATGGCCTTTTGGCAGGTGGAGTGCAGCTCATCAAAGATTTTCGAAATGAAGAATTCCAGCCCAAACTGGATGACTCACTGGAGATCTGCAATGGGAGCTGAGGGCTGATAATGAGCTGAAACGCAGTATAGATATGATAAAATTAAAATAAAATTGAAGCAATGCCATGTCTTAACAATTTTTTAAAGATCTAATGTAATTACTCTTTCTGTGGCTATTGGTGGTTCCATGTCTTAACTTTCTAGCAGTGTTGGCCTTATGCGTTCTCAGATTATTTTTCTGCCTTTACTGATAACACAATCTTTGCTGGTAATAGTGATCAGCAAGCATTGTACAGAACTTAACCTTTTTACAGAGAAGGATGAGAGGCTAAATCTGCTCTGCGCTCTGGGGGCCTAGGAGATCTTGCAGCTCTGGAATTCACAAGGCCTAGAGCAGGGGTCAGCAACCCTTTTCAACCTTGGGTTGGTCCACTGTCCCTTAGGCCATGTGGTGGGCCGGATTATATTGGGGGGGGGGGATGAAGGAATTCCTATGCCCCAGAAATAACCCAGAGATGCGTTTTAAATAAAAGGACACATTCTACTCATGTAAAAACACGCTGATTCCTGGACTATCTGTGGGCTGGATTGAGAAGGCGATTGGGCCGCATCCAGCCCATGGGCCTTAGGTTGCCTACCTCTGGCCTAAAGTCTAAGAGGAATTCCAAGAGAGAGAAAATATATGGAAAAAGAACAGAATCCAAATTTTGTAGAAATTTTACACTTTTCCAGGAAGGAGTCTGAACCCACCTACACACTACCCATAATTTGAGGCCATTCATTTTCATGGTAGTACAGATCTTCAGGCCAAAGCAGTGTCCTTATACAGTCCCTGTGAATCCACTTGGGAATCATTAGGACCTGCTTGGTGATAAAAGGGCTTAAGGCTGCAGTCTAGACCTTCCTTATGCTCTCTGCTCACTTCAGCTGGCTTCCTGCTGGCTGATCATATCTCACTGAGATGGACTCAGAAGCAGATAGCATATTCCAAAGGGATATTTGCGAATATATGGGAATTGCACATGAAATAAGAATATATGGGAATTGCACATGAAATAAGAATAGCGCATGAAATAACTTGCCCTCCAGGAAAGGATACTGTCAATGCTAACTGAAATAAGGAAGGTATATTACATCCTTCAGCTTTAAAGTTGAGACTTTCAATATTTTGGCAGTTATTTGATGTGTAGGAGAATAATTCATTAACGTTTGTTCCTGCCTTTGATTTAGAGATCTGCCAATGGAACTATTTGATTTCTGGCAGCTCGGCAATAGAGTTGAGCTTTACAGCGCTGCATATATAATTGACTGAAACGCTGCCACGGGATGCCTGTGGGAGTTCTTTTCATACTAGTTGGTTTGGCTGTTGCTCAGGGAGTTGCTTTCAAAACTGTTTCAAAACTATTTTGGTAAACTTAAGGATCATATGAATAATGAGTCACATTGTAAAACCGAGAGCCCTGAGCTCTTGCAGTCAGGGGATCACTTCAAAAGTGGACAGGAGAGCATTAAAGGATTCGAGATCACTTGTATTCTTGAATCCAACGTTTTGATTACCTTCATAAAACTCATTTTCTTAACTGAACAAAAGCTGCTTTAAGTGGTGAGCACTGGCTTGGCCTTCTAATTGTAAACTTGTTTATATTTCTCTAGTTTTTTTGTGAGACACTGAATGCCACAGTCCCTCTCACAAAGTAGTTGTGAAAGGTTATCATTTATATATTTTTTAGGAGTTTGATGACTGTATATTAAAATGTAGGGTTGCAGTCCTTCACACACATTGAATTCAATAGGACTTACTTCTGAATAGATGTGTAGGTTTAGCACTAATAGCTACAAAAATTCACAGATATTGTAATTCTTACATGTTTGGTACTGTACACATTTTAGATCATCAGTTAATTTTATAACAATAGAATGTAGCATGTCTGTTTGCTACACGTTGCTGTTACAGTAGATCACAGAAAACTGTCAAGCAAAATTATTTTGCACCATACTTAATACTACTATTACTGTTATTTCCTTTATAAATTGCTTCCCATGAAGTATTCTGAAGCAGTTTACAATATAATAAAACACAAACACACACACTGTGTGCAAACCTTGGTTATAGCTCATGGGGTTGTTTGGAGTGAGACAAACCACGAGCCTGGTTTGGATAGTGTGTTAAGACAAATCATGACTTTGCTCATGGCAGCGAAGCAGCAACAGGACAGGAGGAAGAGCAAAACCGCTGCATTCTCCCATCAGGGAGTCTGTATGTTTGCATGTTCACACCAAGACATAGGTTGACTTAGCATTCTGTGCCAATCAGCTCACTGTGTTCTATCATTTAAGGCTTTCCCCTCTCAAATTATATTTTTATAAACTATAAGAAACAGGTTCCTAAATCTTTACTCCACAATCCTGCAGTACCTTCACGTAGTCTCCATGCAGATGTAAGCACTATTAACTTAAAATTCTTTTGATCCAAATCATCCTCCAGAGTCATTTTTAAAGCACATTTTTACTACTCGCTGTTGCTAAATGTAGCAAAATATTTATTTTTGGGTAGAGAAACATGATCCAGCAACTCCAGGAATATTTTGGGTTTATCAAGATTCGCAGGATTTGCTTTGGGGTGGGCATGACAACCTAGAAATATAGAAAGCCCAAAGCTGAGGTTCAATAACTCATAATGGTGTAAAGTGATACAGATTTTAAATTATTTTGGTATCCAATTAAGTCAGGAATAGACCCACTGAAGTAAATGGACTTAAGATCATCATGACATACCACCCTTTGTTTGGGCTTTTGTCATCTTTTGATACTGCATATTCTCATTGAAAATATATCCTGGTAAATGTTCTGGGTTTATGTTATGTCTTTAATAGCTGTTATAGCCATCCTAATTCCAAAGCCCATGATCCTAATTTCTCCATTTTGTTGCTCCAGTATCACTACTCTGATTGGTCCCCTTTTAACCATACCAGTACTTATTATTTTAAACTCCATGAGCCATGACTTATCTGTTAAGACCCAAAATATATTATTATTATTATTCAGTGTGTTTGTTTCCACTCCAAATTATTTTAAAGCTCTCCTGAGGTACATTATGAAGACTTCCATAGACATTTCACCTTGCTTTTAATTAGGTGTGCTGTATTCCTTTCCAGCAAAGCTACATGCCTATCAAATTGCACCTGGTTTTCATACATCATTATCTCCTTCTGACTTGTGAGAATATTACTTCTTAAGGTCATACCATTGAGTTTGTGGTCTTATCCTTGCATTTCTACATCAACTGTATTTGTCTGAGGAATTAAGTGACACCAAAGGATATGAGCCATGCATATGCACGCTCAGCAGAACGTTTGCTTTTCTTTTGTTTCTTCCTTTAAACATGTGGCTCTGTTGTTGCCTTGTAGAACCTAGAAAGCAGGAAGCTATTCCTACCCTTGATTTACATACAATGGGAAATCTAAACTAGATTCTTAATCTGGACCATGGAGAACTTTGTGGTACCCCAAAAAAGATGTATGTGGGAGGAGTCAGTCATGCAGCGGAATGTCAGTATATAACATGAATTAAAGCAATTTTAACATATATAATGACAGAATAATACTATATTGTAATAGTAAAATTTGACTCTACCTTTGGTACAGACTATTACCATGGTTTGCTTTAATTTGAAACTTTACATTATTTTCTCTGTAAACACTCGATACTCCCCAAGCTGCTTCTATCTGGCATTATGTACGAAAATTGGAAGATGCATCCAAAATTTTACTTTCCCACACTTCCCTTTTCCCCTATGTTACTTGTAAATCTTTCTTACTCCATTCTGTTCAGCCTGCTTTCCACATTTTTAGTAAACTAGTTGAATACTGGAAAGCAACTCTTCGTTTTTTCCTTTTCTTAAAGTTTGAAGATCCCCCACACCCATTCTTCTTCTTGGTTCATCTGAAATAAGTACTTAATAAAAGAAATTTATTTATTTGCTGTAATTATGGTAAAATAATCCGGATAATTCAGTAGCAGAGAGAGAGAGACATGTGAATATTGCTTTTCATGTAGGCTGTAAAATCTTGCAACCTTGTGCATAACTTTTCAAATGAAATTGTTTACACAATGGATGATTATGTATCTATTCAAATTATGTAGCATCCAAAAATAAATATTGTAACTTTTAACAATTTAGAGTGCAGTAATCAAGACTGGATTGGATCCAGAGAAGAACAAGCAAACTTATCTAATGCAACTGTGTTTTCCTGGCTCCTCCTCCCCAGTGAACCCCACTGAACCCTCCCCAAACTCCTATTTTGCTTGACTGACACAATTCCAGAAGTATATTGGCGAACTGAAACATATTCAGAGAAAGGTTATAAGGATGGCTAAATATCTGACCATCAACTTATGTCAGAAAAGTCTGAGGGAATTGGCTCAGGTTCTTATCTCAGTGCTTTTGCCACACCTCAAAAAACTGAACAAGCACAGCACAGTAAGCTTTCAGCCAGATGGCTACAAATGTTGGCTAGGCTTGGTAAGCAAGTGTTGGTTTCTGCAGGTCAGCTTGTAACGTCCAGTCCCACCATAATAGCACAACATTACATGAATTTATTAACACAGATATTCATTGAATGAAGTGATGTAACTGTTGATATTTTTAAACAAAACTTTTTATTATTTCCACCGCTTTTGACATGGTTTTCCCCTTTCCGATTGTACAACTATTTTTCCTTCTGCCCCCCCAAATAAGCCCTCCACATGTTTTACACAAGTTAAAATACTGAACAACATTTTTGTTCCTTTTTTGATACAGTCACAAGTAACGTGGGGAAAGTGTAGCATGAATTAAGGTAGAATACAGAGGATTTCTCCCATTCACCCCTTTTTGAAAAGAGCTCTACATTGATTTGTTTTAAATAAAAATGTTTGCTGTAATGAATGTTAATAAATGGAAATATAGTTGATTCAAGCTACAATGCAATATAGCTTTTCTAAGTTGCATGGACAGAGAGTTTCAGTGATACAATCAGGGAAAATCTGCATCTAGAAGTAAACTCTAGCCTTAGCCTGTGAACATTCATGCTATAAAAGTGTTTGCTTGGCAATTCTAAACACAACTCCTAAGAAGTAAGCTACACTGGAGAAATTAGAACTTACTTCCAAATAAACATGCACAGGACTCCTTTTTTCAAATGCAGCTCATTCTAATGGTGAAGCATTGCCAGGATTACAGGATTGGACTTGATGCTTCCGTTTACTTTTTTAATAAACAAAACCTAGGAGCACTTATTGCACTAGTAAAAACCAGTTTGAAACCAGAGTTTCAGATATTAAATGGGGTGTGCATCCCCTGGGTTTGTATTAAACATGGTTCATGCTGGTGCAAACCATGATGGACCATGGCTAAGGACAGTGGGAGGAAATTCCTGTGGGGGTGGATAGGGGTTGCAGAAGTGAATTCATGACCCTGGGACCAGCTTCTAAACTTTAATGACATTACATCTTTATTTCACTTGATGCTGATCTGTATTCATGGGACAGTGCTATTTGAAATTGGTGTATTTAATGTGCCTCCTTGTGATTTATATTTTTTAGCATAGCATCAAAATGTTTAAGCCTTTTAAAGTACTGATGATTATTTTTCCAAATGTCTATGTTTTCATTAGTGTGCCTTAGCTTTTGGTGTTATTTTTGGCAGCAACTGAGCAGAAATAATCTTGTTTTCAGTTATTTGATTTGTATGTAATCCAGGACATTTTATTTAATGTTAAGCCACTTAAAAATGCTACTTGTCTCTGCTTACGACTTATGAAGGAAGTACCAAGGCCTGGCTCTATCAACTTGGGATTGAGGCCCTTTGGATCTTAGGCCAAATTGATCCAGTGAGGATACAGCCCATTGGTTGCCCTTCCCTTATTGAAACCACTTTCTGTCTCAGGAAACATGGAGGAGGGGAATAATCATAGAGGATGCAATAGGAAAGAGAAAGGGTATATGAAGAGGGGTTGGTTCTTTAATGCATATATATTGCTGTTTTTCCTGCTCCTGCCTCGAATCTACAGAATGATTGCAGAAACTTATTGGGACCTGTGCTAAGAAATGCAGGATAAGATGCATGTGTGGACATAACACTAAGTTAGCTGGCATATTGTCATCAGATCAACTTGCAGCCCCTGACCCTTATTCACTGACATCTGTCTCAGGAGAGCACTTTGGAGTTGCAGAAACAAATAAATATATATATAAAATATACAGTGTTACCATATTTTAATGTGTATAAGATGCCCCTATGTATAAGACAACCCCCCTTTTTTAAACCCAAAATTAAGAAATTAAGTTGTTTAGCTTCTTTTGGGGGGTGGGAGAGGTCACTTCTACCAATTGCTCACCTGCCTGCCCGCTACTGCCAGTCGCATACCTCGCTGCAGCCGCCAAATGTCTGCTTGCTCACCGCCACCAACAGCCCCCCGCTCATTTGCCGCAGCCGCCAATCGCCTCCCCGCCTTGCCACAGCTGCCAGTTGCCTGCCCAATTGCCGCAGCCAGTCACCAGCAGGCCTTGCTGCAGCCACCAATCACCCGCCCAGTCGTTGCTGCCAATCTCCTGCTTGCTGCTGCCATTAATCGCACGTTCCCCCCCTCTGCATTCATTATCCATGTATAAGACGACACTCAATTTTTGCCTAATTTTTTTTAGCAAAAAGCATCTTCTTATACATGGAAAAATACGGTATATTGTATGTTTATAATATATATGTAAATATATACAAGCGTAATATATGTAAATAAATAGTGGGGAAAGTAGGATTATTCACCTGGGAAACCAGCTTTTCTCCTTCGTGAGCTATTCCTCAAATACTGGAAGCACTGACATCCCCTTTATCTTCTCTATATTTCCAATAATAGTCATGCAGACAAAGAAACCTTCCATTTTACTTACTAGCCACCTTTCATCAGGTGGCAGTCCCAGAAGTGTCAACGCAAAAAGATTTTTAAATATTTATAAAATTAAAGTTTGTCTGGGTTTTTTTTTTAAAAAAAACCCTGCTTCATCACGAATGCCATAGTTACAGGGGGAAACTCGGCAAAAGTAAATATGAGAGAGGTGGATTGTGAAATGATTATAGGAAAAAGTATTTAGAGTTCTTTCAGATTTAGGCACCTACAATCACAACTAAAGTTTTTTTGGAATAATTCCTGCAGTTATTGAAACCTTTTCTTTTATGAAATCCTCTATTTGAATTCAAGCTAATAAAATGGGAAAATATCATTTACATTTCCTAAACTTTAAAATGTTTGTCATATGCTGTGACCTAGATTTATTAGACTGTAGTAGTTTTAGTGCATTTTGGCTGGGAAGTGTGTCATGACATCAGTGTAATCTATGCAGTATGTGATTTCAGTTGGTCCCAGTGTTAAATATTTTCATAATTATGCTGGTTTTGGCAGTTAACTTGGAACTTTTAATGAACATGTTTTATTTCTGGGCTTGTGAGCAGCCACATATGTTTCAAAAATTAATTGTGTGTTTTCAGAGTTAACATTGAGCAGAAATATGTATGACTGCAGATTTCTTTGACATAAAAGGTCTAAATAGCAAAATAGTTCTTGTAAGGTCATGGCCACATGAGTTGCCTTGTAATAATTAGGGTTTACATATTGTGTTAAAGATATCATTAGCTGTTGTTCACTTAAAAAATAATATTTTGAGAACTTCGCTTTGGGGTGATTCCCCCCCTCCCATGTTGATAAGAACAAGCATAACTTGGTTTGCATGTCACATGAGGCAACATCTAAAACAGGTGGGAAAGTAGATCTGGCTAGTGGGTCCCGTTTTGCCAGGTGGCAAGCTGTGCTATAGAAGAAAAGCCAAGCCAAGCAAGGCTTGAAGTTACCGTCTGTGGTGGTGACTCAATTCTGCTTTCTGCAGGGATCGGCTGTGCGACTGAGTTCTTCATGGGAATCTTGGTTGCACGGCTGACCCAGTGGGCTTGGAATTGCTGCCTCTTAGCTGATAGTTGGTGACTTCAAGCCCTCTTTGGGCAGAGGTCAGCTGTGCTACCCAGCAGTCTTGTTCTCACTGCCAGTCAGCTGATCAGCCATGACAGCAAGTCTTCTTTGCCAGTGAACCATCAGGAGCACGGCTTGAGGCTTTTGATTTTCTGTTGACAGCCACATCTGTGCTTGCCCCACATATGACATCCAGTTTGGGGCAGATGTGCATGGTTTGTGGGAAGACAGTCTCACATATTAAATTGGGATCTGTGCTGCGCCTTATTAGGGCTGTGGGTCAGAGTGCTACTACAGCGTTCCGTAGAAGCCAGCACTTTTGATTTCTTTCTCTCCCAAACAAACCACAAAAGGAGGTCAAGGACAAACCTTAGCTGCCTCTCATGGATTGCTTTGAGAGAAACAAAGCGCAAATGCTTTTTTGCACAGAACGCTAAGCTAGTGCTGCGGTTAGTTTTCTCCTGGTTTGGCAAAAGTAGGTGTGGCATGGCTATACTTTGAGCAGCATGCACTTGTATGCTGCTCTTGCATGGTAAACTATAATGTATTTTACGCTATGGCTTCCTATGATGTGCAAACAGGGCCAGAATTTGATAACCTTAAGATACTCCTTTTGAATCCCACATTATTCAAATATTAATTAAATAGAGATAGACATAAATGCAGGGCTTTTTTCAGCTGGAACTCACAGGAACTCAGTTCTGGCACCACTCAGGTGGGCGCCATTGACATTCTAAGAGAACGAGGGAGTCATTCATGGTGAGTTCTGAGCTCCTCTTTTTCTAGAAAAATAGCACTGCATAAATGACTTTTTTGCATCAACAAATACAAAGAATTGAAAGAGGTGTCAAAATACCAAGGTTCTTTGTTTATTACATTAAATAATTTTATATTAAAAAGAGATATTTCCGTTGAAAGGGAGAATTCTAGGCATCTTACACTGTACAGATGTAGTATCCTTTCGTATTGTTGTGAACAAGTACAAACGGCCATTGTGGCAGTTGTATAATTGTAGACTGAGAAATTTAAGCCATAACCCCCTCTGAGCATGCATATATGGTTCTTTGAAACTGTTCTGCCCACCAATCCAACCATTATAGAATGTTTAAAATGGGATAAGCAATTATAGAGCACAGTTGTCAAATTGTTAGCACTTTTGTTTGTTTTCATTATCTTGTGGTCAACAGCTTTTGTTTCTAAGGTATTAGACCTATTAGACCTCAACTTATCCATTCTGCTGTTCATTCCTTCCCCTATTACATATTTAATTAGTTTGTATCTTTCTTACCTTTGTTACTTTTCACTAGCAAACTGTTTTTTATTCTTTATTTTCTTTTTTAAAAAATAAACCCCCCCCCCACTATTTTTTTTGGCCATTGTGGATTCAGTATGAACATTTGTTAACTTTTATAGGATGATCATGAAAGCTGTGGTTCAAGTTCAACAAATCGTAGTACCACGGAAAGTGCAAAAGCAGCAGTGAAACCAAGAAGAATTCAACAGACTACTCCTGACCCAGATTTACCACCAGGTACTTTGTGATAAAAAATAATATAGCTATTTTTAGGACTCTGTTCTTTTGGCGGTTGTTAGTTTGCTTGAAGCTCAGGAAGCCTGATGTTTTGTTTTATTTAAACACTTGATATCTCTTCAACTGGCAATTTTATTTTTTCCTGTATTTGGTAACTTCTTGGTAAGGTTCCCAAGCAAAGGGTTTAATAAAACCATGATTTCTTTTTAGGCTATGTACAGAGTTTGATCTGGCGGGTTATAAACAATGTCAACATTGTCATCAATAATCTCATACTCAAATACGTGGAGGATGACATCGTTCTGTCAGTCAATATCACTTCAGCAGAATGTTACACCGTGGATGAATTTTGGGATCGAGCGTTCATGGACATATCTGGTAAGCAGACTATTGAGTTTTTAAATGACATTGTACATTTTTTTTAAGATAATGTTCTAAAATAATTTTGCAGAAATAGCGATCAGAGAGACAAATATTGATCTATTTTAGAGGTGAGCTTTATTCTCTGAGTTTCCTCATTGTGTTCTTACAACACGATGCATTGTATAGCTTCAAGCTTTTCAGATTCTGCACAGACTTGAAGCAGACACCAAGTAGGCAGCATTTGGAACTTCCTCACTCCTGCAGTCTCTCCAGCGTTTCGAATAAAACTTCGATATGTTAAACTTGTGAAGGGTCCTTTAAAAATGTTTCTATGTATTAAGTAGTGCGAAATAAATATGAGCGTTTGCATATTTACTTTGCGTTATTTGCTAAGAACTGAGCAACATTTTTCTTCCTTTTGAAAGCAACTGATTTGGTCCTAAGGAAGGTGATCAATTTTTCCGACTGCACGGTTTGCCTAGACAAAAGGAACGCTAGTGGCAAGATTGAATTTTATCAAGATCCCCTGCTTTACAAGTGTTCGTTCAGAACTCGTCTACATTTCACTTACGATAATCTTAATTCTAAGATGCCATCCACTATTAAAGTAAGTACTTTTCTAGATCTTTTAAATTTGATGTATGAATTGTTTTTCACCATGTACTCCTAAGAAAAATGAAAATCGACCACCTAAAACAGATTAATTTCTGCTCTGCCTTTGGCACTCATTTCTGAGCCTCCAGATGTGAACATTGGGTGGCTATAGCCATAGCAGGACTTTGTGTCCCAGGAAGAGTAGTTTGGCTGTTAGTGGGTTACTTCAATCATTTTATACATTTTTTGAGATACAGCTTCTAGCATTAGTGTAGCTAATTCATCTTACTTAATTTAGCTACTTCTTCATAGTGTGAGCTTAAGGATACTTAATTCTGGAACTTGTATGGATAATAAAAAGGCTGACTGGGGTAATAGATAAGTGAGAATTCAAAAATATTATGATGTAATTCAAGGTACTTAATAGTCTTTAATGAGTTTGTGTATTCTAATCTACTTCAAGAGAGAATGCACATACTGTATGTGGGAACAGTGGTGCCAGAGCAATCTGAAAGCACATAACACCATGTACTGGGGATGTTTTGTGAATTTTTGAAATTAGATTGAGAAAGCGAAGTATTGTCTGTTCTGAACATGTTTCCAGATGTGTCCATGAGTACTGTAGTTTATCTGTCCCTGTGTGCAGCTAATTATCCTGATACTATTGATGCCAGATGCCGTATAGGAGTTGTTTTGCACATACATTTATCCAGTAGCATGTGGCTGTAGGGTCTTAATTCAGACTAACAATTCATTATTAGGTACTTAAAGCTATTCAGTTTAGTTTCAGTTTGTTTAACTGCAACAAACTTTCTCCTGTTTCTAAGCCAAGGATTGGAAGCAGATATCCAGAGTGGTTCAGGATCTATATGGCTCTTTCTAATCAATACAGCTATCAATCTGGCATTCTCTGTGGCATTTATCCGAGCTTAATGTTCTCTTAGATCAGGCATAGGCAAACTCCGGCCCTCCAAATGTTTGGGACTACAATTCCCATCATCCCTGACCACTGGTCCTGTTAGCTAGGGGATGATGGGAATTGTAGTCCCAAACATATGGAGGGCCGGAATTTGCCTATGCCTGTTTTAGATCTTCACAGTTTGCACTGCATGCTTTAGTTTCTAAATACAGTGGTACCTCGGGTTAAGAAAATTCATTCTGGAGGTCCGTTCTTAACCTGAAACTGTTCTTAACCTGAAGCAACACTTTGGCTAATAGGTCCTCCCGCTGCTGCTGTGCCTCCAGAGCACGATTTCTGTTCTCATCCTGAAGCAAAGTTCTTAACCCGAGGTACTATTTCTGGGTTAGCGGAGTCTGTAACCTGAAGCGTCTGTAACCTGAAGCGTCTGTAACCCAAGGTACCACTGTACTAAAACGGGGATAGGGAACCTTGTGCAGTCAAGGGCTGCATTGCCTCACGAGCAACTTTCTGGGGCTTCATTTTGGCAGGCAAGAACCATTATCACAGCTCAATGACACATTCCAGCCTGGCAAAAACACTCAAGGAGGGAATGAAGCTGCCTAGGGAGCAGTGTTGACTGGTTAGAGTATCAAGGACCAGGCACTCAGCCTCCAGCCTGAGTTCCCCACACCTGTCCTAAAGTCTATGACAAGCACTGTAGACAAAATTACTTGTCAGATTCTGGAATTGATATTTTCTCAACTTGTCTACAACTTTGCTATGCATACAGTAACACTAGATGGAAAGAGATGACAGCTAAAGTCATTTTGAGATATTTGTGCTCAGCAGCTTCTGAAACATAAACAGGTTCTTGTCTTCTATTAATCATAATAAACTCTGACATGCTAAATGCACTTCACTGTGGTACTATGCGGCTATTGTAGGTAAGCAGAATATTAAATCTTGGCCTTCTCTCTCTCTGAATCTTAAAGTTTGCCAAATTTTTGTTTTTGATCGAGGAATGAAGTTCAGTTGTGGGCTTGATCATTAACTTTCATGCCAGGTTTTAGCAGAGGGGATATTTTAATGGCAGAATCACAAACTTCTGACAGCATATAATGGAAATTTTGACACAGTCTTCACTAATGTCAATTGGTGCTGTGGTTCTAATAAGGAATTCTGTGTTTTCTATTCCTTCATTACTTATATAGATGGTTTTTAATGAATTCTGAGTTACCATAAAAAGCATGCCAGGGAACATAGATTAGTGTGAGCATAATTATAATTACGTTTATAAATAACTTGCCTGGTTATCTCTGTTGGTGGCCACAGTTCCTCATCAGGGTACCCTGGAAAATCTGTCATTAAAAATGAAATTAACACCATGTTTAACATACTTCATAATTACAATCTTCATTTGCCTTAGATGTATATTAACATTTACTTTTAAAATCTGAATTTTGTCTCTTGTTGCTTATGTGGAGCCTGGTCCTATATGCATGTTTAAATCTGACTGTGCTCAACAGAATTTATCCCTTATTATGCACGGGTTGCCATTTAAGACTGCAGGAAAAAGGCACTACTGCTTGTGCAAGGCAGTTCAGCTGAATTCTGATAATTTCCCTGTCCTACTGCAACTTACGCTGTTCCAGAGGATCCATTGTTGCAGAATTGGAGTTCCATTCATTCTTCCTTTCATGTATTGAAGGGAATTGGGCCAGATTACCCTAGGGGGCCTCTCTCAGCTCTACATTTCTTCAGATCCAACTCAAGGCTTTTCTCTGTACTTGCAGATCCACACTTTAGTAGAAACCCTGAAGCTCTCCATTACTGATCAACAACTTCCTATGTTTATTCGAATAATGCAACTTGGAATTTCACTCTACTATGGAGAAATAGGCAACTTTAAAGATGGAGAAAATGAAGACTTGGTTTGTCACACTAAGGATGTTTTGGGGCACATCTCAGGTAAGACAGATTGAATTCGTTCACAATCCTCCAAAAGCATCAGAGAAATTACAGTTCAAGTGCAGATAATGCAAAACGAGTAACTGAATAACAAGTAATTATTCTGTTAGCTTCCTAGAGAAGCTATATGTAAGATTGTGAAGGCAGAACAAGTGTCCATATAAACCATTTCATTTTGGTCTTTTATGGAACAATTTTTCCAAGGTTAAACTGGAACTTTGTAATCCATTCAAACAATAACATTGTGTATTATTTTTAGGGCAATGAAAAATATTTCAAATTGATTGCAATCTGTGTTGTATTAAGGGCTTGATTCTTTTCTTGGGTTGGTTAAAAGAGCTCTGTAACTGACTTTGAGGGCCTCTGTACTAAAGGATTGCCACCAGTCATTTTCAAAATATGTTCCAAAACCATGAAGTAAACAGTTCAAAATTCTTTCTTATTCTTACCTTAAAAGTACCTGGGATAAGCTGATACTCTAAATTATTCTGTAATTCCCATATTTTAATTTATTTAGAAGTAGTCAGCCCTTAAGTCACATCAGCTAACTTTACTAAAGAACTGATTTAATAAGTCAATAGAGCAGCTTGCCTCGGAAGCTAAGTACTAAGTGTTCTTTTTCATTATTTATAGCACCTCATTAGTATTAATAATTATCTAAAATGCAACAGGACTATTTAGGCATAGTTGTTAACCACAACCTGCAATTTTTTGTGTGAAAAAATAGATATTTGCAAGAAATAATGTAGTTACAGATTGGTGTGGTATCCCATGGTGCCGCCTCTGCTAACAGAAAGCATCTCTCAATGGGATGGGGAAGGAGGTGGTTTTTGATGACGATCCCTGCAGCCCCATACAGAAGCCCAAATTTATTTAACAAAACTTATATACCCTTTGATTGTAGTAAAACCTCTTAAGCTGTGAGTTCTAAAGTGTAGGTGTCGTCACACTAAAAGATTGATTTTATACAGCAGTGGAATGAGTATTATGTGGCACCTGTATCAGTTCTGCAGATTGAAGCAGTTGAGAGAGCACATAATGGGGTAAAGTTATCCTGTAAGTAAACTGGTCCCAAGCTATTCAGGGCTGACTGAAGAGGGTTGAGGAAATCCCTTGGGACAGATTCTTGGGGCACTACCAGTCAGAGAACACAATCCTGGCCTAGATGGTCTGACTCGCTGTAAGGAGCCCTTATATGTTTGATTTCATTGTCCCGGTAACTAGGGTAGGCTGGCTGCTTTCACAGTTTACATTGCTTTTATTTTCATTGGTCTTTCTTATAGGCTCTTTAAAAAGCACAAGATTCTGGAGGCACAGTACTTTTAAAGGGTTTACACATCTTGCAGAAAAATTATGGCCTGAGGCATCAGTTTGTCCGATTAATATGCCATGTCACTCTAGACATAGGAATCAAAAATAATCCCTACAGTTCCTATCATGTTCGGCTATGAGACCACCAGCTAATTCAGACTAATATAGCGATGTTTTATTTGCGGGGAAAGGCCATATATAACAATGTGAGCTTTTTCCTTTTAAAAATATGCATCTGGACCACAGCTCTGAGCAATGCTTTCACTGCAGGGGTAGAAAAGCCAAAAGCATCTACTTTTTGTTGCTACTCATGTAGGAATGTGTTGTTGAAGACTTTGTCTGCTTTTATTATGACCTACATTATAATATTAAATCCAATATAAATATGTATAGACAGGACCTGTGCCTAGGCAACATATCACATACCATTCAGCCTGTACAGCCTCTTACTTTTCGCATTGTTTGTACTGCCTTTCTCATGAAATAGAATAATGAGTAGAACAAAAATGATAACAAAGGAGATATTAAGATGCATAATTGATTGTGCCATTTCTCCCGAATTAATAAAGTGTGCAAAAAAGTTGCTGCATGTATCTGTATGGTGGGGGTTAGTAGATATTTTCTTGTTGTGCTACATATTCTATGTTTACTCAAGTGTTTCATTTTCATATTAATTATAATTGCTTAATTTGATAAGATTTGTGGTGTCTAGATTGTATTGGTTAATGTTAGGGGGAAGAAGCCAACTCTGCTTCACTCCCACTCAAGTGGAACTACAGTCATACCTCAGGTTAAAGTCGCTTTGGGTTAAATCTTTGCAAGTTGCGTCCCACAGCGACCTGGAAGTAACAGAACGGGTTACGCCACTCGCACATGCGCAGACGCTCAGAATGGTGTCGTGCGCATGCGCAGAGGCGGTGAATCACGACCCGCGCATGCGCAGACGCAGGTTGCATTCTGCTCATTGTGTGAACGGGGCTCCGGAATGGATCCCGTTCGCATCCAGAGGTACCACTATACTGGTATCTGTGGTTTGTGTATATGCTGGTTCAGGCTCAAATGAAAACAGGACCCCTACCAAAGCCATCTCCTGTTCTACCTGTTCTAAAATGTTCAGGATAAACCCTGCCTTTTATCTAAATGACGGGGAAAAGCAGGATATTACAGCATTAGGACGGGACTGCTGACTGTCCCATCACAAAATGCGCAATCCCAAAGTGTCTGCATTAAATTCCCACCATCCCCTTCCCAACCTACTTCCAGATGAAAAAGATACCCTAACTGTGGTGAATTTGGGAAAATGGCACACACTATCCACAGTTTTCCAGGCTCCTCTGCAACATCTCTGCTACAAACCATAGTTAATTAAAAGTTCACACGGGTTTCTGAAGGTATGGATTTGATTACTTTATCCATCAGCAAAAGGTGACATAAATGAAACCTAGCATTTTCCTGCCAATCACAGTTGTCAATACCTTTAAAGGGATAAAATGGGGACATTTCTGCTGTTGAAGGAGGCCTGTTTGGACATGATATACTTGAAATAGTTCAAGAACAGTTAATCCTTGCGTTAAGACTGTGCTGGTGATGCTGCCAAGGCCGGGGTCCAGCTTGTGTTAACAGCCATGTAAGCACTGATTGCATAAGTTTAGGGATTTTGCCTGATGTTTGATATCAAAGAACCTTTTAAGCATTTGCAGCTCATTCGTTTACTTTTCCTGTTCATCAGCTCTGGAAACTGAATAAACGTTATCAGCTAAATTAGGCAGGGATTTTAAAAAATACTTCTAATTGGTATAAAACATAGTATTTTTTGCCGTGTTTCCTCTGAAGAGAGTTTAGTGTGAATCGCTCAAGTTCACTATGAGAATTCTGACAAGGAATGTATTTCATGACTTACGGAAGAGTGTATAGGGTGTCTTGTAATTTGCTGCTAATTTAATTCTGCAGTTTTTCATTATGCTGGCTATTGTGTTCAGTAGTACTTTTTTGTGTGTGTAGTCCATACCCTCCAACGTTTCTCCCATGAAAATAGGGACATTCCCTTCCATAATGATAATTTTACTGTTTATACCCTGTATACATTACTGGGTTGCGCCAGCCACTCTGGGCAGCTCCCAACATATACAAAAACATAAAACATTAAACATTAAAAAAAACACTTCCCTATACAGGATTGCCTTCAGACAGCTCGGGGGGGGGGGTCGGATAACTCCATACCCTCCAATATTTCTCCAATGAAAACAGGGATACCCTAAGGAAAAGTGGGACATTCTGGGATCAAATCAGAAACCGGGGCAGCTTCCCTAAATCAGGTGTACCTTTATAGTTTGGATCAAAACAGATGATTTAGGACAAAATGAAAGCCAGATTTCATAATTTTAATTAGAGTTTTAAATGTAAATTATTTAGTGTTCATCAAATATGACTTGGTTTGAAATGATACCAGGAATGTAATATAAAAAAATATATTATAAATCCACATACAGTGCACTGGGCCCAGGAAATCTTGTTGGCATCCCTGTTCATACTGCAAGGTATAGTATATATTGTTTAAAATACATGTTGTATGTAAGTATAAAATAAAATGCGTCTTGTTTCTAGTTTGTGGCCAATACTGTATTTCAAGCTGACTAATCCCTGCTTTGCTTTTTTTAAAGGTGCAGAAGATGAAATAGGCCATGATATGCAATATATTTCTCCAGAATCTTACGTTCAACAAGATGATGATCAACAGCAGGGATGGGTGTCCTGGGCCTGGTCGTTTGTACCTGCTATTGTGGGTAATGATGATGAAGAGGGAGACTTTCTTGGAATAGATGATGGAACAACAATGAATCAGCATAAATCGCCAGCAGTTAAAGATCCCATTGTTTCTATAGGATTTTATTGTACAAAGGCTACTATTACCTTCAAGGTAACATTAAAAAAACCAAAAAAACCATAAGTATATTTCTAGTCATTTTTGCTAAGTGCTCGGACAACAAAAATAGATGGCAGTATATGGTCATTAGTTCTCATTGCGGAAAACAATGTATGCTGGTTCACATATAGTTGAATACCTTTAACAGTGTAATCCTACATATGTCTATCCCACTGTTCCCCATGATTCCTACACATGTGTAGATCACCTGAAAGCTAACTTTGTTAGTTTTCAGATGATCCAAACATGTAGGCATCAACTTTAATGCTTCCAGTCAAGGAAGTTGATTGATCATTGGGTGTTCACAGTAGATCTATGTTCTATTCTGGGGATATGAAGAAGGGAGCACATATATTTTCTCCCAAAGCATCAGTCTCAAAGCAACAATTCTTCAACATTGGACTGTTCATGTTGTGCGGATGCCTGATCATCGCCTTGCAAAGCAACTACTCTATTCCAAACTTAAAAAAGGAAAGCGTAATGCTGGTGGTCAACAAAAGAGGTTTAAAGACTCTCTCAAGGCAAATCTAAAAAAATGTAGTATAAACACTGACAACTGGGAAACACTGGCCTGCGAGCGCTCCAATTGGAGAACAGCCTTTACCAAAGGTGTCATGCGCTTTGAAGACACTCAAACTCAGGACGCAAGGGAGAAACGTGCTAAGAGGAAGGCACACTTGGCAAATCCACACCGTGATCAACTCCCGCCCAGAAACCTATATCCCCACTGTGGAAGAATGTGTGGGTCCAGAATTGGCCTCCACAGTCACTTACGGACTCATTCTTAAAACCGTGTTTATGGAAGACAATCTTACTTGACTACGAGCGATCGCCAAAGAAAGAAGAAGAATGTTCTACTCTGGGGCTATGAATAAAGCAGCAAGTATATTTTCTCCCAGAGCACTCACGTTCTTCACTATCCATGGATTTGTTCGTACCTTTGTTATTTTGTACAGTAGTTGCCTGATCCTGCCAGTCACTTCTTACAGCAGACTTGTAGGATGAGCCTGGCCAGTTCAAGAGGAAAAGGGCACTGCAGCACTTTAAAAAGATGTTTTATTTATAATCTAACATGGAACCCAGTCGCCTCAACTCTAGTTCGGATATTATTCCCACTAAATCTCATAATAAACTGCTAGTGTATACAGCGTCCTTTGCTGAAGTAGGTAATACCCATTAAAGGAGACTTTGTTTTTATTCTTGTGCATTTAGCATTATACATTACAATAATTTTACCACATCCTAACATCTTGAATGTTATATTTTTTACACTATAAAATGGTATGCATAAGAGAATTATGCTGGCACTTAGAAGGAAAACATTAGAATTCATTGTTCTGCTTGAATGCTAAGAATGTATGGAATTAATTTGTGGTTCATATTTTGGTCAAAAACAAGCTCAGGTTTCTGCATTAGCATTCTGAATAGCTGATACCACTCCAGCTTTAAAAAAAAAAACCCATGCCAAATTAAATGTTGCATTTTCCTAATAATGTCGAAAATTGTTCTTGCAATGTTTGAGTTCTTTTAATCAATTAATTGCTTTTCCTCTACAATGATTGCAGACAGCTGAAGGGCGGGTTTTTAAATCCTGTTTAACTTGAGCATTTGCTTTATAGAACTTAGCTTCAAAACAGCAACCATGTGTACACACAGTTGGAAATAGCTAAGTAATGAGAGCTTCTAGGAATTTTATGTTATAAGAAAATTAGAAGGAATTATTTCAGCAGTTAAAGATGCCAGAGTTAGGAGCTGTTAGGGCTAAACATTTAAATGTTTCATTATTTTGCCCTTGTTTAATGAATGATGTTGAATAGTCAAAAGTGCACTATTGATCTCTTTTTGCTGCTTTATTCATGGTGATCAGAGCATAGACAAAAAGGTAGTATATTTACTTATGATTGAGGTTCGCAAGGGTTGCTTAAGTACATCCATCTTGTGAATTACTTCCTATGCTATTATAATAAACTGTCAAGTTTATTCTGTCAAGTTCATAAACTGAGTTGCACCTGCGTATCTGTTAGATTACCTTTTTATTCATTGTTTATGTAACCGAGAAACTAAAAATGTTTCAGTGTTGTTGTTTTTTTAAATTGTGCCAGTACATAGATTAAAGTTGTTATTTTCTAGTGTGGATAATATATTGCAGCTGTTTTAGCGCACCTGTTTCCTGCCCAATCATAATCACCAATAGTAAAATTTAATTTGTCATCATCTTTTCTACACAGTAATAATAACTTCTATGTAGCTAATACTAATGTTGACTAATGGTAAGTGTTTGGCATATTGTTACACAGCTCACAGAAATGCAAGCTGAAAGTAGCTATTACAGCCCACAGAAAGTAAAATCCAAAGAAGTAATATGCTGGGAGCAAGAAGGAACTACAGTAGAGGTAATTTTCCATTACTTCTGTATATTTATAGTAGATTTCTTGGCATCAGTATTTATTTCATCAGAATCATTACTTTGTACTGGCAGTTGCAGTATTGATTTTATATTCACTCATTATTGGATGGCTATAATAAAAACATAACTGAAATAGAGCCATTCTTGGACTTTAGCGGTAGTACTCTAGGCAGTAAATAATAAGCTCTCAAATCTAGTGTACATTATTATTGTTATTTCACTTCATTTGTTTCTTAATTAAGTGGAAAAACTGACCACAATATTCCTGCTTATACATTCATCCACATAAATATTAATTTTGGATAGATAGGTGTGCATTTATTTATTTATTTATGTATTTATTAGATTCAGACCCTGCCTTTCGTTCCAAAGGTGCCTAGGGTGGCAAATAAGGCATAAGACGATAAAAACATATTTTAAAAATCTTTAAAAACCATTCCAGACTGGGAAAATCTCAATTTAGAAGATTTGTTGATAGATGAGAGTCTTCAGCAGGGGCCGGAAAGACCACTTTGACAGGGCCTGTCTAATATTCAAGGGGAGAGAATTCCAAAGGATAGGCTTGGAATAGCCTTTATTCTCATTTTTCTCTTCTGTCCTTGTCCCTTGTCCCGTTTGTTTTCTTTTCGTTTAGATTGTAAGCCTGTGGTTAGGAAATGTCTTGTTTTGATTTTATGTAAGCCTCTCTTGGAGTAGAGTGCAAATGCTATAAAAAAATAGATAAATAAAATAAAGGCGACAACATGAAAGTTAGATAGGTGAGCCCAACAGTGTGTTGGTTCTTGGCTAGAAGCTTAACTCTCTTCCAGTTTCTTTATACACACTCAGCATGTTAACATTTTTTCCCCAGGTCCTCATGAGTGGAGAACCTTTCTTTGATTGCCAAATAGGCTTTGTTGGTTGCCAAGCTCTTTGTCTCAAAGGAATTATGGGAATTAAAGATTTTGAGGAGAATATGAATAGAAGTGATGCGGTAAGTACAAGTTACGCTTTGCTAGCTTGCAGGCGTGCTTTGTTAAGAAGAGGGCATAAAATATTTTTAGAATTTTTCAGAAGAACCCCAAAAGCCGCATGACTGGCTCACACAAAAAGGACAGGTAGCTGTGTTAGCCGAAGTAGACAAACCACGAGCCTTGGCTCATATGTAAATCATGGCTTAGCTCTTGATAGTGTGGCAACAGCAGATGTGGGGCGGTGTGGTAGGGAGTGAAGAAGCTGCAATTTCCAGCGGTATACCAGCAAACCTGCTTGTTCATGCTTAGCTGTGGTTTGGCTTATCATTGTGCAAACAAGACCATGGTGGGGAGGTGGGAACGGTTTCTTCAAGTACCATGTTTTATAAAGAAGAAATCAAATACCATGTTCTTTTATTTGTTATGTTTTGTTACTATCTTTCTATTCCTACTGATATATTTTTCCCCCTTTTATAAAAGGAGGCCTACTTTTTCAACTGTGGTGAAAATCTGAGCACAAAAGGGATGACATACCTCACCAATTCACTATTTGATTACAGAAGCCCTGAGAACAATGGTGTCCGTGCAGAATTCATTTTGGATGCAGCCGCTCATAAGGTCTTAAATAAGTTTTCTTTTAAAATTTTGGATTTATGCTCAGTGTTCATATCCTGTCGCTTATTTTGTTCACATCTATGTTCAGCAGCTCTGATTATGGAGTCAGTATTAACACCTTATTTCTACTAAAGTATTTTGTCACTTAATGAGTAGATAAGTTATGTCACAATGAGCTGCTTGAATTTACTTTTATTCCACATTTTATTTGAATGCCCAGAGGCCATAACTAATTTAGACCTTAGTCTTCTTAAATTAAGCCTTATTGAGCTAAGTTGGAAAATGATTATTCGATAGCTGGGATAGCTCAGTTTGTAGAGCATCAGACTCTTAATCTTAAGAGTCATGGGTTTTGAGCCCCATGTTGGGCAGAAGATCCCTGCATTGCAGGGGGTTGGACTAGATGACCCTCATGGTCCCTTCCAACTCTAAAATTCTATGATTCTATGACTGAACCACTTTTAGGACTTCCGCTGGGATAGAAATTTGAAGAGTACCCGTATTTTTCGCTCTATAACACGCACCCGACTATAACACGCACGTAGTAATTAGAGGACGAAAACAAGAAAAAAAAATATTCTAAACGAAACAGTGGATGTATGATTTTTGTGGTTCATGCTGTGGCCACAGACATGTGATCTGACAGTGAGTTTGGAGTAGCCCAATGCAAAAATCCCAAGGATCCATGTGGATCCATTCTTTGTAACCACGTTTTTGCACCACTGCAGCCCCAGGCAACAGTGGGTGCGTGATTTTTTTGGTGCAAGATGTAGCCATGGACATGCTATGTGATCTGATGGTGAATTTGGGGTGACCCAGTGCAAAAATCCTGAGGATCCATGTGGATCCGTGCTTTGTAACCACGTTTTAAGTGGGGAGGGAAGGAAAAGCACTCAAGGGACAAGGAGCACGCGTGGGGTGGGTGGAGAAGGATGCTGCTAATAAAGCAGAAGAGGGGTTTAAGGGGAGCAGGCTCCTCTCCTCTCCCACTTTGCTCCTTTAAAGCAAGCAGGCTCTGCTTTTCTCCCTCCTCCCCGCTCATCCCCGGCTTAGCGAGCTGAAAAACTTTGCTGCTATTTAGCGAGCTGAGTGGGAAGGAGAGAGGGACAGAGAGCCTGCTTGCTTTAAAGGAACCAACCAGACAGGAGCCGCTTACACGAGTGTAAGCGGCTCCTCTCCCGCTTTGCTCCTTTAAAGAAGCAGGCTCTCTGTCCCTCTCTCCTCCCCACTCAGCGGCTCTTCTCCCGCTTTGCTGTTTCAAAGCGAGCCATGGAGGAGGAAGGAAGGGGAACCATGGATCCTCTGCTCACGACTGCAGCAGATCCCCCCCGCCACCCGTAGGCATTCCCTCCATAACACGCACAGACATTTCCCCTTACTTTCTAGGAGGAAAAAAGTGAGTGTTATGGTGCAAAAAATACGGTAAATAGATAAGAGTCAGTCTTTAGTAGTGGGCAAAGGCACAGAGTGTTCAGTCTGGAGAAGAGAGACCATGGTTCAAATCTCCTTCAGCTATGAAGCTCACTGGCTAATTATTGAAGAGTTTATCTCTTTCAGCATAAGCTACCTTTAAAAAGTTGTTGTGAGTAAAAATGAGAGATCTGAGAAAGCTGCCTTGAGCTTCTTGTAAGCAGGGCAGGCACCTGATAAAAATGAACATAGCCTTAAGGCTTATTCCCCCCTATAAGTTTTTGTACTCGGGCATGTGTATCAGAGTACAAATTGTTCAGGGTCGTATTCAGCTATGTTTTACTCAGAGTAAACCCATTGAAATGTATTAATATTGACTAAGGTCCATAAATTTCAATGGACTCTGAGTAAAACAGCCTCCAAGTTTTCACTCAAATATACAGAGGTAGCAGAGGTAAAATTAGATACCTCTTCTTTTAAAATATTCAGTAGTATGGCTCAGATCCATTCCTAGTTGCCGCTTGCAAGTACTTTAGAGAGCTGCAGTTGATAGGAAACTGTGAATCTATACTCAAGTCTAAAATGCTGAAATTAATACATTAAAAAGAGATCAACTCTTTAATCCTTAGTGTGTCTGCACGTTGAACTGGATTGTTCTTCATATTTGGTTTCTCTGTTTTTGTTTTTTAATGAGATGTGCCCTTGTGAATTGGACTAAAGGTCCATTAAGTCTAGCTTCATGCAGTGGTAAACCACAACAGCACAAGCAGAGCAAAAGCTTGTAAACCACAGCCTTCTTTTGCTGTGGATCCCCAGCAACCAGAATTCAGTAGCATACTTTCTTTGAACATGAAAGTTCTATATAGCCACTGATAGATTTATCCTCTGTGAATTTGTCTAATCCCTTTTTCAAGCCCTCTAAGCTTGTGACCATTACCACATCTAATGGAAGTGAATTCCATAAATGAATGATGTGAATAAATACATTATTTTGTCTGACTTGAATCTATTATCAATTTCATTGGATGATCCTGAGTTATAGTACTATGAAAGGGAGAAAGACTAAACTTTTCCCACACCATACATCACAACATTATGCTGTCCCTTTAATTGCTTTCTCCTGAAACAAAAAAGCTCAGTCTGGTTTAGCCTTTTCTTGTAATAAAAGTGTTCCACTCCAGAGTACTGTATTTTTCGCTCTATAGGATGCAGCAGACGATAGGACGCACCTAGTTTTGGGGGGAGGAAAACAAGAAAAAAAATATTTTGAATCCCAGAAGACAGAACAGCAAGAGGGATCTGGTTTCTGGGATACCGTGTGGCTGTTCTGGCTTCTGGGATGACCGCACCAAACCTCTCCAGGGCAGCAGGATGAAGGCTCCCCCTGCCTGGAAGAGGCTACGCGGGGCTAAGGCAGAAGCCAGGACAGCAAGCGGGATCACTGCGTAGTGATCCCTCTTGCTGTCCTGGCTTATAGGATAGCTGCACGCAGCCTCTCTCGGGTAGCGGGAGGCAGAAGCCAGGACAGGCACGTTGCTGAAGGGGTGCTGCGCAGTTCTCCCTCTCTGCGCAGCGCCATTCACTCCATAAGATGCACTCACATTTCCCCTTACTTTATAGGAGGAAAAAAGTGCGTCTTATGGAGCAAAAAATATGATATTGTGGTTTCCTTTTCTGTCCCTTTTATAGCTCTATGATACCTTCTTTGAGTTGGAGCAGTCAAAACCACACACAATTTTCCAAATGTGGCTGCACCATAGATTTCTACAAGGGCATTATGATATGGGCACTTTTATTTTTAACCCCTTCTTAATGACATCTAACACAAAATGTACCCTTTTCACAGGTGTTGTAGTGGTTGATGTTTTGACCGAGCTGCCTGCCACACAGCTCAAATTGTTTGCTGGTTAGTCATCACGTATTTGCGAATTTAGGATTTTTTTTCTGCCTTGTTCATCATTATACACTTTTTCATAATGAGCTGCAATTCCCATTTTGCTGCCCATTCACCTAGTTCACATAGATTCTTTCAGAGCTCTTTATAGTCTGGTTGGGATAAATTGGTATTATTCATTAATCTGGCCTCAACTCACTGCTCATTCTTAAATCCAAATCATTTCTGAGCAAGTTAAAAAGCACTGGTCCCAATACACATCCTTGTGGGGCATCACTCTTTTTTTTTATAACTGTGTGTTTATATTATATGCTTCTTTTTAGTTTCCTCATCCTTCATAGAGCAGGAGAACAGAGAAACACTGAGAATTCCATGTATCTCATTACTGCGAATAAACTCATTTTGTTAAAGCTGCAAATTCTCCTTTTATTGGTAGTAATAATAGATTCCATTTACTTAAATGTCAACCTTCATGTCTAATGACTTGATTAGAATGTTACTTACGACTCACTGCTTCCTAGGAAGACAAGAGCAAACAAATACCCACTGAGTCCAAATAAATCTGATTGTTTTCTAGCTAGATGTCCTAAAATGTTTCGGAAGTAGCAAATGTTAGATATGAAGTTTGCTCTAGTCAGCTGGTTTACTAGTGAGTGAGAGGTCAAGCTGAAATAATTGACTCCGCTAAAGATACTAATTAACTAGCTGCTTTGGAAAAGTGGACAAAACATCCAGAAGAGTTATAGATGTCCTTTTGTGTGGTCTAGTCTGGATGTTGCATTAGCTATCTGAAGGATGAATTCTTTGGCTAACCTCTGTCCTTTGTTTTGATAAGGTTTACCATGTATTCATGCACAAACCCAAACAAGTATATATCTCTAGTACTTGACTATAGCCCTGATACCATTGGGTTGTAATCTCAAGATTCTTTCTTAAGAGAACATTAGTTGTATGTACTTTGCTTTGTTGGTAGGAGATGTACACAGAGATAGCTGGAATGCAGAGGTTTGGGGCTTTCTACATGGATTATCTGTACACAATGGAAAGCACCAGTGGCAAAGGTACTTCATTGCTTTGTTTGCTTACTTTTTGAATAACAGAAACAAAGGCTTCTTCAGAGGCACCTGACAGTCCTTGACCGACTGTCCTCAGATTTACCTTTTTGACCTAATTTAAAATCTTGCTGAAAATTTTGAATTCTAGTGTGCTTGTTTGCTTATATATCCTTTTTCCTGACTTTGCCCTAAGAAATACAGCAATGTGTGATTTGATATGACTGCTTCGCCCGTGTGCTTTGCTATCATACAACGATTTAGCTTGAGAAAATCTGGGTTCAAATTGCTGTTCAGCAGGGTTGTCGTGAAGGCAAATCTGGAGGTGGGCAGAAGAAGATCCTTGCTGATTCTCTTAACCCCTGTGCTACACCTTGCTGTTCAGCAAACGTATTTTAAAGCAGCTTTGCAAACTTTATGCTGGCTTAAAGGAAATAATCCAGTCTGCAAAGGAATAAACTGTGACGATCAATTAAATTTGTATACTCTTCATTTAAGATGATAGGGCAGTTTACAACGTTAAAATGCAGAATGGGAACACAAAAAACCTAACAAAAACAAATAAAAACAAACCAGTAACTCTCTGAGGAAAGCATTCCATAAACGGGGAGCCACCGCAGAGAAGACCCATTCTTGTGTTGCCACTCTTCAGGCCTTTTATGGAGGAGGAACACAAAGAAAGGCCTTAGGTGATGATCACAGAGTTTGGGTTGGTTCATATGGGGAGATTACATTAGAGAAAGACAAAAGCTTCTCTTCTGTGTGTTTATATTATAGTTACAATCAGTGCTTTTTCCCTAGAAAAATAGGTGTCAGTACTTACCGTGAAGTTGTTACAGTTAGTGCCACACTTTTTAACAACAAAAAAGAGGTGTGAGTACTGCATACCCTTGAATACCCCCTGAAAAAAAAGCACGGGTTACAATATTACTTACAGTGGCATCCTATGCATGTGTAAAGGTAAAGGTACCCCTGCCCGAACGGGCCAGTCTTGCCAGACTCTGGGGTTTGTGCGCCCATCTCACATCTATTGGCCGGGGGCCAGCGCTGTCCGGAGACACTTCCGGGTCACGTGGCCAGCGTGACAACGCTGCTCTGGCGAGCCAGAGCCGCACACGGAACGCCGTTTACCTTCCCGCTGGTAAGCGGTACCTATTTATCTACTTGCCCCCGGGGGTGCTTTTGAACTGCTAGGTTGGCAGGCGCTGGGACCGAGCAGCGGGAGCGCACCCCGCCGCGGGGATTCGAACCGCCGACCTTTCGATCGGCAAGCCCTAGGCGCTGAGGCTTTAGCCCACAGCGCCACCCGCGTCCCATGTGTAAGCAGCAGTAAATAATAGATGCCTTCACAGTATTAGGGCAGATGAATATGATCTGCTTTATATAAAGGGCAGGAGTCTAATAATCTCTCCGAAGTCAAGGTCCTTCAAAGTGAAGGACATGAACAAGCCTTGGGCTTCCTTGCTTGCTTTCCGCTTCCCTCTATGAGGAGGAGACTGGAAGCTCCCATTTCTGTGTTAGGTTAACCAGAATTTAGAGCCCTATCTGAACTATGCTCTTAGTCCACCTCAGTGTGCAAGGGCTCTGCGTGATCAGAGCACTCATGCTTATGGGTGTTCTAGTTATGTGGAGTCCCTGCACATGAACAGGGGTTTGCATGTTGGGTCTTCTTTGTAGATAACTGTGTTCAACGTGAAGCTGAAGGAGGAGACTTGATATGTTTGGGGCAGTACTAAAGGCATGGCCCTGCTTTCAATTAAGTACGGCATTGCCCTATATCTGAGTAACATAAATAGGGTGGGAACATACAGTGGTGGGAAACCTTTCCGAGCCCAAGGGCTGCATTTCTTCCAGGGGTTGCATGCCACTGGTGTGCAGAGCAAGTCCTTCCAGGGGCAGAGCAACAGATGTGTCTTCTAATTTTGTACTGTAGGATACATTCCATCCATGCAGAAGTTAGAGATTTCTGCCCCCCCCCCCATTTCTTTGTCTCCCAACAAAGCAAACAAGAGGCATTTTCACAGCTTGAGAGCACATTCCGGCCAGGCAGAAGCACTAAGGAGGGTACTGAGCAGAGCCTGGAGACAGCCTCAAGAGTTAGAGGGAGAGGCCTGGAGGGTCTACATTTGACTCCCAAGCCTGAGGTTTCCCAACCCTGACTTAAACATGTTGTAAATTGTGGTTAGTCTTGACTGTGACCAAAGTTCTAATGAACTTGAAATCAAAGCAGCTTTCTCATCCCATTAAGTGGTTATTTAAAAACACAGCTGAGTTGGAGTTGGCAAAAAAGCATGTGCACTATGGCTATGGGTGGTTTAAAACCCTGCCTCCAATTTTGAGTATATAGTGTAGTACAGTTGTTGAGAGAACGTGATTTGAGCTTTAAGCCTCCAGTTTAGTTTTCAGCTCAATATTGCTATTCACCGCCTACTTCCTCTTTCCTTCTGTAATGGACATGAAGAAGGAAAAGTGGGCCTCCCTGTGAAAATGCATTGGTGATCTTGCTTGTGTTAGTTTATCCTGAAGAAACAAAGTGCAGTGAAGGCTACTGTGTGAGTGTTTATAGCTAACCACTGATAATTGCAAGACATTGTTTTTCATAGGTAGTTTTTTCTGTCTCTACCATTTCCCAATTGGTGTTAGAAACTGAGATATGAAAGCTAGGAGTTAAATGGCACCTTAAACCTATATCATGGGTGCAACAACGGAATGTCTAGGCACACTTTTAATAAATAACAATAATACAAAGCTGAAAATGAATGAACTGCTGCTAAAATCTTATATTCATTTTTCACGTGGTCTAGTTCTCATCTGAAGTCTGCAAAAAGCAAAGCCATGCTTCCCCTGCCCACCCCCTAATATTCTTAAGAGAGGGTCTAGAAGTGAGGAGGCAGAAGAAGGTCCTCCTTTCCTTCCACTCTGCAGTTTTTATCTGAAATCTTAGGCGCAGTACTGAGGCCAGACCTCAGAAACTGCTTGTGTTAATGAAATTCCATGTAGCAAAACACACCTAGAACATTGGGAGTTTCAAACGCTGGTCGTAATGCACGCATTAACTATCTGTAAATGTATATATATTGTAGTTTTAGTGTCTGGAAACCAGCCAGATGTGACTTCAGTAAAGAGTGAAGACTTTGGTCACGTTCAGGAGATGTCTACAAAAACCCTTATTGTGGGCCCTCTCAGTCTTCGGCTTGATAGCAGTGCAGTGCATAGGATTATGAAAATGATTGTTTGTGCTCTGGAACATGAATATGAACCATATAGCAAGTCTAAGCAAGGTATGTCGTGATTCAATTCTTTATTCTTTTTACAAATAAAGTAGGAGAACTTCAGTGGAAAAATGTTAACTGCAAATAATGTGTGTGCGGAAAAAAGGAAAGATTGGTAGTGGTTTATTTGAATCTTTTCATTGCTGTCTGTGGTAAGAGCCCAAACAGAATCTGTTTGTGGCACTGCTGATCTGACCAATGCGGTGTTTGATTACAGTAGCCATTTGCAGCACTTTTTGAGAGGGAAACTTGGCATGGGGTCACCAGATTGGGCTCTGACTCCACTCTGATCAAGAGCAAAGACTTCTTGGGAAAGTGGGTGGCTCCCAATCAAATTTTTGCTCCTGCCTGATTGAAGTAGTCATGTCACCTTTAGCTCCCATTTCCCCCACTCCTACTCAGGCTAGTTCCTTGAATCTTTTCTTTATCTGTTTCCTGTTTGCCTTCCCTACCTCCCTTGTTTGCTATCCCTACTGAAAAATACTTTACATAAAAAGTTTTCCTTTTCAACCCACCCCACCCCTCTGCTAGTTCTCCTAGTTCCATTGGTTGTTACTATATTTGGGGAAAGTGGACTCCTGTTATTTCCTTAATTATGCTGTCTCCGTGGACTGTTTGAGCTTGGCAAGTCTGCAAAACTTTCTCAAAGAATCTTTGTTCTTGCCTCATGATCACGGTGGAGTCAGAGCCCAATCGGGTGACCCCCATGATGCCATTTGAGATCCGCACTTCAGATGAGTACCAATTGTACTTTTTTAGGAAACTGGAGAACAAGCAATCTCTAACACAGGAATATCTTATTTACTTATTTAGCTAGTGCTGTCACACTTTACAATGAATAAGAGGTCCTTTCCCCAAGAGCTTGCAGTCAATCTAAGAACTGTCACACAGGGGATAACCAAAAAGCAAACAACAACAACAACAACAACAGAACATCTGAAGAAGTGTGCATGCACATGAAAGCTCATACCAATAACAAACTTAGGTGCTACTGGAAGGATTTTTTTTTTTTACTACGGCAGACCAACACAACTACCTACCTGTATCTAACCCAGAACTAAGACAGTCCCCACCCTCAGACTCACAGTCTAAAAGGATGTGGCACATGAGGAAAAGTGGTGGTAGAAGGGAAAAGCAAGCTCAAGCAGAAGTTCTTCCAAGTTATAGTTCTTATAATACAGTTATGGCATTCTGTCTATGTGGAATCTGGCTTTCTAGAAGGGCAGCAACTCCTCACCAATGTCAGTGGCAATTCTGTCTGTCCTGCCCATTCTTCTTCCAGATCAGATTTAGGAACAGAGCAGGTGACAATGTCCAGACCAGGACAGGAGAGCTCCTGCCACACAGTTCTTCCCTCATACAACTGACTTGATGGCAGTTAAAATGAACTGTGGTGACAATTTAAAGGCAAATATGTAAAGAGAGCCAGTTTGATATTCCTTGTTAGAAATGCAACAATGGAAATCTCTTTGCCCTTTTGACATTTAGAGGAGCACAGAGTGATCAAAAGAAAATAATAGTTATAGTAGTAATTATGGAAGACTATGTACAGCCCCATTGATAATTACGTTGAATTTGAGTAATTATAATTTATTACAGATTCTGTAGATGGAACTAAAGCTATGCCAAGCCCAGAAGAAGTAGCAGCTTTGGAAGAATATATTCCAACTCGGATCACAAACTTCACAATTCTGAAGTGCACTGTGACAATACCTATGGCTGAATTCAACTTGCTGGGCCACTTGTTGCCTGTTATCATGGGACAAAAGGTACTATAATGTAGTCTATCATGAACTATATTTGAAATTAAAACATATGCACCCAGTCAGTTACATATGCTTATTTCATATAGGTAAATTTAGTGTGTATATATTTGCATACATGATAGATGTGATTTAAAAAAAACCAGACTGTGCAAACATTTAGAATGAAACTTTTTTAAAAGTTAGATTTGGAAATGTTGGGCTGTATTTTTAAATATATGGGGTGTTACATTAATTTGGCTTGTATTTTCCCCCTACTATATTCCCTGAAGAGTTCAAGCAGCCTCTTAAATACTACAAATCTTCAGCCTTTGCGTCCTCTGCCTTGTATCCAAATACTGGTGGACAAAATGGCCCTGGAACACTCCATGCCAATGTATGCTGAACAGCTTGTGCAGACCGTCAGCAGCCTTAGCCAGCCATCTGATAACTTACTTCACTATTGTTACTCACACTGCTATCTTAAGGTAAAACATTTTCAATACTTTTTTTTAGTTCATTGAAAATTGCTAAAACTTCTCAGAAACATTATTACAGAGTGATCCTAATTCTGGCAGGGAAGCAGCAGAGTGGAAAGGAGTGACAGATCACCCACCACATTCCGAGTCCTGATGGACGAGTGGTGCTGGTTTTCTGTTCACATTTCCAAGCTTGTGCAACCAAGGACTCAAGGATCAGGCCTCTTGGGTTAACAGCAGGGCTTTGGATACAGTAAATTCAAAGGCTCTGGCATCCGAGACCTGACCTTTGTTTCTGGGGGGAAGCAACACACTAAAAAGCCTTTTCCGCAGTGGCTCCGTTTGTGGAATGCTCTCCCCTGGGAGACTTACCTGGTGCCTTCATTACATATCTTTAGGCACCATGCAAAAACATTCCTCTTCTCCCAGGCCTTTGGCTAATTAAACAATCTATGTGGGGGAGGGGGTTATTTCTGTTTTGTTACTATGGTATGTGCTTTTGTGTTTTTATATTGCAAACTGCCCTGTGATTTTCTGATGAAGAGTGGTGTAGAAATTTTTAATGATGATTATGTTAATGATGATCATCATCATCCCAGGCAGAAGCCCCCCTGTTTTGCAGCTACTATTGGCAGTAGCCCTCTGTCTGCTAGGACAAACCTGGTGCCTCCACCATGGTGGAAAACTGCCATGGCACTCCTTTCTACTAGCAGAGGCTTATACTGCTGCCCCCCACAAGCCATCAATGTGGGTTGTTAGGATTGCGCTGTTATTACTGACATCATGATAATATCATGTAATTATAATACTCATTGTGGTTTAGATTTGTTAATGTTTAGTCAGTTGTTTTAAATCAGTAGGACATGCAGTTCCTGTGATATAAATTGTGTGTGTTTTTATAGAAACACAATTTTCTATCATATTTTTCTTGGGGATAAAAACAATTGGCTCAAAATTGACATTGGTTTATATTAAAGTAAAATAATTTGTACTGATATTTTTTGTTACTGTACAGCTTGATGTTTTGGTTTGTTTCAGATATTTGGTTTTCAGGCAGGGCTGTCATCACTGGATATTAATGGATCTTACAACTCACCAGTTTCAGTTGTTTCTCCATTCAGTACTGCTGTTTATGGCAAAATGCTTAAGCTTCCTAACTACTGGTGAGTATTAAATGCTTTATATTCACAAGCACTCTACGTGTGGGTGCATCATGGGTACATTTTTATTTTTACTGTACTGTACTGCATTATATTATACGCCTCTCCCTTTCTCTAGGTACAGATACATGCACACATACACATATACAATTTCTGTTTATTAATTTTCTGCATTAATATGTTTTAAATATTGCTGTCTCTGACCATATTGCTTAGACTGCCATTACCAAAAGTGTTCTTTTTCTTGTTAGAATTTTAGATCAAAATGTTTGCTACTAATGCATGGATATTGCTATAGACTTGTTTTCATTTGTTCTGAAATGAATACCGTAACTTATAGGTTGACACCAAGAAAAATGTGTTGAAGATGTCTCTTCTCATTCAACAGAGTATCCCTTAGCCCTGAGGGCTGATGCCAGCTGCAGCAATATCTTAAGTAATCTAGAGAGATGTGTGTGTTCCTTACTCACAGCATCTGTGAATGATATTTTAATCCAGATATTAGTAGTACTTTGCCATATTTTCATAACTGTCACAAAAACCTTTCAGTGTACTCATTGGCCGCAGCCTCATTTTCTTCATATTTTGTATGAGTCTTGTCATATTTTGCTTCATTGGATAGTTCTTCTTGTTTTATTGAGCAAAACCTTTGTCCATTCAGGTCTGTGGACAAATTCTGCTGTAAGTTCTGTTACAATATCAGATATTCAATGGACTATTTCTGTATAATGACCAATAACCACATTTGAACTTGAACAAATAGTAGCAGTTTACACTTGAACAAATACTACCTGTTTTATTTTCTTGCTCATCTGTTTCATTGGAAACAATTAATTAATTCAAAGTGATTGCTTTCCATTCAGCTACTTTTCTTAGTAAAGGAAATGCTTCATGCATTCAAGTTTTTGAAATTATGTCAAAGCTGAAAATAGTATTTATCTTTCTTGTGATGTGTATGAATACAAAAACTACTTTCCAGTGAATTTCAGATCACTGCACATACATGGATCGGTGTGTGCATGTAGCATGTTTGTTTGCCCAGGTGTTTATAGATTGTTGGCTTGTTTTACCAATCTTTACTGTGCTAAGTGATTTCTTACTTCTATTTTGATTGTTTTAATATAATAGTGTTTTAGTCATGTTGTACACTGCTTTGGTATGCACATGAAAAGTCACATAGAAATCTGTTTTTATAAATCAATAATATATGTATATGAATGATTAATTCATAGTGGTTACTGGTTAGTAAGAATAGTGCAATGGAGAAAAACATTCCCAAGCTGTAACAGATGCATTAGTTAAGCAGAGGCAGAAATTAATATTAAAAAGGTTTAATCTGACGTTTGTAGTTAGTGCAGTGATTAAACTGGATTAAATCATTGCCTTTTAATATATGCATGTACAAATGTGTGTGTGCATGCACACAAACACACATACAAACATTAAATTGTACTAAGAATGTAAACTAAGACCAAAATATAATAATTTGAGGATAATGAAGTAGAAACAAATGAATACTGCAGCCACATTGTTAAATGAAGTGCAGTATGAAGTGAATAAACCACCAGATGAAATACATCAAATAGCACTTGAACTAAATCGAAATCAGCATGCGGACTGAGAGCTTCATTGAAGTCATGAAATGAGTGGGAACTAGTCTGGTAGAATAACCTGGTAATGTCATTAAACTTCCACTCTTTTTTTCCTCCCAAAAAATTATAGCACCTGCTTTATTTGGATTTTGAGATTTCGCATTCCAGAGTTGCCTAAAGTGCACACATCTGATGATACATATGTTCTATATACACAACAGGTCATAGTTTTTAAAAACAAAGACACTTTATGAACTGTTATGGAATCCCCTAGGTAGTATGTTTTGAATTAGCAGTGAAAATCTCAACTTTATTTCTGACATAAATCTGCAAAATAGCTTTCATTTTTCTTGTTTAAAAATAATTCCAAGCGATATACATCCAATATATGGTATTACTGTAATATTTGCGCTTTTCAAACTGTATTTGAAAAACTTGGATAACATACCTCATTGCCTAGATGAAATAGCGTCATTAGAAAGGAGCAATATTAACTTGTTTTTTAAAATCAGCATAGAAAAAAATAGTTCTATAAAGTGTACTATTTGCTACTATAGGTTTCAGTGCTAAGATATACCAAGTATCTCAGAACAATATGTTTACAGATATGACTTCATTGTCAGAATGATAACACTTGCCTTACTAATCCCACATTTTATATTTTTGAATTTTCAAACATTAAGTACGTATTTTGCAGGCAAGAGAGTTGCTGCCCCATAAGCCGTTTGAGCACTGCTGCTTAAGAGAAGTAAAGTACCACCATGAGAATTGTTTTCCTAGAGAGAACAAATTTTCAAGATTTTTCCATGTATAAGACTATATTCCCCCCCCCAAAAAAAAATTTTAAGGTTAAAATTGGGGGCAGTCTTATACATGGAATGTTTAAAATATTTATTTCTTACTTTTGGGCTCAAAAAATAGGAGTCGTCTTATATATCCAGGAATCTTATACACGGAAAAATACGGTACATTACACATACCAATACATAATGACAAGGGAACATCTGAATAAAAAATTTGATTATTTTTTGTTTCTCCAAGGAAACATTCTCAATTGTCACAGGGAAGAGACATGTCCAGGATGCTTAATAGGCTTTTGGCTCTTGAAATGAAGCTTGGGTCCTTCCAAAACAGAACATCTTTTGACTAAACTTTTAAAAGACTCAGCCTAGGTTCATCACAGTGATGCCAACTGCAGTTGAGAAGTGATCCCCACACCTTGTTACATATCAGTCTTATTCAGCTTTAGTTCTACATGCTGAGGAATGCTGGATTTAACATTCCAGGGCAGAAGCATTGTGTCTTTCAAGATGCTACTGCATACCTATGTCACATTAAAGACTCCATTACTATTCAATATCATATATTTAATCAAATACATTTTTTCATTCCATTCCAGGCTCTCTCACTGATCTGTGGAATTGTTTGGTAGCATACTTTACATTAAAAAATTACCATAAGTTTCTATTTATTATTTTATTCATTTATAACACTTATAAATACTTCTACACAATTTTCTACTGCAAATTCAATATTAATAAACAATATATCAACATGCTTAAAGTAATTATGTGTCAGGGAACTGACATCAGAGGAAAGGGAGTTGGTAGGGCTCCCAGAGACTGGGAGAGAGTCAGCAGCCAAAGCAGGGACCAGTAGGGGGAGCGAGGGGTCTCTGGAGGAGGATCTCAGCAATGCTGAGAGAGACGCAGCAGCCCAGGCAGGAAACAGCAGGGGAGAGAAAGGGGTGAGAGACACGTCCAGCGAAAATAGCGGGGAGGTGTCAGAAGCAACTGCAGGGAGACCCATGCTTCGCCGGAAGCTGCCACGTCGTGAGTCCAGGAGACGCGTTTCCGTTAAGGAGCTTCTTTGCTGGAAGCGCTTCCGCAGGCAGCCACTGTCAGACTCTACTAGTGACTAGAGCAGACATGTCTGAGGAGCTCTGTCACACACAGAGGTTTGTGGGGCCGCACAAACTCTGAAGGGGCACAATTTTAAGCACAAGCAGCTAATCATCCCCTGACAGCAGTCTGACAGTCTTTGTACGCTGCCTGTGCAGGAGAAAGCATCATGAACAACCCAGCCGGAACCGGAGAGGCAGGGATTGGAGCTGGTCCAAGCTTGGAAGAAAGGTATCAAGCTCTGGAGGTCCAACTTGCGCTGCAGACGGCGAGGCTCGAGGAGAGAAGGGCTCAGGATGCTGACAAAAAGGGGAGAACCACTCAGTTCCCCAGAAAGGTACCAGGATTGGTGCAGAAGTTTGGGGGGGACCCCAAGGATTACCATGCCTTTAGGACCGAGATGCAATATGCCCTGAATGTGCAGTTTGATGAGTTCCCTGATGAGGAATCGCGAGTTGCTTTCGTAATTGGGCATCTTGAGAAGGGGGCGCGGGACTGGGTTCGACCCCTGATGGCAACGCACAACGATATCCTAAAGGACACTATGAAGTTCTTTCGTGCAATGGATATCATGTTTTCCAGCGATATTGAGGAAGGGGTGGTGCGCAGACAGCTAATGGCTTGCAAGCAGGGAAGCAGATCTGTCCGTGAGTACTGGACTGAATTTACCATGCTGATTCACAGATTGGGGTGGGATTTATCGGCAGCACCCATTCAGATGCTATTTGAAGAAGGTCTTTCTTCGGCTGTGAAAGACGAGCTGTCCAGGAGCCCCAGGGCGGTGTCTATGGATCAGCTGACCAAATCTGCGCTGACCATTGGAGCGCGCCAGGAGGCAAGAGCCTTGGAGAGGCGGGAAGGGAGAGGGGAACGTTGGAAGGAGTTACGCATTCCAGACATTCCTGAGCCAGCTTTCCCGCCGGCAGAGCCGATGGAAATCGGAACAGCCCGCACGCGCGCAGTTTCAAAGCCCAGTGAGGGGGCGAAGAAGGAGGGAAAGGGAGCCCGGAAATGCTATCTCTGCCAACAGCCAGGCCACTTTGCCAGAGTCTGCCCCCAGAGGAAGGAATGGCAAGGGATGGTGGGAGCAGTTGAGGGGGGAGAGCAGGGAGAAACGGAGCAGGTAAAAGCCAACGCCTGGTTGCCACCGTCAGGGCACTGCAGCCAGGCCAAAGAGCAGTAAAAGTGCCCGTGCCAGAAGCTCCTCGACCTGCTCTAGTAATTGAAGTGTCGCTAGAGCTGCAAAATGGACACCCCCTAAAAATAAAGGCGCTGTTGGACTCAGGCAGCTCCTGCAATTTTATGAGCAAGGAGTTTGCTGCTGAACATCAGATACAGACTATCCCTTTAAGCAACCCCCTGCAGGTGACCACGATCGATGGCAGGGAACTGTTGGGAGGAGGAGTCAGCTTGCAGACCGTCCCAATGATAATGAGGGTGGCAAGGCACACAGAACTGATAGCGTTTAATGTGGCCACCTTGGGAGGCGCTCCCATTATTTTGGGAATGAGCTGGCTAGCCCTACATGATCCGCTGGTGGGCTGGCATCAAAGAGTGGTTTCCTTCGGTTCAGCACATTGCTTAGAACACTGCAGGGGGGAAAAGGGGTCAGCAGGGGCCCAAGCCACCCTGGCAGGGACTGAAGTAATGGGGAAGGGGAAGGTGCCACCTCAGTATGCTGATCTCAGCGACGTGTTCAGCGAGAAGGAAGCTGACCAACTACCCCCGCATAGGCCCTTTGATTGCCAGATCAATTTACTCCCTGGAACACAGCTTCCTGTAGGCAAGTTGTATGCCATGTCAGACAGGGAAATGCAGGAGTTGCGAGCGTTCATTGACAAGAACCTGAAGAGAGGCTTCATCAGAGAGTCCAAGGCAGCGGGGGGTAGCCCAGTGTTTTTTGTGGATAAAAAAAACACGGACAAGCCGAGACTTGTATGTGATTTTAGGCGGTTAAATGCAGTGACAGAGCCGGCGGCTTTTCCTATGCCCAGGATTGATGATATTTTGACCAGGGTGCGGAAAGGAAAGATTTTTACAAAGCTGGACCTAAGGGGGGCGTACAACCTGATACGTATAAGGAAAGGGGATGAATGGAAGACCACCATGTTCACCCCTTTGGGGGCATTTGAATACCTCGTTATGCCTTTTGGATTACAAACAGGCTCCGCGTGTTTTCAAGCCTTCATGAACCACGTACTGGGGCCTTTGCTCTACAAGAATTGCGTGGCCTTCTTGGATGACGTGTTGGTGTATTCGGAGAATGAGGAGCAACATGTGAGAGACGTCAGAGAAGTGTTGAGCAGGCTGCAAGCCAACAGGCTGTGGGTGAAACTGGAGAAGTGTCAGTTTCATACCAGGGAGGTGGAATTCCTGGGGTACCGCTTGTCAGACAAGGGGTTGGCCATGGACCCCGGCAAGGTTCAAGCGGTGCTGGAATGGAAAACACCCAAAACCAAGAAGGATGTGCAGAGGTTCCTAGGGTTTGGAAACTTTTATCGTAAGTTCATCCGAAACTTCGCCCACCTGACGGCGCCCATCACGGACTGTCTCAGCAGTAAAAAGAAGTTTGTTTGGACGGGGGAGGCGGAGCGAGCGTTTGAGGAACTGAAAAGGGCCTTCGCCTCTGATGAACAACTTCTACATGTGGATTTACAAAAAAAGCTGAGGGTCGAAACAGACGCTTCTGACAGAGCCATAGGGGCGGTGCTTCTTCTGCAGCCGGGGAAGGAGGGGTCAGAGTGGCGACCGTGTGCCTTCTTTTCGCGAAAGCTGAACAAATCTGAGAGGAACTACACGGTGTACGACCGGGAACTTCTTGCGATTCATGAGGCCTTCCGGAGATGGAGGCACCTGCTAATTGGTGCACAACAGAAGGTGCAAGTGTGCACGGACCATAAGAATCTAGAGTATTGGAGAACTGCGCGAGTGCTCAACCAACGGCAGTTGAGATGGGCCCAGGAGTTCTCCAAATTTAACTTTGAGATTTGTTACGTGCCAGGCCCAGAGAACGTTAGGGCGGACGCTCTCTCACGCAAACCTGAATATTTGGAGGGAGAGGGTGCACCCGAAGAGACCCATGTCATTCCCGAGGACCGCTGGGTGTGTGGGGCGGCATTGGTGGGGCAAAGGGAACTGGTAGAGGGAACGGTGCAGGATGAATACGCCCAGGACAAACTCAGGGGTCTCAGGAGGGAGGGAGACAAACCCGGGGGTTTTGAGGAGAGAAACGGGGCGTTGTACTACAAGGGAGCGTTATACATACCTGAAGGGGAATTGAGGGAAAAGGTACTCAAGCAACTGCACGATAGCCCGACAGCAGGGCATTTTGGGCAACACAAAACCATGTGGCTGGTTACCAGGGAATTCTGGTGGCCCAAGGTCAGGGAAGATGTGCGGGAGTATGTGAGAGGGTGTGACCAATGCCAACGAGCCAAGGGGGAGAGGCGGGCACCGGCAGGTTTATTAGAACCACTACCCACGCCGGAAAGGCCATGGGAGGCAGTGGCAATAGATTTCATGACTGATCTGCCCAGGTCCAAAGGGAAAACAGCCATCATGGTTGTGGTAGACCTGTTAACCAAGATGGCCCACTTTATAGCCTGCTCACATGCGGTCACAGCGGAAGAAACCGCTAAATTGTTTGTGGAAAATGTGTTTAGGCTGCATGGCGCCCCCTTGAGGGTGGTTTCTGACCGAGGGAAACAATTTACTTCCAGGTTCTGGAGGAAGCTCATGAGCTTATTGCATGTAGAGGTGAATTTCTCAACTGCCCGTCATCCAGAAACCAACGGGCAGGCGGAAAGAGCTAATGGTGTCCTCCAGCAATATTTGAGGTGTTATGTGAATGACAGAGAGAATGATTGGGTGGAGAAGCTGGCGTTGGCAGAATTTGCCTACAACAATGCAGAGAACGTGTCCACGGGGATGAGCCCCTTTTTGGCTAATCACGGGTGTCATCCCCGAGCCTTCCCAGGGGGGGAAGGGGAGAACTGGAGCGTTCCAGCCGCAGAACAGTTCGTTGAAGAAATGGAAGCGATCCATCGCCAGCTCCAACTTAATTTAAACAGGGCGAAGGAGGAATATAAGAGGCAGGCAGACAAAACCAGAAGGGAAGGGGAAAGCATTAGGGTGGGGGACCAGGTGTGGCTGTCCACCCAAGGGTTACCATTCAAAGGAGGTTGTAAGAAGTTAAGACCCAAAAGGCTGGGCCCATTTGAAGTCACGCAGCAGGTGAACCCAGTGGCTTTCAGACTCCGGTTACCGAACCACATGAAGTTGCACCCAGTGTTCCACAGGTCGTTGCTGTCACCGTATAAAGGGGACAGAGAAGGGAGGGTCAATAGGGGACCAGCTATGGAGGAAAAAGAACACAGCTACCATGTAGCGGAGATTCTCGATTCCAGGTGGAAGGGAGATCAAGTAGAGTATTTGGTAATGTGGGAAGGGGAGCCGGAGTCGGAAAACACCTGGGTCAGGGCAGAGGATGTAGATGACGAGGTTTTGATAGAAACTTTTCATCAGAGATTCCCTCGTAAACCCCAGCCAGTGGCGAGGTTCCGGAGGGAATACTTCGCCACCACCGACGAAGAAGAAGAGTTGGAGGGGTTCTCTGATTCCGAGGTGGAGGAGGATTCAGCGAGTCGGAACGAAGACCGATGGAGGGAAATGTTCGAGACGTCTGAAGATGAAGAGGATTCTTTTCGGGGTTTCAGCTCCTCACCGCCCAGAGGAGAGAGTAGGGGCGGGGGAGAAGGGGGCCCTGGAGGGGAGGTGGATGTCAGGGAACTGACATCAGAGGAAAGGGAGTTGGTAGGGCTCCCAGAGACTGGGAGAGAGTCAGCAGCCAAAGCAGGGACCAGTAGGGGGAGCGAGGGGTCTCTGGAGGAGGATCTCAGCAATGCTGAGAGAGACGCAGCAGCCCAGGCAGGAAACAGCAGGGGAGAGAAAGGGGTGAGAG
This sequence comes from Podarcis vaucheri, assembly GCF_965113315.1. Classification (NCBI taxonomy): domain Eukaryota; kingdom Metazoa; phylum Chordata; class Lepidosauria; order Squamata; family Lacertidae; genus Podarcis; species Podarcis vaucheri. The sequence continues at coordinate 70,697,152 of NC_138766.1, forward strand.
ACACGTCCAGCGAAAATAGCGGGGAGGTGTCAGAAGCAACTGCAGGGAGACCCATGCTTCGCCGGAAGCTGCCACGTCGTGAGTCCAGGAGACGCGTTTCCGTTAAGGAGCTTCTTTGCTGGAAGCGCTTCCGCAGGCAGCCACTGTCAGACTCTACTAGTGACTAGAGCAGACATGTCTGAGGAGCTCTGTCACACACAGAGGTTTGTGGGGCCGCACAAACTCTGAAGGGGCACAATTTTAAGCACAAGCAGCTAATCATCCCCTGACATTATGGAATCCTCCAAAATCAGTAAGGACCATCAGTGAAAATTTAGTTGGTCTTATTTTATTTTTCTTAACGTTTGGAAAGCTAAGAGTGCATGTTTCTTAGGTTCATTCACAAATTTTAGCTCAGTGAGTAGTCATCTTCTGCTTGCTGTTGCTGGACTGAAGCCCAGAAAAGAGAGACTACTTCCTCATCCTCAGATTCCAGGTTTTTGTTTTTCTGTGCAGCCTTGAACATTTTCTCCTGGTCTCACATAGCAGATAGAGTTACAGTAATTTTTCCTCTGAGACTACAGCTTCTGGCTTTACTGTGCATTGTTATTGTGTAGTATTATTCTTTGAAATAAGGAATCTGAATGTCCAGGTCTGATAATTTGAATATTTTTGACAAAACCAAATATTCCAGTTGTTATAGCCAAATGATCATATCATTCTCTTAGGATTATGCCGTATGTTAGGTTTTTAATGTTTAGTTTGTAAGGTAAAACATTCTTGGTGTTGCAAAATATGTTTTTGGTACTGGTGTACAAGTTGGAAGGTCAGTGGTTCAAATCCATGTGACGGGTTGAGCTCCCGTTGATCTGTCCCAGCTCCTGCCAACCTAGCTGTTTGAAAGCATACCAGTGCAAGTAGATAAATAGGTACCACTGCGGCGGAAAGGTAAATGGCGTTTCCATGTGCTCTGGTTTCCATCATGGTGTTCCATTGTGCCAGAAGTGGTTTAGTCATGCTGACCACATGACCCGGAAAGCTATGTGTGGACAAACGCCAGCTCCCTTGGCCTGATGTGAGATGAGTGCCTCACCCTGTAGCCGCCATTGACTGGACTTGTCTATCCAGGAATCATTTACCTTTTACGTTTACACAGTTGGAAAAATGTTTTTTGGTCTCCCTGAGGTGTCTCCCCATGTTAAATGTGAAGCTGCTCTCACACCATATTCCTAAAACCGTTTTTATTTCGTAGTGGTAGTATAATATAAATCAGTATATTCATAGTGGTGCACAGATTTTCATAAAACTAATTGGTTGAATGATAGCATATTCTACTGCATTCCCTTTTTTGGTTTGAGTTGCTTCCTTATCCTAAATCTATTTAGTTAGAAATGTGTCCCACTGATGTTTTTGCTGATCTTGTCTAATCTTTTAAAGCCATTCAAGTTGGTGGCCATCACTGCCTCTTTTGGGATTGAATTTCATAGCTTAATTTTAGCTGTGTGAAGAAGTATTTTCTATTGCCGGTCCTGAATCTTCCAACATGCAGCTACACTGAATGCCCCTGAGCTTTACTACTGTGAGAGAGGGATAAAAATTCTGTATTTACCTTCTCTGCTTCATGTATAATTTTACACCTTCATCATGTATTTTCCTCCTCTAAACCTAAAAGCAACCAAACTTTGTAGCCTTTCCTAATAGGGGAGTTGCTACATCCCCTTTATTATTTGGGTTGCCCTTTTCTGAACCTTTTGCAGCTTTATAATATCTCTTTTTCAGATGAGGCGACCAGAACCGTGCACAATATTTCATGTACAGTTGCACCATAGATTTCTATAGCAGCATTATCATAATGTTTTCAGTCGTTTTCTGAATGATCCCTAGCATTGAATTTACCTTTTTCACAGCTGGCACATACTGGGTAGACATCTTAATCAAGCTATACATTACAATCCCAAGGTCTTGTTCCAGGTCGGATACCATTAGCTTCAGACCCCATGGGGGTATATGTGAAATTTATATAGTTTTGCCCCAGTGTGTATCATATTACATTTCCTTTCATTGAACTGCTTTTGCCATTTTCTTATTTCATTAAAAATGCTGCCCATTCACTCAATTTTGAGAGATCCTTTCAGAGCTCTTCACAATCTATTTTTGTTTTAACTATGCCAAACAATTTGGTATCATAGGCAAACTTCTTACTTCTCAGCCCTAACTATAGATCATTAATAAACAAGTTAAAAAGCACAGTTTGCAATACTGATCCTTGAGGGACTCCACTTTCTACACCATTGTATTGGGAGAACTGTAATAGATAATAGATTTGTGAGCCAGAAGCAATAGCCCCTTTCATGAAATATCCATGTGGATTTTCAATTGTGGACATGTATTTTAGTTAACTTACCCATCAAGCTCCTCTAAAAGCCAAACCATATTAGTTCCTCATGAAACAGCATTAGAAATGGTGTTGTGCCTGCCTTTAACAACAAGAGAAATATGTTGGGAAGTGTTCAGCATCTTTTCCCCACCTTAAGTGTTTGCCTCCCTACAGCATCTCTGCCTGAATGCTTTTCTCCTTAGCCAGGCTGAGCCACTAAAAGACTGGGCCTAAATCATTTGGGATATTTGCTGTGGAATGAAATTGGCACTATGCACCCCTCTTTTACACATGCCTTCTGCTGTTAAAATTTGATCTCTTCCTGCTCTTGCTATACTGTATTAGCCTTTGCTAAACTGAGGGCCTCCACATATTTTGTACTACAGTTCCCATCAGCCCTAGCCAGCACAGTCTAGGACTAATGCAAGTTGTAATCCAAAACATGCAGAGGGCACCAGCTGGTGAAGGCTGTTCTGTATGGTTGGGGAAGTTCTTTGTTTAAATGAACTGAACTGTTCCCACCACACCTAGTTGACACCATTCAGTAAGTATTCTTGTGAACAAATATTTCATCTAGGGAGCACTGCACCCTCTCTCTTACAACACTGCAGTACTACTAATAACGATACAATGTTATAATTTTATTAATTGGCATTGGTATTTAATAGTTGGATCCTACATCAGCCAATAATCAATCAATCCGTCTCCTTAATTGGCATAGAAAAATGCATCGTATACATGGATCAGTCTTTAATACCAATTTGTTACCCTGAATGAACAGATTTATATGGAAAGTAGATAAAAAGTACATATATACATGTATATTTAATTTAAAGACATGGTGTTCTGTCTATAATTTCTATGTTACAAAATCATGAGCATGTTTCTTTTTGTAACAAAAGAACCTGTTCACTAGTGATCCTTGAAAACTGTAAGGTACATGATGTTTGAAAGTGGTAAGGGAAATTGTGGTTGGATTTACAAAGTTAAGTGTGACATTCGTATTCCAAAGTGTTGGTCTATCCATATGTGCTTGGGTATAAGTAAAAAATGGCAGACCTGCATATCTCTCTTTATCATCATTACCACCACTACCATTATTAAATTTAAATTAATATTATTTCAAAGATGGCAAGGAAAAACAAACGGCCTTGTGACTGTAATGCACATTATTTGGCTGCTGACGTGTAACTGATTGGTTAAATGAAGTTGGTGTTTTAACTAAATGATCAATACCACTATCAGTATACTTGCAAATATTTCTTTTTCCAAAGAGCTAAGCACGTTAAAAAAAATTTTTAATCAATTGTGTAAGTGCCAACTGAAATGTATCCATTTTTTTAAAAAAAGCAACACACACACACACACACACACACCCTTGCCCCAAGTCATCACTAGGTTCTGGTAGCAGGTTACTGGTCTTGTGTTGGAAAAAATGAACTAATCTTATTTTACTGTACAGGATATGAGTAATAAAAAAAATTAATTTTTGGAAATACTTGGCAGGTTCCAGTCTTACATTTAGGGACTCTGTATAAACTTTTGGAGCCAGCTGTTTGCTGCTATGTTCATTCAATCACTATGAGGTGTTGATTTTAAAGGAATGGGTTGCTGTTTCTAAAGGTACACATTGCTAATATTTCACAGCGAGCCTGTGGACTTGCATGGATTGGTTACATTAGTCCCTTCACATAGAGGGTCAATTCATTTTCACATTCAAGAACAGGGATTAGAATTGCTTTAGCAATATGTCAGATTTATCTAAACTCTTTAAGGCAACTTGCATCCGGGTAAGCAAGTTAGAGAGAAAAACAAATGAATTTTAAAGTAATTCACTTGGGACAGAATCTTTTTTTAAAAAGAAATTCCATGCCAAAGCATGGCAAACATTGCGTGTTCTTCTTTCCTTAAATTTATACTGGAAATGTTCCAACTTCAGCTTTAATGAGTGGCAGATTCCCTTAGCTCTACTAAGGTTTATTTCACCCTAAAGAATAATAATTGGATTGATAGTTTTTTAATCTGTTCTGCTAAATAGGCATATGTTGAAGGTCCATTTTTAAGGACAGAAGTTGTGAAACAGATGCTTTATAGACAATAAATGGAAATACCTTTTAAAACAATTTGGTGTTACAACAAATTCATAGCAAAACATTACCAAAACTAAAGATAAAAAGATGAGAGATCTGTTTGACATGATGATGATCATTCTTACATTCATTTGCATTTTACTCTGACTACAGGAAAATGTTTTCAAAACTTTATATTTCAAAACAGTTATAATAAAATTATAAAATAGCTTTTCATCTAAAGGCAGTTGAAGCTAAAAAAAATCCTCTCAGAAACATTTGCTGCACATATGGTACAGTAGAATGTACTGATTTTTTGTGTGTGTCCTGCTTTTGAGTGTGTAATATTTTCTTTAAGTTCTCCCCATTCACTGAAAATCAGTATCTTTCTCCCAAAGGAAGTATTAAAAATACAGTAAGTTTTAAAATTTGCATATTGTTAATTTTTTTAATTTAATACAGTGTTACTAGCCATCAGGGAACTTTTTATGTGAAAGCTGTAAGTTTAAACGTCACTGTAGTTCAGTACAGTAGCTGTATTTCACATCAAACCAGAGGCTTGTTCTAAAATAAAGTTACTCAAAGATTCTGCATTATGAATAGTTGTTATTGCTACTGATGTTAAAACCCACATGCGTTTATTTTCATGAAAATGCTTTCTTGGAATTTGGAGATTCTCTGTCAATGCTTACGTCCATGCTTAGTTCATGATACTTTACATTCCCACTATGTGGTCTGCTCACAAATTACATGTAGTATTCAATATTCAGAAGAGCAATTTGGTCCAATAAAACACAACTATGTAAAATATTTGAATTAGAATAATAGATTAGAATCAAATAATTGTAGAGTTGGAAGGAATCCTGCCTTGCAGGAATCTTTTGCCCAACATGGAGCTCGAACTGACAACCCTGAGATTAGGAATCTCAAGTTGTTACACTTCAGATATGGTATTGTTGTTGTTTAGTCGTGTCCGACTCTTCGTGACCCCATGGACCAGAGCACGCCAGGCACTTCTGTCTTCCACTGCCTCCCGCAGTTTGGTCAAATTCATGCTGGTAGCCTCGAGAACACTATCCAACCATCTCATCCTCTGTCATCCCCTTCTCCTTGTGCCCTCCATCTTTCCCAACATCAGGGTCTTTTCCAGGGAGTCTTCTCTTCTCATGAGGTGGCCAAAGTATTGGAGCCTCAGCTTCACGATCTGTCCTTCCAGTGAGCACTCAGGGATGATTTCCTTAAGAATGGATACGTTTGATATTCTTGCAGTCCATGGGACTCTCAAGAGTCTCCTCCAGCACCATAATTCAAACAGATATGGTATAGATTCTTAATAACAACAAAAATCTGCCCTTCAGCAGCAGCTGCCAGGGCAAGTTACAACAATATAAAAATTTAAACAGTCCAAACAGAACAGAATCAGAGGAATAAGGTGGAACCTGAAAACACGTGTCAGGTGTCAAAGTGCACGGTAAGGGCTGCGTCTTTAACATTTGCCGAAAGCTCTATAGCGACGAAGCCACAGACACTACTGCGATCAGTTTATACCAAGATCTGCTTGTTCCAGAAGTAATAATTAATGATAAATAAATAGCATTTGTATGACTTTCAAGTATTCAAAGCACTTCACATACTTTATCTCTTTGTATAGGAATCCTTGCAAAACGTTGTAAGGCAAGTCAGTATTATTACTGACAAGTTAAAAGAGACTGGCCACCTAGGGAGTTCATGGCAGATGCAAGATTCATTCTAGGACTTCCTGATTTGGAGTTCAGCCTCTTAGCAATCAGCTCTCTGTTTCATGACTTTGGCATGGGCCTTCTAAAATCCTCACTAACTTATCTTAAAACAAGCTTTTTGCAGACAGGCCCCGAAGCAACTAACAACATGGTGGCTAGGTTTTAGTCCATGCAAATTGGCATCTTGGGGCCAATTTTCTGAGTACTTCTGATGAACTAGAGGTAGAAGTACACATTTTGATAAATACAAAGACGCTGGAGGAAAGGGCAGCCCTCTGTTGAGTTGTACCTTTCCCTTCTCTCTCCATAATGTATCATAACACTTAATACTTCTCATTGGGCCAGTTCGGATGTAACAACCCCATGGTTTAGCAAACCGGGAATAAACACCAAGTTGGACCCACATGCTCTTGCCTCAGTTCTCTCATCCTCCCATTGCAAGCTGGCTTCAACTCCATGATCTTAGTTTGTTTAGAACAAAGTTCCCTGTTAGATCCCAGTGGGGATACCTGGCTTTAACATCACTTTACAGAGTTCTCAACCAGAATTTATTCCTGTCTCTCTCAATGAACAATCTATATCAGTGGCTGTTGGGGCCAGAGAAGGCACAAAATGAGAACACAGTAAGTTTAATATGTGTTACAGAGAGGGAGAATTTGACTTAGGTTTATGCTTTTTGGCAACAGCTCCATGTTGCTTGTAGTGTGAACCCTTGTTGTCCTTCTGCCTTAGTACGTGTTATTGTCTTAGTATGTGTAGAACTTTTGAATTGTTGAAGAAGTGTCTAAATTGTTATATGCTGTTCCCCTTGTCTACATCAGGGGAAGAGGTGAATATTGTAAAAAGGTAAAGGGACCCCTGACCGTTAGGTCCAGTTGTGGACGACTCTGGGGTTGCGGTGCTCATCTCGCTTTACTGGCCAAGGGAGCTGGTGTACAGCTTCCGGGTCATGTGGCCAGCATGACTAAGCTGCTTCTGGCGAACCAGAGCAGCGCACGGAAACGCCGTTTACCTTCCCGCCAGAGCGGTACCTATTTATCTACTTGCACTTTGATGTGCTTTTGAATTGCTAGGTTGGCAGGAGCTGGGACCAAGCAATGGGAGCTCACCCCATCGCAGGGATTCAAACCGCCAATCTTCTGATCGGCAAGCCCTAGGCTCTGTGGTTTAGACCACAGCGCCACCCGCATCCCTGTGAATATTGTAGACTGGTTATAAACATGGAAGTTCTGTGGAATTCAAATACAAACTAGCTATAGGTTTTGTGAGAATGTGAGGTTCGGAGATTCATTTTTGGAACATGTTCACATTCAGTGTATAATCTTTAGCAAAATAATTGTACTATTGCCTTATGTTTGTTGTAAACCACTAATTTTTTTAAGTTCACATAAAATGAACATGAACTAGCCACGTTTTCAGTGAGCTTTTCCAGTGTTGCCTCTCCTAGGGATTTGCCATTTGGCATTTCTGCCAATAAGCCTGTATACAGATTTAATCATATTTTTGTTTCTGTTGTATTTTCTAGGTCCAAGCGTTCTCATGTTGCAGTTAAAGAATGTATATTTGAGCTTCCAAGTCTGACAATTCAAGCAACAAGAGCCCAGACTTTCCTAATGCAAGCTATTTGGCAGAGTTGGGCTTATACTGGAAATGTTAGTTCACCAGTTGTGAATGAAGCTTTAGTGAATGAAGTCTTTCAACCATCAGGTAAATACTTTTTTTTTTCTTACCAGTATACTTAACTGATATCTCTGCCCCAGTACAGTATTGCTTTTAGTTTTCATATATTGAACTTTATCTTTAGAATCCAGCATTTAAATACATTTTAGTTGGAAAAGCAGTTTGAATATAGTATCAATGAAACTTTCTGCTTATAGATTAAGAAGTCACCAGGAGGCTTCACTCTTTGCAAAAGCTTCTACATGCTTTTAAAATTGCTTTTCTTCATTTTGGATGTGTCATAATAACCTAAGGAAATTTACATGTAAACCTTTGGAATAAAACACATAGATCTTGGTTCAGTGTTTCAACCAGGAGTGACTTGAACCAGGACACAGAGTATATATTTTACTGTATTATATTGATTGCAGAATTGTAAATGTTAGAGGTTGCAATGTTTGGAGGGAGGGTAAGATGTTTTGTCTTTAAAGTATGAAAAGAGGCTTCTGTAACAGCTTTATATGCTGTAGTGAATGTTTATGTCTGTCTTATAAATGTGTTTCTATCTTGCTCTGTTGTTATGCATGGGAAAACTGCAAAACAACTTTTAGTGTAAAGAAAAATATGGAAGATACTCTGTTTCTTTCACTGCATGCGCAATTGCACCCACTCTACCTTGGACTTTTCTGTGTTGTGAATGGTAGTTGGGCCAGGTATTAAATTGAACGAATGAGTAAATAAATACGGGCACCCCCCCCCACTTACGTGTGACCGTGTACGGGCACCAGGAATAGATTCATGTCAGGAAATGGCAGTAGCTGGATAGCCCTTGTGGCTTATGAGGAGAACCTCCACAGAGCCCAAAGGGGACCCTAGTGAGGGAATAGGAAGCCCCAAATAGACCTCAGGAGCACCAGAACTTTATTTAGGCTGCTTAGCCTCCCTGCCTAACAGCTGACACGCAGGTTAGCACAGCAGCAGCAGCAGCGGTCTTCATATCCTCCAGCTGACTTTAGAGCTTCAGCTCTAGATATTTTAGTCTGGATTGGAGAGAGAGCTGGAGAGCAGGGGAAAATAGGCATTTACAGGCTTTTTAGAGGGTGCTCCCCAGTTTATGTGATTTCACTTATGCACATGGGGGTGCAGAACGTAACCTCCACATAAGTGGGGAGACACCCGTACACTTTAAAAGCCTGAGAAGAAAACAGCATTCATCAGGAGAGATTACCCTCTGCCCCGTGGCTTACTTGGCTTGGTTTTGCGCACTTGTGTGCAGAGCAGGAATACACCCATTGTGCTGAATCAAAGAGGCTAGTTAGAACCATTGGGGGGGGCTGTGCATAATTACTGTTCTTTATCAATTTATATACGGTTTAATGCCAAAATAGGTTTCAAAGCAGTTTCCTTCAGAGGTTTATTTTCCCCCTCTCTGCTTTCCACCTGCCTAGGAGTCAAGGCTAAGCAACAGAGCAGCATCATGGCACCCACGGCAGTTGTTCCCTCACAGTGTGAGCCCTTTCCTCTCCTCCTTTGGGGGAGGGAGATGAAGGGACCACCCAAGATCCATGGCTGTGGTGTGACCCACCCAGCTGCCACACTTCCACAAGCATGCTCCAAGCTTCCCCGTGGTTGAGGAAGGAGAGTTGGCATCCCAATTCTGGTCCAGCAGCTTCCAGAAGCCTTAAAGTGGCACCCAGCAGCAGCAGCAACTAGAGCTCACAGATGCCAAGAGAAGCAGTAAAGGTGCTGCGATCAATACCCCCGAAATAATACTCCTGGGAATCTCTCCTATTTTCTCACCCTTTTTAACCTCAAGAATTTTACCAACAGCATTGTGGTTGCTCCAGTCTGTTTTTTCCCCTCTCAGTGTCTCAGAGCAGGCATATGGGAGAAGCATTGCTCCTATTAGCGTTTTCTCTTTTGAAGCAGTTGCTCCCCCTTCCCCTCATCTGTGGGCGAAAGTGCCTAACTGCAGTACTGAGGCCTCGTAAATTTGATGGGAAATGGGTAAGCAGTACTGTACTGTTAGTCAATTGAGGGTTAGTAAGTGGAGTGTAGGCTGCAGCACCTTGTGGTGGGTGCTTAAAATGGCTACTGGATTTAAGCGTCATGAGAAGCTCAGGATAGTTTCCCATTCAGTAAAGCCAGGTTGCTGCCAGAAAGCTGGTGTCTCTCCTTTGGTGGAAGCTTGGCAACCCTCTTAAACTCCATTGCAGCTTTGTGTGGAAACGAATGGGTCATCTCGCTCCTTATCCGCTCCAGAAAACAGTACATTTTTCCTTTCAATCTTGAGACACAGAGGTAAGAACAGCATGTAACAGAAGGTAGCTCTTTGTTACTCCTCTCATGAGGAGATAAACCACCCCCACCGCCTTTTTGTCCTTATGTGGTGCAGGGTGTAGTACAAAAAGGGGGAAAATGGCAACTCTGAGGGGATAGCCCTTGAGGAAAGGAATGGTGGGTCCTAGACTTAGACTCCCTCCTTCCCTCAGCAAAGCTGACCACCTCCCTCTGAAAAATTAGCACAATGTTGTCAAGGAGCTCAGGCACAGGCTGGAAACAGGCACACAAAGGGACATCTCTCATTCTCTCCCTCTCCCTGTGTGTGTGTGTGTGTGTGTGTGTGTGTAAATCCAAGGACCATGCTGTGCTCTCTCTCTCTCCCCCCTCCCTCTCCCCCCCCCCCCGTGTGTGCAGGGTAAACTATTCCCCCTGCAGACTCCCATGTCCCCTATTTGTGTTGCTTTTCCATGTTCAGGCATAATGCTATAGGGCTATTGTTGTGTTGTGAAAGGAATAGAATGCTAAAAAGAACGTTCCTTCAGAATGGTGGGATGCTCGTGGGGATGGTCTTATTTGTTTAAAGTTAGGCTAGCCCTCTCCAGATAGGAGGAGCGTAACTGGGCCACCAGCCGAGGCTAGTGTGCCCGAGAGGCCACTTGAGCCTCAAGTGACGCTGGTGGAGCCGTAAGTATTCCCAGCCTAATTACCTTCTCCTTCAGAGGGAGTGTAACTCCATCAAGAACAGGATACTTCCCACCCACCTGGTCTAGGGAACCACTCTAAACAGTGCCTTAGTCTTGTCTGGATTAAGTTTCAGTTTATTGGCTCTCATTCAGTTTCCCCCCAACCAATTTATTCTAAAGAAAAATTAAAAGTAGTTGAATTCTCTTTAATATTCTTTCTAAGGACCATTCAAAATCAATGAATGATTTTTGCCCAGGGAATGCTGATTGGCTGTTGAAGGACATACGTTTCAGAAATAAATGAATACAATGGGATATAAATATATTGCCAGAGTTACAAGAACTACTCATGAACATTTGTGTTTCATAATCAACTGTTATTGTTAAAATACGTTTGGGTAGAAAATGGAAATTTATTTTTTTGCCTAAGTAAAAATCAATTTATCTCGGGAAAGTTATTAAAGTATATTGAATTAGTAGAGTGTGAAGTGGTCAAGCTTTTGTTTCAGCCCTGAACTTCTTAGGTGACTTTAGGCAAGACACTATATTTTGGTTTGCCTGTAATAATTATATTAGTAGCACAATTTTATTTGTATAACTGGGAAGAAAGCTTAGCAAAAAAATACTTGCTGCATACATTGCACAACAGAATGAGTTTACCAGCGAAAGATTGCCAGTGGCAATTCAAGACCTTTCAGTATGCATTATGTTTTCAAATTTCAGTTTATCACAAACCTACTTTACTTTTTATGTGTATCCTAGAATAATCTGTACTAGAAAGGTACTAGATAAAGATGTCTGAAGTGCAGATCTAGGTTTAATATTATTTGTTTTAAACTGAATAACTACATTAATAAAAGCTATCATCTCCTGTTTTAGAGTTCTCATTAAATCGTTATATTTAGTGCACCTAAAATGTCTGGCAATAGGCCTGCTAGAATGCTAGAAAAGCATAGATGCAGTTGCACATGCTTTGGTTTTCTCAGGAAACTGGAATTGCTGCTGCACTCTCCTTGTACTGCTCAGGTAGTTCATAATTTTGTTGACAGTCCAGTTCCATTAATCTGGTATTTTTAGGAAAATTGCTTGCAGACCTTAAATTTCTCTGCTTAAGGTGATCAAATAGGCATTTGCATCCTTCATGTAAATGATGTATTAAAGTTAAAATAAAATCTACTTTCCAGAAAGTAACTGCAAAACTATTTTATGCAAGACTTCATGTGGGATACCTTAATGGTTGAATAATAAATTTTACCTCATAAAAATGAAATTCAATAATACAGTAGCTTTCTCAGCGCAGTAGCATCTGGTTAAATCTCAGGAGAGCCAATATTTTCCAACTCATTAGGATCATGTCATTCTGTATGTCGTCAACATTGACTTAGCCAAGCTACCTTTACTTACATAACCACCAAACTATTAAATAGGTCTCTTGTGGAGTGAAGTCAAATATTCCTCTTATTTTCCTTTTGCCTTAGAAGAAGAGAAGAAAATGTACATGTTGTAACATTTAAACATCTGGTCGAAACCACATCAGGGTAATGCTGAGGAAAGTAACAGGATTCAGAATTCTTCCCAGGTGTGCATATAAAAAGGGTTTTGGAGTTGCTGCATAGTTCTTTAACCACTTAGGAAAAAGATTGAAATATAGTGATTTGCTGTTCTAATGCCCCTGTTTGAAATCTGCTTTCCCCCTCTTTCTCCTCTTTTTAAAAAACATTTCTGAGTTCAGTTGTAATGCAGGTTGTTGAGCTTTAATCATTTCCTTCCAATGTACTGGTTGGAATGTGTGTTCCACATAATACAGCCAAGACTGGTGCTTATTTTGGGCGCTGCAAGTTTTGATTTTAAGCAGTGTGCAATCTGTGTTCAGGGTTGTGTTTTCATGAGTAATTGCTTGGTTGTGTTCAGAGCACATATGGAAGAGCCTTGCAATGTGTAAATGTTTCGTTGTCTCCTGTAGATCATTGTACTTCCAAGAGTTTTGATCCCTGAATAGGCTCCTGTGCTCAGAGCTATTGTGCTGTCTTAAATCTGTATTTCACTGATGGGTTTAGCATGCCATTCCAGAGAAACTCATGTTTTGCCTGTGCCTTGCTAGAAGTTGGTATGGGTTGATATCTGTCACCATAAGGACTCTTGGCATTTCCTAGCCTCTTAGAAGCAGATTTTTTTGCTGCTGGCTGAGCAGCAAAGAGGTGATCAGAATAGTTTGTAGCAGGGGTGCCAACTTGAATAAAATATTGTGGGGTCCCAGGTAAGCCCTGCCCCACATAATTGATCGCATGGCGCAGTGCACACGCTCCATTTGAATGGGAATGCCCATCAACTTTGCGGGGGCCCAGTCCCTCAAATATTTTATTGGGGGGCCCGAAGCCCTCACAGCCCCTAGGAGTTGGCTGTTATAGTTTGTAGGGATACCTCAGAGTGATTTAAATAGATCTCCTACTCAGATTGTCATGAACTTGGATGAACACTTCAGGTATTTTTCAGAATTGGGTTGCAGGTAGAGGAGGAAGTGGGAGAGATAGGCAACACTGCACAAGCAAGATTTTCAGAAAGAAATATAGGGAATTACAGTGGTACCTCGGGTTACATATGCTTCAGGTTACATACTTTTCAGGTTACAGACTCTGCTAACCCAGAAATAGTACCTTGGGTTAAGAACTTTGCTTCAGGATGAGAACAGAAATCGTGCTCCGGCGGCGTGGCAGCAGCGGGAGGCCCCATTAGCTAAAGTGGTGCTTCAGGTTAAGAACAGTTTCAGGTTAAGAACGGACCTCTGGAACGAATTAAGTACTTAACCCGAGGTACCATTGTACATAGAATACGTGTGGTAAGCCTTCTCAGTTTTGCTATTGGATGAGACCATGTCTCATGTAACCTAGTTCTTAAGCATTTAAAGGGCTTATGCTTAAAAAGTTTTCTTCAGTTTCTGTAGAAGAAAGGCAGGATATAAATTAAAAAAAATTAAATTAAATTTCATTATTGAGAACCCAGCTTCTTCACTGATCACTTTGGCAGCTGCCCACTTTCAACGCAAGCTGCCTGCCTTTTTGTCTACTGTAAAGCCATTGTAAATGTTGTTTATTTCATTTAGTTCTTGGAAGTCTAGGTGTTTTGTTAGCTATCCAGGATATTAATGCCCCAGAAAAGTGAAGTGTAAATATTGTAATTAGCAGTCTGAAGATAGCACAGCTGATTTAAGATGACTGCAACAAGAAAATGACAATCAAGCACAACTTCCTTGCAAATCTGTGCAAGAAATACACACTGTGTAGTCTTGAGCCAAGATAGATGCTGACAGCTGCGATAGCTTCAAAGAGTTGCTGTTCCAAATGCTCGCAGTAGAAAGAGCTTCAAAGGCAAACTGACTCAGCTGTTCCCCCCCAAAAAAAGTATTCTCACACTCTTAATCCTGTGCTTTCATTACCTGTCACCTTTTCCCATGCAAAGTTGAGTCCATAGTGTGTGCTATCACTTAAATTGGTAGAAGTAAGCACTGAGATTGTTGAATTGTGTGGTACATTGTGGTGAAAGAGAGAAACAGGATGCTTTGTTAAGCAAATAGATCTGCAGTTCTGCTCATTCTACTAGGTGTGGGGAGCAGTACCCCACTGGTTATGTAGCATTGTGTGTTTTCCTGTGCTTCTTGAACTGTTAATTCATTTTGCTGTTTCCCGGCATCCCCTACCCCAGTGGATTTTTGATTGCCTCAGTGTTAAGAACTGGATGAGAGCAGCAGTGGGTCTCGTTCACAGGAGGCATAGAAGGCAATAGAGAGAGGCCATCCTAGCTTTCATTGAAACTGTTCTACTTGGTGCTTTTCGTGGGCAGTGGGCAGGATTCCCTCTCAAAGTTATAATCCTAAATTTAATTATGTATGTGTAGCTCCTAATTTTTGGCCACCTCATGAGAAGAGAAGACTCTGTGGAAAAAACTCTGGTCTTGGGTAAGATTCAGGGCACAAGGAGAAGGGGACGACAGAAGGCGAGATGGTTAGACAGTGTTATAGAAGCGTGAATTTGACAAAACTCCGGGAGGCAATGGAAGACAGGAGTGCCTGGCGTGCTCTGGTCCATGGGGTCACGAAGAGTCAGACACGACTAATCAACCAAACAACAACAAGCTCCTAATTTAAATTCATTAGCTTCATACCTGTAAGCAGGAATACTGTTGTTGTTGTTTATGATGATGATGATGCAATATTCAAAGCATCAGTGATCAAATCACAATCATCAATAAATACAAGTAAGCTTGCCTGAATTTCAGCAGTGCATGATTCCACAGGTAAAAGTATTGTTATTATAGGCAACCAACTTGATTATGAGTCCTGGAATACCTGCTCCCTGCCTTGCAGGCCTTTTTCCACCTGGCTTGGGAGGGTGGGGTTCTGGCTGACTCCAGCTACAAAAGCAGAAGCTGCTGAACAGAATCTTGGGCTGGGGTATTGTTCAGTTTTTGTTGGAGGTGAGGAGTTGTCGCCTATGTCAATGTTTTGTAGTTTTACTTTGGATCTTAAGATTTATGTGTAAATTGTTCAGTGTGGCTGTGTACATTTTATGTTTTGTTTATTGTTTATGACTACTTTCGTTATGCTTGTAGCCAGTGCTTTCTTTCTTAAAAAATGTTTAGAGATACTCTCATTTTGACTCAAGAAAATCACCATTTTATAGTTCAAATTGGGAAAAATAAATACAGTAAATGGATAAAAGTACAAAGATTCACAAAATGTTTAGGCATATGCATACCCCTGTGTCCCCCCAGAAAAAAAGCACTTCTTGTAGCTATGTAATTTTTTAATGCTAGAAGCTGCCTTGAAGATGGTTTTAACTTTGGCAAGATGGCATACAAATAAAATGATTGATTTCTTTTGTGTGTAACTCCAAATATCCAAACCTCAAAAAGTTTGTACCTCCAAATACTTGGGTTAATGTCAGTCTGGATCTGTGTATTTTGTTGTTGAGTTGTAAACATAAATAACCCCAGCTTTCTGATAGATAGTTTATATTGAATTTGCTGGCTTCAACGAAGATAATTTTAGCCAGGCCTTCAAAACTTGCTAACAGTACTCTCTATAAAGGAATGGATGACTAAAACTTGAGATAGGTTGGTTTTTACAGCCAGTGTAGGAATCAAAATGCAGGATCTGTTGCTCATCAGAATTTCCAGGCTCTTACTACCAAAACACTTTAAGTTTATTCTTGAACCCGAGTTTCATCAGTATTGCTAAGGGCTGTTTAATGCTGTTACTTTGTACATTTCGGCACCTGTTTCACAGAAAAGAGTCTTCTTTCTAGGATTTATGTGCACAATAGAGTTGTCTTCTAGATTGTTTACATCTGTGTTAGGAACTGTTTGATATTTAAGTTGCACAACTGTTTCCCAACAAAAGTCATGTGACATCAGCACTGAGGTGCAATAAGAGCTCTCCTAGGATTACATTAAACAGAATGGAAGACTTTGAGTATGTAAGGTTGTGTGGCCTTGAGTACAGTTTATATTTGATATATGAGCTGTCACATAGCTGTTGCATGACTGAGATGTGCCTGTAAGCAATGTACTATGCAGATGGGTTTTCTCTGAAACAAAGCCAGAGACTAAATCTGAATGTGTTCATTTGGAGGGTAGAGAAGACTTCATAAAACATATGGAAGCATTTCTATGTTTTTATTAAATAGGCCTTTTAGTATTTAAGTGGTTTTGATAATAAGGTTGATGCCAGTTACCTGAAATTTCAGTGTCTGAATCTAGATGTGGGAGATATAGTTAGAATAATATGGTGAGAAATTAATTTATTTAAGTTATCAGTTTTTTTAAAAGTATGGTTAGTTATTAAGTATTACAGTTAGTAAATGCCTCAAACGAGTTATTTTTTGTCTTCACTAAGCATATTTAGCCAAGGACTTCCTAGGTAAATTTCTTCCTACTCATTAAGTAGGATGCTTTGGATGTAATCCTTTGGGGTCCTATGTAATTTATGGACCAAATTCCGTCCATGCATTGTGTTTCACAGTGGTTCCCAAGACTGACTGGCCAAGGCTTCCTTTCATGTTTCTCAACTGTTTTAATCTGTAATCTGATCTCTGATAAATTTCCACTCTGACTTGCCTAAGCCCTTCAAGCTTCCACATGTCCTCACCCCTTTTCTTCTTTATTTTCTAATTGTATCTGTGGCTTGCTCATGTTCTTTATACTTTCAATTTCCCCTCACTGTTATATTGGACTAGTCCTCAGTTTCCTAGAATGTGCTCTATCATACATAATGGCCTCTTCTTTACACTTGGCACCAGTCCTCATCCCTTTCCTGCTTCATCCAATATTTACTAGTTAGTTTTCCTTTCTCAACTCACTTTACACATTTTTCTCTAGCACCTCCATCCTTCTTCCCTTTTTGGGTTTTCCCCTAAAGCTTAAGTTATTTCTCTTTTTCACATAGATTGATTTTTAATGTCTTTTACCATACATACTCTGTTTTTGATTTCTGCTCTATATCTTCCAACCTCTGTTAAAGTGAGCCCCAGGTATATCCATTGCAGCATGCAGTTTCTTATCTTTTATTTCCTATTTATTTCTGTTTACTAGATCATGCAGCTTTTCTTCTGAGTCTACCATTACCTTTTGTCTGAATGTAAAATATTCAAACCATTATGAGATCTTGATTAGTTGCGGCTCCCATTTTTATAGCAGTGCTTTTCACTGAAGAGAGTTCTCTATGGATACTCACCTAACATCTTATGGATCTCAGTGAAGGTGTGGAGCATGCAGGAAAGGGTTAACTCCTCTTCTGGAAGGCAGGGTCAAAACTGGCCAATCTGAAGAGGAGCGAACCAGCCTGGACTCTGCCCTTGTTGGAAGAACAAACTTAATTCATGGCTTCTACATGCCATTTCTGAGAGTGCAGGGCAGCTGCTTTTTCTTGAAAGATGTAGGGAAAGGGGTTGTTCTTGTTTGTGGTTTGTCCTGTTGCCTCCTTCACTTCTGGTATTCCAGTTACTGATGTTGTTAGGAAAGGCAAAGAAGGGTGTTTGAGTGGGAATAGCAGGTAATTTACATGTGGAAAATGGGGCCCACAAAGTCACAGAGGTCGACAACAGTATGTGTCTAAAAAGTGGCATGCTGCAAACCAGCACCACAAAGGCGGTCCAAGGAGGAGAACAGTAGAGCGGCTTGGCACCCTTACTGCTCACATGGCAGCAATTATTTTCCCAAAGCAAGAAGGTAGCAGGAAAACAGCTTAACACACTTCTTGCTACCCCGCCAATGCTTGTTTCCCTGTCACTCCTTGGAGGGGGTTGATCTCCTCCTGCTTCTGTAGCCCACCCTCATGCTCACTGGGATTCAGGTGGGGGTTTCTGAGGAGAATCAGGCAGGAGGACAGTCTCTCTCATCTCTCCTTCCACTTTAAAGGCTTCTATTACCTGCACACCCCTGCTTTGACTAAAACATTGGGCTGCTACAACTTCTTGCCAAGTCATGTCCATGAGGGAGAGAGTAGGCTATGTGTGGGAGGCATGTGTCAAACTCTGGCTTTTGTCATGGGCACCATTTTGCTTCCCACATCAGGGAATGAAGGAGGTATGGGCAAGGACTGAGAGTCCTCAAAAAGGATGTACTCTCCAGCTTGAGGCAGAGCTTTAGGAAAGAAAACAAAATTCTCTTCAGATACGTTAGGTTGGATTAATAGGGAGGTAGTTTTCATGTAATACCTCAGGCCCCAGTAAGTGATGTAGAAATAAAAGGTGTAGAGGCCATGGCTCCATTTCATCCTTCGTACTCTTCCAGTTTCTCATCTAGGAGTGTCGCAGTAATGGGAAGGGGTAAAGGTAGGTGGCACAGAAGTCAAAGAAACAGCTGTTCCATGGGGACTGGGAAGAGGAGTTCTTCTCCTTCCAAGTCCAGATGCCAAGGACTTAAACACTAATTCATGAGGAGAGGATATTTTTCAGGAATGGGGAGAACCAGACAAACCCGATATGCCTGCCACTTTCACAGAAACTTTGTGTATCTTACCCAAAGCTGTTATGGGCATTCTGAATGCGCTTCCTGTTTCAATTCCTAAATCTGTGATTTCACAAAACGGTGTCGAATTTCTATTTGCTAGGCCATAGAATGAACAATGCTGTTTATAGATATCTTCATGACTGGCTATTAGGCCAATTTTATCATGACAAGGACTTCTTTCCTCTGTGAACTGCTGTTCTACTGAAAGTGCCAGCTGAAGCATCTCTCAAACTCGTGTCTGCAACACCTCAACTAGCTCCATCCATGGGGCAGCTGCCACAGTCAACCCCCACACTGGTGCTTCTATAAAGCACTGTATGGCACCTATTTTGACTCACCAGTCCACCAGTTAATGTTTGTCAAACACTGTACTCCTCTGCTTTTGGCAGAAGGGTCCTTCAACAGGTAACAGAAAGTTCTTCCTTTCTTCTGGGCATCCCTTTCCTTTATCACCTTCCTGTTCCACTGACCAAGAATGGCAACTTGGATTTACTTCAAAGTGTTTTTCCTGTCAGTGGAGAGTGGGTAGTTAGGAGCAGCAACAGCAGCCCTCCTGTTTAGTTCTGTCTACCTGTTTGGTTCCTTGTTTTGTAATTAAATTGGTCTGAGTTACAAGGTTCTTTGAATTGCAACTATGTTCTTTGTTGAGGCTTAATCTGGAGACTGGTGGAAGATTGCTACCTCTTCAGGCTGGTCAGCACACTTGAGATGGTAGACAATTTTGTCTGCCTGGGTTCCTCCATAACCAACAACCTCTCCATCGACGCTGACCTGGATAAGCATATTGGCAAGACAGCTACGGCAATGACTCACCTCTCCAAAATGGTATGGGAAAATGTGATGCTAATGTCCAATACCAAGATGGAAATCTACCAGACTTGCATGCTAAACATGTTACCTTATGGAAGTGAGTTGCGGGCAGCTTACAACTGCTAGGAGCAGCACCTCAATGCCTTCCAAATGCACTGCGTCAGGAGGATTTTGGCCATCACATGGCAGGAGAGTCTCAAACAAAGAAGTGCTCTCCCAAGCCCACATTCCCAGCATGTTTGCACTCCTATCTCAGCAGTGTCTACGCTGGCTTGCTCATGTCCACAGAATGGAAGATGGCAGGATCCCCAATGACTTGCTCTATAGGAAGTTGGCTTCAGGAACGAGACCAGTTGGCAGACCAACTCTGCATTACAAAGATAATCTGCAAACGTGACATGAGGGCTGGCATCATGAAACCTTGCAGACAACTGCAGTGCCTGGAGACAGGCAGCCTGGTCATGTATCCATAGCAGTGACCAGAGGAGGAATGACTGCTGGGAGAAGTGCAGAGAAACACCATGGTGCATCTGCAGCAGCACAACCAGACGCCTTCATCTGCCCCTGCTGCAACAAAACATGTCTCTCCTGTAGGTGCTGTAACCTTCAACAGTTTGACTTCACCCTGAAAGGCGCACTGTTCAATTGTCTCCCAAGACAGACAGATGTCAACCAGGTACAAATTCAAGTTTTCCCAGACCATTGACAGATGGCCTGGCATTTTGCACCTGGGAAGCACATTTGTTGCTCTTTGTAAAAAGAAAAAGAAAAGGAAAGAATTCTATCTGTTCTGAAATGAGCTGGGAATGCCAGACCATGATTCTCTTAATCCCCTATTTTTCTTTCAATGTAAGAATTTATTATCATATTTCCTTGTGTATGAAATGAACATAGGAACTCTTTGTAATAATTGGTGTGTGGTATAGATTTGTAAATAAAGTGTATTTGTGTAAGTAAAGGTAATTCCCCCAGCTCTTAATCAGCTCTAACTCCCCCAGTGCTTAAACCTCTCATACTGCTGTTGTTGGGGCTCAGGGGGCTTTCTTTGTAATGCATACTTTAGTCAGTTTTGGGGGTGTTGAGCCAAACAGATTTTTTCCCTTTGTTTGATTTCCACTTTTAATTTCCCCTGATATTTTTTATTTCCTATGGCAGGGTTAACCTTTATTTCAAATGCTTGCATATTTAGATTTCCCACATACTGTGTAGTCACTGGGGTGGAACAGCAACAACTGTTTTCTATTGTTTCCATCTCCTCCTCCTCCTCCTCCTCCTCCTCCTCCTCCTCCTCCTCCTCCTCCTCTCCCCCCCCCCTTTTCTCTCTACAGTCAGTGTGGGCACCACATTGGAGTGTCTAGGCACATTTTTTTTTAATAGCAAGAATACAAAGCAGAAAATGAATGAACCGCAGCTAAAAACGTATGTTCATTTTTCGCATGGTCCACTCCCCTAATATTCTTATGAGGGTCCCTTCTCCAGTCTTCAGAGAGTGGCTGGAAGTGAGGAGGCAGAAAAGGGACCTCATTTTCTTCCAGAAGTGGCAGTTTTAATTTGAAATCTTAGGCTCAGTACTGCGCCCAGAGCTCAGAAACTGCTTGCATTAATGAAATTCCCTGTCGCAAAATGCACCTAGAACCATGGGAGTTATGAACGCTGTCTACGGTATATCTTTTAATTTGTAAATCCTGGTATGCTCATTTTAAAATTCCAAGATAATGGCACAAAACTGATAGTTCAGGTTGTAAAAAGGGGCACAATGCCTGTTATATCTTAAGCACATATTCTCTAAATTCTTTTGTCATATGTTCTGGTCCTATTTAACAAAACTGCTTTCTGTTTCTTTGAAAAGTTAGAAGAACTGCACATTCTTGATTTTTATGTTGCTTATTGATCAATGTGTCACCTAAAGATGAAATATTTGGAATAAGTGTTAGTACCTAGGCCTCCATGGTTGCAGTCCCGTACACACTTAGATGCTAATAAGTCTCATTCAAATTAGTATATCAAAGAAGACATAGTGTCCAACAAGTTAAAATCTTCAAACAGAGCAGACACTTCCACATAATCGTTGTGGGTGTTAATATCAGGCCTCACTATTAATTTAGTACTGGGGTCTTACTGTTGTTCCCCAAAACAATATTTCAAAAATTCTATTTTTGATAGAATTATATGCTGGATGGATCAGGGGGATGCTGTGGATGTAGTGTGTCTTGATGTCAGTATGGTGTTTGACAAAGCAAAGTCCCTCATGATATTCTTGTGGAGAATCTGGTAAAATGTGGGCTTGATGATGTTACTGTTGGTGTATTTGTAGCTGGATGACTGACTGAATCCTGCATCATCCTGGAAAAAAGTAATAAGTGGAGTGCTTCAGGGTTCTGTCCTGTGCCTGTAATTGTTTAATGTCTTTATAAATGTATTGGATGAAGGAACTGAGGGTCTTCAAATGACCGCAACAGATTGGAGAACGAGGCCAAAACTAACAAAATGAATTTCAATAGGGACAAATGTAAGGTTCTACACATTGACAGAAATAATCAGTTACAAAAATGTCAAATGAAGGGCAGCTGGCTTTCCAGTAGTACATGTGAGAAGAATCTTAAAATGAGTCAGCAGTGTTATGCAGCAGCAAAAAAAGCTAATGCAATTCTAGGTTTCATCAACAGAAATATAGTGTCCAGATCAAGGGAAGTCATAGTACTGCTGTATTCTGCCTTAGTCATACCAACTCCTGGAGTAATGTGTCCCATTCTGGGTACCACAATTTACAAAGGATATCGACAATCTGGAACATGTGCAGAGGAGGGCAACCAAGATGATCAAGGGTCTTGGAAACTAAGCCTTATGAGGACGCTTGAAGAAGCTGGGTATGTTTAGCCTGGAAAAGAGGAGACTGAGAAGAAATAAGATAGCCATCTTCTAATATTTAAAGGGCTGTCACATGGGAGATGGAGCAAGCTTGTTTTCTCCTGCTCCAGAAGGTAGGACCTGAACCAATGGATTCAAGGTACAAGGAAGGAGATTCCGACTAAACATCAGAAAGAAATTTCTGACAGTAAGAGATGACTGACAGTGGAACTGAATCCCTCAGGAGGTGGTGGACTCTCATTTATTGGAGGTTTTTAAGCAGAGGTTAGATGCCCATCTGTCATGGATTCCTTAGTTGAGATTCATCCTGCATTGCAGGGGGTTAGACTAGATGACCCTTGGAGTCCTAACTCTACCATTCTGTGATTCTATACTGTGTTTAAACTTTGTTGCTGCCTACCTGGGTCACAGTAAACCTGCATACCGTACTAAATGCTCTTGATAACTGGATTCTAAATGCAAGTTTAGATGTGTAGCATTCTGCTTAGTATTTTTGCTTTGAGGAATTTGTATGTGAACGGGTTCATACAAACAGCCCTAGTTTTAAGAAGTGGTACAGTTGCATGCTTTAAGATAGTCAAGTTATACACTGGTTGTGCATCACACAAATTGTAGGCCTCTTTTTGCCAGACAGAATGGAGACCTTGGAAGTGATACTACGAATGTAGTGGTCTCATTGCAAGTGTTCCTGAGAGAAATGTGGGTAAAACTCTTAGTGTGATGCATTTCAATATTGAATTAATTTCTAAAAGAATGTCTGCTTCTTATTTTGAAGATAATGCCATATTAATGTATGCTTGGCATATGAAAATGATTATGGAAATAAGGGTGTGAGATCTGAGCTGCATTTTCAGTTGGAATGTAATACAGCTTCTGTTAAAGACCCATGTAATTCAACACCTCTGCTAATAGAAATATTAATGTTTCTTGTTAAGGGTAATGATCTCTTCCATCTTTATATGTCTCTCTTGTTGTTGCTGGAAGAGGTATTATCGTACATAGTCATAGATAAATTGCAATTTGATTTTGACACATTTCCTCCATTTATTGTAATTAGGATAAAATGGATTCAATTTTGCTTCCCTTTGAAATGTATCTTGTAGACCTTCCTTTGAATGGAGAACTGGTGGCTCTTTCTACAAAGCAAGAAATTAAAAGCATTATATATCATAAGAATTTCACTTCCCCCAGTATACTGAAGAGCAAAAAAGGTACAGTGATTAGGTTTAACTGGGTGACCTTGAGCCAGTAGTAGTCTCTCAGCCTAAATTACATCACAGGGTGGTTGTGAAGATAAAATGTACACCACCTTGAGCTCTTTGGAGGAAAAGGTGATATATAAATGTAAGTAAGAAAGAAAAATTGAGATTGTTACTTCTTTCTCAACTCACTAAATGATCCAGGGTTTGCACTAGAAAAGCATCATGAAAGTATACATTGTTTGGCAGCTACAGCTTTAGGAATGGAAAAATAGAAGACATCCGCCCATATATTTATCTATAAATATATCTTAGACCTGTGTCTCAAGTGATAGGATCCCAATGCTAAAAGAGGAAGGGAGTCTACCAAGTCTCAATCCTGAATCTGCAGCTTTTTCCCTTGTATCTACCTATGTAGCGAAATACTGGCGTCGCCCCCCCCCCTTACGTGTGATTGACTTGCATGTGACTGCATGTGCACATGGTTCCGGGAGATAAATAAATAAATAGATTCAAAACAGGAAATGGAGAGGAATAGAGTTCTCGTGGCTCGTGAGGAGACCCTTCCCGGAGCCCAAAGAGGATTTTATTGAAGGCGGAGGAAGCCCCAAAGAGACCAGAGGCACAGTGGGGCTTTGTTTAAGCTGCTCAGCTTCCTGCCTGGCAGCTGACACACATGGTAGCGCAGAAGCTGATACTGCTTTTCCATTCATCCTCCAGCCTCTAGCCAGCCCCAGAGCTTCAACTCTAGTTGAAGAGGGAGTGTGAGACCAGGATAAAACTGGTGTCTATTGGCTTTTTAGAGGGTGCTCCCCACTTACGTGATTTTTGTTTATGGGGGTGTGACGGCACAAGTGCGGGGGGACACCTGTAATGTGCTCTTGTTTAGGAGGCAGAGCAAGGGTCAGGGTGTCTGAGACCCTTTCACATTCAAGCTCAAGGAGTATCAGAGCAATACAAGAGCACCAGCTTCTACATAAAATTTCCCAACATAGTGCCCTTCAGATGATTTTAACTATAGTTCCCAACAGACCCAACCGGGTTGGGAAGGCTGATTTAGGAAATGGAGGTAATAAGTGTCAGCCTCTAGTGTAGCTGAGGGCAGGAAGGGGGCAAAGGCACCCCAGGGGTCTGCAACCTTTAAGACAAAAAGAGCCACTTGGACCTGTTTCCGAAGGAAAAAAAACTGGGAGCCGCAAAACCATTGTGACATTTAAAACAAATATATCTCCGGAGCCGCGATCTGACAGCAGGCGGGAAGGTGACGTCAGGACGGTGCGTGACTAACGCACGCACCGCCCCCATGCGACATCACAGCCAGTACAGCGCCCGCCACAATGGGGAGTGTCGGGGCGCACAATGCGCCTCCTCCCCTCGCTAGTATCCGCCCAGGAGCCGCGGCAAAGGTGTAAAAGAGCCACATGGTGCTCCGGAGCCGCGGGTTGCAGACCCCTGGTGTGGTGGGAGTAAGTGTCTGTAGCTAACACGACCAGATCTTCTCATTGCCCAGATCAGGAAACATCCTAGAATTTTTTTACAGGAGGTTGGGGAATATTTCCTGAGCTGCTCTTGTCTGTTGGTGTGTGAAAGCGTCCTTGTCAGCACAAATGGGATTGGGTGTTGTTGTTGTTGTTGTTGTTTAGTCGTTTAGTCGTGTCCGACTCTTCGTGACCCCATGGACCAGAGCACGCCAGGCACTTCTGTCCTCCACTGCCTCCCGCAGTTTGATCAGACTCATGCTGGTAGCTTCAAGAACACCATCCAACCATCTCATTCTCTGATTTATGTCACCAGTTCAAGACCTGCTATGTGCTTGAGTCCTGAAAATAGGTTGGGCTTAGGTGACAATAATCAGAGGTGAAACATCACCTCCCTGTAGTTCTCTGTGTGTGATTTACCCTTAAATTAAGTTCAGACCTGAGAGCTTGAGATGAGGCCTATAATAAGGTAGTTACTTTAATTAAATTCACTGTGTTCACTTTTGTCTCTTGGATGAATTCTGCTGATATAATACTGGAGTGGAAACAAATACTCAACACATAATTTTGCATACCAACAGGCAAGAGCAGCACTATTTCCTGAACACCTGTAAAATTTTCTGTGATGTTGCTTGCTGATCTGGGCAATGAGGAAATCTGATCCTTTGCGATATATTATAGGAAGCCAGAAATGGAATGAATGAATCAATCAATAAATAAAAATGTGCTAGAGAAAATGAGGTTTAAGCCATGTTTTAGGTTTCACCAAGTCTGAAAACCATAGTTATGACTAAAGTTATTTAAATCGTACCTAAATGTAGAACTAAAGGTGTTTCAAAGAGCTCATCTCTTAGTTTTTAAGTATTTCAGTATATGCATGAGAAATTATATGGGTGCGAGCCCCTAACTAGCCCCATTAGTGGAAGCCCTAGTCCAGGCATAGGCAAACTTGGCTCTCCAGCTGTTTTGGGACTACCAACTCCCATCATCCCTAGCTAACCGGGCCAGTGGTCATGGATGATGGGAGTTGTAGTCCCAAAACAGCTGGAGAGCCGAGTTTGCCTATGCCTGCCCTAGTCAATAACTTTTCCCTGTGTAACAGGACTTTCTGCTGTCTGCTTCCCCTACAAAGCCCCCTGCACACCCCAAAATTGACTCTGGGGGTCTGTACTGTATGCAGGGGGAGGAGAGGGAGGATGTTCTGTCTGGCAAGCTGAAATGCTTGTGCAGATGGGATGGTTGTACGAGCATAGCATTGAATTCCATCCTGTCTGACTAGTATTGGTAGATAATGTATTAACATGGACATTTCATATATATTTTTAGTGACAACAGACAATTGGAGATTTTCAGCAAAGTGATAAGTGCAAATTGAGTCACAGTGTCTGCTGAAATAATATACTGTACTTGGATGTGAGACTGCATACCAGTTTCTGCTGTATCCAGCAGAATCTGTATCCAGATTTTCAAGAAAAGAAAAGAAAAGATAACCATTTTATATCTCATTGATCTTCCCTCCACATCCATGAACCTATTCAAGACAGATCCATGAATATATAAACTAAGTCTGTAGAAACAAAAAAAAAACCTCAACCCATTTGTATTGTTCTTTCGCATTAAAATAATGCAAACTCAAAACAGTGGTAGTCCACTGATTTAATTATGAAGAGATGCAAGAGATAGTATTTACTGGAGGCGAAGGAGTTCTTGAAGATTAGGCAGTTGTGTAGGTTCCAAACAAGTAACAGAGCACACATTTTGCTAACTTAAGACATGGCTTAATTTCATTAACTGTGGTCTAATATGTTGTGCATCCCACTCTTGGTAAACCACAGTGGCATTTACTGGCTATTGCTTCAAAGCACTACTGTTTTTCATCCATTTTCATTGACGAAATGTGTCATAGCAACATTAACTAAAGTCTGGAAAATAGTTCTCAAGGCTTTTGCTTTAATGAAAAATCTAACATGTACTGCACTTGCTGATATAATCAAGGCAATGGAATTTCCAAAATCTTGACTTAATGTCTTCTGAGTATGAAGCAATAATGTTTTTATGAAGTAGCTTTTAAAAAGCATTTGTTGAAGCAGAGAGCAGATGGATTAGAAGGGTCTGTTTGTAACAGCAATCAGCAATGATCATGGTATACTATTACAATCACCCTATAAAATAGCCCGTATTAAAAAAAAAGTGGAAAAGGAAAAGAGAGGTTGTGGGAGAAGGGGAAACATCCATATATGTGAAGCCTGTGAGGGATCTGGAGCTCCTTATATTTTGAGATTGTTTCTCCAGCTGTCTTGATGAACATTAGTTTTTGGTCTGCAAACTTCTATGACTTTAGCTTTCATTTTAACTTTGTTTATAGTAATTATGGTTATGGTGACTAGAGAGATATTTAATTATAATGTTTCCCAGACCCCTGCTCTCAAAGAAAAAATGCAAAAGCTAAGTTGTGTTTTAAAATGCTCCCATTTTTTTTGCCTGCACGGTCATGACAGGGTAAAATATGCCTGCCTGTTTCTGACTCTATAGCTACTGCCAGTTTCTAGAATCATTGGGCCCTTTCTGAATTGTCTGATCTGTTTAGCTCAAGTTTGCATGCTGCCTTTCTTCTATTATTTCTTGTTGTGTCTAATAAGATAATCAAGCAATCCTATGCTCTATTTAAGCTGTGGGGGCACACCTATTCCAGTGCAGTGGGTGTGGGTGGGTGCATGAGAGAGAGAGAGAGAGAGAGAGAGAGAGAGAGAGAGAGATGCCACAGCAGTAAACTATGTTAAGGAACATTATCAGCCACACTTGGTGTTGGCACAAACCCCTGTACCACACCAGTTATGGGGTTCATGAGTGACAGTACCCCATGTCATTCTATCAAGGAAGGAACTAGTCAACTCACAGACATAGAGACACGCTCTCCAACACCTCTCTATTTCACCTCACACACAACCCAGCATGCATGACTAAGTCCCTGGCACAAGGAAGAGTGACCCATTCTGTCAGAGTTCCTGGCAAGCCCTGAACGCAGTGGCTCAAATGCACATGTGCATTTGACACGTGTACACTCCTCAGAAATATCTTTTTGACAGAGGCAGATTTAGGGCAGCACAACCTGTTTCCCTTCACAGGGCTCAGAACCAAGAGGGGTGCCTTCATGCCTTCTTTCCAAAGCCTAGTAAGTGCCTGCTTCAGGAAGGAGGTGTGAAGGCTCTGACAGGGTCCTAGAGTCCTTCCCAATGGGGAAACTGTGGTCCCCAAGAGGTTGTTGCTCCCACATAATCCAGCTAGTCCCTTTGGCTCAACCCTCACCTAGCAAGCCATGTGACCATTCCCTTCCCTACTATTTTGTCTGACAGGCCGCTGTATTATCAGTGCAATTGTGCTGTCCTTGGAATGTGGTTGGCTTCTGAAAGGATATAGGATTTGACATGTCTGCTTCTTCCCTGTTCCATCCATATATGTACCCCATTTTGGGGTTCAGACATGTAGAGCAAACACTCCATGTATTGCTGTGGTTGTGTTGGCATAATTTATTTCTGCTGGCACAATGGGGCTTCCGCTCTATCCTTTTGTATCTGACTCTCTTATTTCTGTTTAGGCAAATGGATCTTTTCTGTCATGCCAGTACTAATTTAAATGGCCTCTTTCTGATTTATTCAGACAGTAATGAATGCCTATTAGGTTGCAATTTTAGGGGTAATTTCCAGTGTTCTTTCTTAGATTGCCACATTCATTTTATTGAAATGTTTTTAATTTCTGTCTACTAAATAATATCAGGTCCCCCCTCCCATAATTTGAATTTTCATGAAGACATTTTGTACAGATGAAATGTGATCTCTGAAGAGCAATTGTATTAAAGTGTGTATTAAAAGCGCCAATGCAGACATAATCCTAAATTACTGGGGTGGGTGGAGAATCTCAAGTTACTTTATTGGGCCTTCTTTTAATTAGCATTTATTTGTATGTGATGAAATCACTGATGCAGTTAGAAAATGCACAGCAAAAAGTTTCACTGTTTCAAAAACTCACACAGGAAAAAAACTGAAAATGCAAATAGTAAGAAAGCAGTATAGTTTGGGAGAGTGATTGTAGCTGTGAATGTTGAGTTTTGCATCTTTTAAAATTAATAATTAAGCAGACTGAATGTAAGAGAAAGCAAATATAGGCTCCGAAATGTTACAAATAACAGCACCAAATAAAATTAGTATTTCATTGTGTAATGCATTTAGCCTTATAGAGGAACAGTAAAACTAAGTGGGAGGTAAAGCTCTTGTAAATAACTTAACATTTGTAGTTGTGATCACCATACACCCCTCTAACTTAGCCTAGGATCGCTTGTGCTGGGCACATTCCTAAAAATGTTCCCTACTCAGTAGAAATAATGATTTGATTGAAATACCAGAAAGCAGGATCTAACTATAGTGACTCACTAGCAGACTTGCTTGCTAACTTTTATTTCCAAGAAAGGCCACTAACCCCATTGCTTCAATAATCCTCTGTGTATGTTCTGGCAGCTGTTTAGCCCTCCGTAGGGCAGTCCTGCTCTGAACAAGCTGCTACTTACACATTCTGGCTGGGCATTTGTCTTCCATTTTCACACATCACGCCCTTAAAGGATCTTATGACTTAGATTGGGAAAGGTTGGCTTTCATATTCTTAATAGATTTGTTCGGAGTGGTGGAAAACAACACAAGGTTATGTAGACGCAAGGAAACATCTTTCACCCAGATGACCTCACCCTTTACAGAAATGTGGTCGTCTAATGATAAATGGATAGACAGATAGATACATAGTGGTGTTTACTTCTTGGTAAGTGTGTTTTGGATTGCTGCTAAATGGGAGTTAGTTCTACTGAGCACAGTGAAGATTACAGCATTGCTGAATACCAAATTTGGCTCTTTATTATTGTATTGCTACATTTTTTATATTCTGGATACACTGTGTTCAGTTTCCATCTACATTTGAAGAAGTAACACCCCCCTCCCCTGTGTAGCTTAATTTATATGATAGAATAAAGCAAAGATTCAGAGAACTTGCTCAACAACATCCTTTTATGTTGTCTCCTTAGAAAACATTTAAGTAAAATCATTTCCCTTAAAAAAAATCATTTCCCTTAAAAAAAAATTCAAATTATATTTTCAAAGTAAAGTATGTTAAAAGCCTAGAGAGTTTTCACAGTACAACTTAATATATTATTAACTAAACCTTTAAGTCTCCACATAAGGATCAGAATATTTAAAACATGCTTGCAATTGAGCTCCATCACACAGAGAGATTCACATTGCCAAGCGTGATCAGCGCTGTCTTGGGATCTCATCTCTATGCACATCTTGTTATTGTGTCCTATGAACCATCATTGTCATGCAGATATTTTCTTGACAGGCGCCTCATGACAGTTTTAATGTGTGAAGCAACCCAGTGTCTCTCTATGTCATCTCTCTGGAGATGGTATAGCCTATTATGGTAATTTGTTAGAGATCAAGGACATCAGATTCTAAAGCTGTTCTGACTTCACTGTCCTTCTCTTCATATGGTAAGCAAGCTATATTCCACCAGTTAAGGAGAAACCTGTTGACTCAGCTGCCTACCCTTAAAATGTATCCTTAATTTTTGGCCTTGGACGTTGGAAATTTTTGGGTGATTTTGTAATTGCCAGATTCAAGCCAAAATCAAAGCTGTCAAAAATTTGCATAAACACATGATACTAATATGACATTTTACAAGAGAAATCTTTTCTCCATAATTTTATGTAAGGCTCAGAACTCCGAAATATTTGTGCTCACCAAAAATATGTACAAACCTCTTAAGTCAGTTGATCTTAAAAATCCATAGAGCAGAAAACGCTGTATAATTATGGCAAAATAAAATATATAACCAACAGGAAGTTTCACAATATACTAATTTGAGTTGATTCCAATGATCCTGCTAAAGCCAATGCAAACAATTGTAACATCTGTCAAAAACCACCTCTAGCGTCAAACCCTTTTAACATTTTACACATAATAAACTATTTTATATATAAACTACCTTATTGTTTATATTGCAAACTAAAAAATAGCCACTCTTTTTCCAGCATTCAAACAAAAACTTTAATAAGTAGACATTGCATAAAAATGACACAACCCAGCAGTTATTTC